>NW_024503457.1:9279405-9565594 GCF_017590055.1 Onychostruthus taczanowskii | reverse complement strand
ATCATTTCGTGCCGTATCACAACAGTAGCCCTGTTCTGCAGTGATAGGATCTGGCAAATTAGGCTGATTTTTGCTGATCAACTCCATTTCCTCAAATGTTCACCAAATTATTTATGCAAAACCAATGAGATGTGGTGTCTTTGCACACTGTTCACTTTATTCTTTTCCCACACACCGAAATGGGGACAACATGGTATAAATCCCTCATTAACTCTACACTGGGATACTTCTCAAAAAAGTAAAAAATTTTGATTATCAATAAAAAGGAATAACAAGCTATGATTAATGAACATATTTCTTTCTCTGCATGATTATCTTTGATGGCAAAAGAAAATGGGGGTCATACAAAAAGCAACCCAAATACCTACGATGAAGATAATTTTAGAAAGTGCTTGAAAATAACAAATATTTAATCTGTAGTTAAGAAGATGGTCTGAAGAATTCATAAATATTCTTAAGGTTGGCACTGGTGTCTTTAATGACTTTAGATCTGTTAATCTATTTCAGACTTTGCAATGATTAAGAGCACTGACTGAAAAAATACCTTGTGACTTGAGTGTACTGGCTGAATGCTAAGCCAGGCTCCTGCCATGAATGACACAGTCTTGAGTGTGTCTTATGGCTTTTGGCTGCATTAGACAGAAAGCACATACTGAAATGGGGCTGATCTGGAGTAATTTATGAACACTGTATTTTGATCTGCATAAATAAATGTTCACTGCAAGAGTACAAGAGGGTTGTCAGGAGAAACAAGCAGTGTGATAAAGAGAATGGCTAGAAGTAAGACATAAATGAATGCTTTTTGACTTTCAAATCATTGACTTTAAGGTTTTTGTTTCCTAAAAGAACAGGCTATAGTAACAGTTTCTCCAGAAATACCAAATTTTGCAAATTCACTGTAAGGGAAGGAGCATTTCTATGAGCAGTAAAGGTTAAAAGATAAAGGAAATTGTTCAGACAAAGATACTTGTTCATGCTCCAGAAAATTAGCTGATGTTTGTAAAATCTTTGGATGTTTATCAGTTCTCTAGTACCATATACATACAATCATATACCTAGTTACCATCTAAAATCCTTCTCTTTCCAGTTGGTCACTTTCCAGGTGAGCATGGCTAATGCCTGCACTGCTCTGCAGCTCAGAGAAACATCATGTGAATATCCCAGGTTCAATCAAGAGACAAAGCCTGGCCTGGAGATGCCTTAGGGGAGGCAAAAAGCACCTACCCCAGGTCACAGGTATAAGACTACCAAGATGAATTCCACAAATTGTAAAATTGCTGCTTAAGACCTAAGTTTGGAAAAATGCATGTGTACTCTTGAGCTTAGAAATGAGACTTACAGCTTCATTTATTTGGAGAACTGCAGAGCCATTAGAAGTGGCACTATTGAAAGAAAGGATAAAGAACTTTCCATCCAAAGCTGTAGAATTCTTCCCAAGCAAGCAAGCAACTCTCCTCTATAGCTAAGAGAGGTGGCATTTTGCTATCATGACTTATGCCAGTAGTGGGAACTTTGCCAGAGGCAGCAGGGAAAATAGTTGCCGAATTTGAAATTCTCCATACCTAATAATAAATAAATGCTCCATATATTACACAAATGTTCTTTCTGGAAAATGTCCTCCCCTTTCAGTCAAACTGCACAAAAATATTCCTGCAATAAATATCGTAGACCTTGCTATAAAATCCCTAAGGAAATTCCCCTCCCCAAATCCGTCTATGGACCTTGCTTTCAGAGTAATATTTCTGTTATTGTACAGGGCATATTATACCCACAGTTTCCAGAAACTATTGGAATAAATAACCCAGTTTAGACTCCCCTAATTAGAGTCAGGGAAACAATGTGTGATTAACAGCCCACAAGAGCCAGTAAAAGCAGGGAAGGCAGAGATTGTGGAAGCAGGGTCATGCAGAGGTCTTGGTGACAGAGAGGTGAAGCAGACCTAAAATCTTCATCATATGGTGCTGCAGTCCAATTACTGTGCATTCTGCTACTAAGCTCAAAACAAAAATTGTAGGTTGTGACAGGAGAACATGGCTAGGAAAAAGACCCTGAGGAATTGTAAACCTTGCCAAGTACTGAGGAAATTGCAGAGGAGAACATGCCTTGTCACCCAAAATAATGAACAGGAAGATGCCACCACACAAGAAAACACACACCAAAACCCTCTCCAAAGGTTTCAGACCTGGCATCTGAAATATCACCTTCCTGGGCCTTGTTCTGACACTGCTGTACATTGCTGCACTTTAGGATTTGTTTTACTTTTAGAAAGATTACTTCAATGGGACTCCTCATACATGCAACCAAAATTAAATCATTAGATTGCTTAAGCGAAATTGCTGGATCAAATGCAAAGATCTTTGAAGGTTTGTGTCCAGTTTGTAAACCAAGCAGGGCATGCTTACAAAAACAGCTGAGTGTTTTTCAGCTGCAGAAAGAAGGTGTAGTTTTCTGCAAGTAAATTGAGTGCATCTTACAGCAGCTTCCAGAAGCTGTTGTTGGAATTTGGCTCCTTCTGTATTTCTCTTCTAGAGATCCATGTTATAAGATTTGTGCACAAGAAATTCATTGTTCTATTTGCTATCACAGTAGCAGCTGTAGGATGTTTGGAAGCAGCTCTAGTGGGGAAGAAGCTTTTGTGGTGAACAACTGCAGCTACAAGCAGTTCAGTGCACAAGCCCTGGAACATATTGTGTGCCATTAATTTGGAGACAGCAATATGAAAAGTTAGAAAACAGGCAGCTCAATACTGCAGTTTGGCAAGGTATCATCGAGGTAGCCTCAGCACTAACCCCTCCCCCTTCCACGCATTTTTAGACATTTTTAAGTTGCTGCTCATGATGGCACCTGTTACTTACTTGAGTCTCCTAGAAGCCATGAGTGTAATTTTAGTGGCCACCAAATACAATTCGATACTCAGAGTAGCCTGTATGCATTTGAAGGAGCAGAGGGGGCTGTAGGGTTAGATGGATAAAAAAAAATAGAAAATACACCCTTTATCTGTACAGAGGAGTGAGTGCCATAGCTCCCTTCCTCTCTCTTTGAACATCGTTTGCTGCTGAAGTGCTGCATTTGTGTCACTGAAGTTCAGTGCCAAGACAAGCATTTGCCACCTATATAGGAGCTTAAAGTAGCACAGAGGCTGACAGAAATACCTTGAAGGCTGACAGAGGGGTGGTATACTGATGTAGTATACTCTGATGTAGGAAGTTTTTATTTATTTTGAATTATATAAGCACCCTGGGGAGGAATATGGCTTAGATTTACTCTGCTCTGACCTAACCACAGTGTGTCTGAAGTGCAAAATTATCATGGAGCACTCCCCAAGAGTCTGAAAATGGTGCAGCCCTACTGAATGATAGATTTTTAGCAGTTCTCCTGCCTGGATCCCACTTGGTTAATGTAATGCTGATTAAAGCAAGTACACTTCTACAGCACTCCCATTCATCCCTGCATAGCCACTCACCGCAGAGACCATGCAGGCTTTTAATTATTTTACTAAACAGGGAGCATTTTTCTTGGAAGTGCATCATGAAATTTTAATCACCATGCTTTTAATTCCAACAGGAAGACCTCAAATAGCAACAAAGTCCATGTGAAATTCCACATATGTTTCAGCTTCCCTTCCACAGCACCAAGCAGAAAGAAGGAGCCCAAGGAAAAGGAGGGAGCCTCAAATAATACATAGCACTGTTACCGTCCTCAAGCCATAAACCCCAAGGCTTTGCTTTTCTACAGGAGGGCAAAACTGTTGTATCGTGCTTTTTGTTTTATCAGTGGGTCTATGGTTTGATTTGTGATTTAGTGCTTTTCCTGGTGCTGGTTTTTCCTTTTGTCTCCACCCTTTTCCCAGAAATGTCGTCAGCTAGTTTCTAGTTTCTATTTCTCCAAATTTTACCCATTTCCTAAAAACTGTTTTTCTTCCTTGGAAGTTTATTGGTTCGCTCCTGTTATTCCCCGCCTGGGTTTTTACTCCCAACTCTCCTGATTTGTTGGAAGTTGGGTCTGCCCCTGCCTTTCCCCTGAGATATAAGTCTTTGTCGGCCCCTTAGTCGGGGCCCAGGAAGAAAGAGGGGAAGAAACACCATCAAATAAAGTTTCCCTGGGACCCCTGTGCGCTGCCTGTGTTTTATACTGCGCCGAAACAACTGACAACTGGGATTCAAGGAGCTCCAGGGGGAAAACTGCCGCCCCTCACTCTCACATCAGCTAGCAGGGAAAGAGAAGTGGCACAAAACCTGTTTTCTGGTGCTTCCACAGCCAGGGTGCTACATCCCACTGTCTTTAGCTCACACAGGGCAGAAGAAACATACCTGTCCACTAAGGTATCTATGTCTCAAACTCATAGTCAAGATCACAAGTCAAACTCTTGGAGAAGAGTAAGAAAATGGTTCTCTTTTTTTTTGCTATCAAAGACAAATGAGGTTCATCCCGTGAATGGACTTCATTCTCAGAGGTAAAATATATCTTCAGTCAAAGGCAGCTACCTGGCAAAAAAGAAACCAAGTATCATCACTTTTCTCTACTAATGCAAAAGATTCCCTGGGTAAATTCATCTCAAACTTGAAATCGTTCTCTGTAAGCAAATTTGCTTCCATAAATCAAGAAATCATCAAACTTGGAATGTTTTTCACAAAGATGACCCAGCATATTAAGTTTTTGCAGTGTTTGGTTGGAGGATGCACTTGTGAAGATGCAATAATAAGGTGAATTAGCTACCAGCTGAAATTAGTTATAAAGAGACCTTGAGAGAAATTCAAGAAAAAAAAAAAAAAGAAGAAGATAGAAATCTTAGAATTCACATTTGCTTTATTAAGCAACAAAAATTAAAATGTCCTTGCATCGTTCCTAGGCAGTTTAATCCTTTATTACTAATAAATGATCTTTTATTTAAAGGATTTTGAAGTGGACAGAGATAACAGTTTAATCATTATGATGAAAAGCCAAGATTTTTCATCTTCAAAGTGCTGAAATATCAGCATACACCAGTAATAATGAACCTTGTTAATCATTAGCATCCCTCAAATATAATGGGAATAACACTTTTCCTAAGAGCTTGCAAAAGAATTGAGAAAAAAAGCGAGTGGGTTTTTTATAGGTTAGACCTTTTATAACTAACTTTATTCATATTTTAATGAGTAGTGTATGAATAAGTGGATTTTTAAGTTAACAAATGAATATTTAAAGAAAAAAGAACAGAATGAATTTGTCAATCAAAAGACCTCCAAACCCAGGTACATGCTCCAGGCGTGATCTTGAAAACATTTATGCACATGAGTAACTCGTGACTCATGACTCATCCCAGTAAAGTCAAGGCTACTAAATTAACCTTTTATGAGGAATGCATGTTAGGATGACAGTTTGTATTCCACCCAACACAGTGGAAAAGATAAACATCTGCGAGGTAGGGGCCTAATGTAAGGGCATCATCTAAGCTTTCCTCCAGAGAAAGATGCAAGTACTGGGGAGCAGCTCTGAGGGAAAGGCCCTGGGAGGTGGGAGGCAGCAAGCTGAACGTGAGCACCTGATGTGCCCTGCAGGAAAGGTAGCCAACAGCTCCTGTGTGTGTGAGCAGGGGCATGGCGCACAGACCAAGGGAAAAGGATCATCCCTCTCCCTGTGGCGCTCACCACTCTAGATAGGGCATTGAGTTTAGGGCCCTGCAAAGCGGGAAGCACATGGGAAAATTGGAGGGGGCTTTTAGAATGTTCCAATGCAGTAAGGGCTGGAGTCCTTGGTGTAAGAGCAGAGGCAGGAGGAGCTGGGCTGCTTCAGCCTGGAGAAGAGATCACTTTAGGGGCACCTAAGAGCCCCTCAGTGCCTACAAGGGGTCATCAGGGAGACAGAACTAGATTCCTCATAGTGGTACAGGATGAGAGAATGAGACATGAATGTCCATATGTGAACTAGAGAGTTTCAGACTTGATTTAAAGGAAAGTTTTTTCCCCATGAGGACAGTCTGAAAATGGGGCAGGTTGTACAGAGTGGTTGTATTTCCCCTCCTTGGAAGTTTTCAAGATCCAACTGGACAAATCCCTGAGCAGTCTTTTCTGATGGCATAGCTTACCCTGCTTTGAGCAGGGCTATAAACCAGGTCACCTCCCCTAGCTCGTTTTAACTGATCCCACAATCCCACAAATCACCTACTGTTGCTTAAACCGTGGCTTTAATTAGGGAAGAAATTATTTGAATAATTGTTATATTCCTTTATTCCCACATTTCCTCAGAAACAGTTTTATCCTTCTAATGAAGTTCCCAAAACCTGCATACTACCAGGCAGCCTTGATCCTTCCATAATCACAAGCACTTACCATGAATTACTGATATCACTATTTCAGTCAGTATCTATACTATACCTCCGGTACATCACATCAACAGTGAAACAACAGAAATTTATTTAACACATCTTTCTGTCTAAGAATAGATTCAGCTTACTTCATTGGCCACCTCGCTTTTTTTTAGTTTTCCCAGTACAATACCATGGTAAAAGGATTATACACATCACCATATGAAACTGTTTGTGACCTCTAATATATACTTTTATATTGATGAATGCTTTGGCAGGAACATACACCAGCACATTTGTAAGAGAGTGAAGGAAATCAGTATGTATTAATCCAGAATGTCTTTTCATTTTATATGGCCCCTCTTTGCACTGGATGCACAAACACAGGCTATTTTCAGTTACCCAAAAAATTTATGCACAAAGATCTCACTCCTGTGGGCTAAATACTGAGCTCCATGGTAATTCTAAGAAAATCCCACTTTAAAGTCCATTATGTATGAGAACTGTCTTCAGGCATGGGCATTTCTGTAAGGGTCTACCTAGAAACTGGAAATGGTCATGGTTATCAAACCTTATAGCCATCCTGGCTGGGGCACTGTGTCAGGAATCCAACTCCTGTAGGATGGGAATGGGCAAGGGATGTAATGGGAAATGGTGATATCCTACATGCAAGGCAAGCAATGATTGCTCTTACTCTGCCTTTCTGTGGGGGAGCAGGTTTTGTGTGCACACGCACGGCACCAAGGTCCCACTGAGAGCTTCTGTTCTGCCCAGTGCCTGGCCCCCCGTAGGGTTCAGGAGGAGAGATGAACATATGAACTCCAGCCACGGGAGCACAATCAAACCCAAAATACTCAGACCTGGGGGACTTTGACTTTGAAGTGAAAGAGAGAGACATCCAATGAGATCCATCAGCTCTGAAGTGGCTGTTCTTACAAAGACTCTGGGAATTTATATGCTCTTAAATACTTCTGCTTTCTATATCTAGCCATAAGTCCACTAAAAATGTTTGCAACAGATCTTGGGAAAGGAGCACATACTTTTGCAAAAATAAAACAAAAATTAAAAATAAATAAATAAAATAACTTTCTGGAAAAAATGCCAGAGAAAAATCTTCTTCAGCAATTTTCCTGCAAAAAAGGTCAAGCTCAAGATATAGATAATAAAAAGACCAAGGAAATATCTGAATAAATTCTCAGCTGGTATCTTAATAGTTATAAATCCTCTTATCTCTCTTCCAGGATTCTTGCAACCATTGCAAACTGCTTCTTCCAAATCAAAGGGTGACAAGAACTACAAAAGAGGACACACTAAACCAGATTTCACCCATCTTGGACCGACAGAAAAAGCAAGTATTTCTCTGTTCTGGATACCATCATAATTAGTGAAACATTCTTATAGGTAAGGGGAGAGAAGAAGAGGGATATGCTAGAAATATTTCTTCCTACAGTATTGGTATCTTCTGCTTTTTCCACCTTTCTTTTGGGGTCATATTAAGAAAGAAGGAATTCTATAATCAATGTTCCAACATCAGAAATTCATCTAAAATAGATGGCTTACCCACTGCAGATCTCCTTATCTACACAGTAATTTAATATCTACAACAGTTAATGAAATCTGAAGTGATATTTGACATAAGTTTTTAAACCAAGGTAAGGGAATATCTTGCTGTCCAAGAGGTTTTTTTGTGCTCAAATGCCCATGAGTATCCTTTGGAAATGATTCAAGATTTTTTTTTGTGTAGCCTTCCCAGTCTAGACCTATACTAAATAAGGGATTGTAGACCTTTCTCACTAGATGATAGGGAATAGCCAGACTTGTTATCTCTCTGATTATTCTTGAATTCTTAAAAGCAACATTAGTAATAATATGGATTGGTCTCCCTCTAATATGATGATGATTTGGAGGTTTAGCTTTGTCAAATTATACAAATACAACAGTTTAAACCTAATTATGTATCTGGGCAACATGATAGATGGATAAAGAGTCACGCCTGAGTAAGAGTAGTGCATGGAAGAATATTTATTGAAGGACTCTCCCAAGTTCAGTGCAGGCTTCTTTTAAGTGCACACAACCTGTAGCAAGGTCACGTTGTATGTACTCCTTTAGTGTCCAGGGTTGCTCCCCCATGCTCCCACAGCAAATGGCCCCTCAGACATCTGCCAAGGCCTGGAGCAGTCCCTTATTTCACCCCCACCATGCTGTGCCCATCACCAGATGTTGGCTGAGAGCACAGCAGGTGATGACCTGGCCCCTGCCAGCAATGAAACACGTTTAGGTGTACAGCCTTGCTCAGCAGGGAGTTGGACACACGACAAGTGCATCCCCTCAGTCACCTCAAGTACCTCGAAGCTTCCCAAAGGGCATGGAGTCACATTTGAAATGAGTAGCAGCACCTTGGACACAATCCATAAATTAGGCCTAAGTTAAGTTCAAGGCTAGTTCAAGCCATGGAATTATACAATCATATCCTTAACCAGCTCTTTTTTTTTTTTTTTTTGATGGAACTCACATAATGATGAAGGCCATATAGAGGACAATACTTTTGTAGGGATCAAAACAGTGGAAACAAACAATTTTATGAGCTAAGGAATATGACCTTTCTTACCAACTTCTTCATGAAGGATTGAAAATATGTTATTTAGGGCATTTGTAACATTTCTGGGTTTATTATGGGCTAATGAGGCACGTGCTACCCCTAAACAGCATGAAAAAACCTCAACCTTCTGCTGTGAAAATTCAACCTTTTCAAGGTTGTCACTAGTCTACAGGCAAAAACAGATGCAGAGCTGAAAATAATGAACTATATAAATATACATGTAGTTTCTTCACTTTACCCTCCTGAGTATGGTCCCTAGGTACTTCATGCTATGTCAGTTTTCATCTGCTAAAGATCTGTCCTAACACTTGGAAATTAAGAAATGTAGTTCAAATAAGACTTCTTGAATAAGTTTGGAAGTGGTAGAATATAGTACCTGACTGAAGTTGCATAAAAACTTTTAAAAAGTGTGTGCTGCACTTATCTATCTATTCTTTTGCCAAAGAGATTGACAGAGTTAATACACATAGTGTTCCTGATGTTCATGAGTATTTTTTTCAGTACTGTTACTCCATTGTGTTCTTTCTCATGTAATTTTTTTCAGAACTGAACCCTCTTCTGGTATTTGGTTTTGTTCCTGTATTCTCCTTCATGCTCCACATGCAGAGGAAGAAAAATATATTTTTACTGCAATATGAAATAGTTAGAATATCCAAAGTCTGTAAACAGACATTAACCAATAAATCCACCCTCATCCGAAGCATAATGTTATTTAGCAATTAATTGCAAAGTGGATTGTAAGTTGGTTTGTGACTTGTATATTTCAATTTAGCCTTACCAGATTGTCCTTACAAACAGATAAGTATATAAGTATACAGATTTCTCCTGTCTGGTTCCACTTCATTCTCAGCAACAGGTCTCCAGTTGATGCTTTTAGGTGAAACATTGAGTATGGCTGCACAAAATGAAACCTGGGTGGAGGCATAATGATTTTGCACGTGTGCAAGGAATGAAAAGACTGTAATCTCACTAACCTGACATAGCTAAAATAAGCTTCAAGCCTTGACCAGCACACACAGGCTCCTTGGATCCCAGTGACTGCAGGATGTGAGCGCAGTGGTTGGAGTTTAGCGAAGCACAGATGAGAGCTGACTGCGTCTGAGTTCTCTGTTTGTGCGGCCCTGCAAAGGCCACTGCAGCACCAGAGGCTTCCCCTCCCTGCTGAGTACTCTTCAGATGTCAGGTGATGTTTCTCTTTGTGGCTGATCCCAATCTAAAGCTGCATTTTAGAGGATAAAGCACAAAGTCTCCACTTTGTCTTTCAGGCTCATGCAACACTCCTTCAGAAACATGAAAAAGGTAGAAAAATCCCCATCAATTTCAAGTTGCTCCTGTAGCATACATTTTGGAGACAATTTGAAGAAAAAGATGGGTCTAGATGAGAAATAAAGATGCCACATCTAAATCGTATTTTTAAACCGAAAATCTCTCCCTTCCCAGAGAGATACAAAGTTCTACCACAAAGCAGAATAAAAATACATCAAGGCCAGCTTCTCAGAGTGGGTTTAAAAGGCAGTTTTATTACTCACTCAAGTTTTTTGAAGTTTGAATATGCCATTTGTGCTTGTGTTGTAATGGGCAATATATAAGGATTGAAATGCTTAAAAATTACATGATTATCACTGTAATTTAACACTCAGTTAATGAAGGCTTGAACTGTTGCCCATATTGCCATAGTGTAGCTAGCAGGTATCCATACTGAGCAGAGTTTACATTTGCAAAAAACTGAGTTAGAAATAAAGGTTAATCCACTGCCATATAAACATTTGATCTTGCAATGATCCCATTAACCTTTCTCGTATGCAAGGATTAGGCATAAGTAGCTAGCAAAATACTAACCTTATTTAAAATTGCATCTCTGTGAGGACCCAACTTTTTTTTTATTTTATTTTTTTTTTTTTTTTTTTGCGTAGGTGCAAAAGTTTAAAGCTTCCTCTGCAAAGTGATCAAGCCCAAAGTCTCACAGGTTTTGTAAATGTGTTAAAACTGCAATCAGCAGTTCAATGAAGCAAACTCAATTAAAAAAAAACAATGAAAATGTTTTCATCTCTGTTGACTTGATTTGAATCCTATCCTGACTACAAGAGTGAAGAGGGATTGGGAAGTTCCTCTGAGGGGGCTCTTTGGCAGACCCTCTCACCAAGAACTCAGATGAGACTCATCCTACAGCTGTGACTGAACCTCCCAGCAGCGCCAGTAGCAGAGAGATCCTCTCTTGGCTGGTCCCAAGGGAGGAGTGGTCATGCCAGGTTTCGTGATGTTACCAGCCAGAATTTTCCCCATACTGTTGTCTTATCATTAGAGGGACCTATCTGCTTCCTGATGGAGGGACTCTGGAGAGCTGCACTAGCGTGGACTTTTCAATTGTGCATGATCTCGGTGACAAATACATGCAGTCAACGTGTGCACTGCAAAATCCAGCTCCAGTGCTGAGTGCAGTAGCTTGGATGTCTGCATGTGTGATTACAGAGTTACTGCTTCCAGGCAGAGGGGAGGTCATTAATCACGGGGTCATCGAATAATTTAGGTTAAAATGGGCTTCTGGAGGTCATCTAATCTAACCCCTGCTCAAATAAGAGAGAAGTTCAAAACCAGAGCAGGTTCCCAGTACTTGTAGCTTCTGTGAGAACTTGGCAGGGAATGGTACACAGAGATCAGTAGTGTGACAGTAGGAAAGTGACACTAAAAGCAGATGATGGCCATGAATCTTGGTCCTAAATTTCTATATGCTCCGCTGTTTGGCAGTCTGTTCCTATCTTCCAACCCTAGAAGAAAGCTGGCAATAATTTATTTGTATTTTCTTTAAACACAAGCAAACTTTTTGGCATGTTGCCATGGGAGGTCAGCTTCACTATTTCAGGAGTAGAACACGCCAGGTTGCTAAGGGAGAGGTTTAAAAACAGCAAATAATTTCAACCCTGATAGTGGATTAACCCATAAACTAATACTGTGGTTGTATTTCGAATGATAGAGCTAATATTTTAGTCAGGTTAAAAAAAAATACGTAGATAATATGCACCTGAGTTTTATGGATTACCTGAATCAACCTTTTAGACATGAAAACAGAAGCTGTTTGAAAAAGAGGCTTTGAGTTTTCCATGAGTTTGTGCAGCACCTAGCACATCAGAGATGCTCAAAAAAAAATCCAGAAATATAAAATTATTTATTATATTATTTATTCTGGTGGGTTTGCAGACCTTTTGTCCCATGTACTCTTTCAACTCTGAGTTTCAGGAAAAAAGAGATACTTTAAGCTATCCCTAAGGAAATGATGGCAAGGTGAGTTGCTAGGGCACCACTGAGGCTTTGGGCATTTCCGGAAGCAGCTGCGATGAACAAGACCAGCCCTGCAGCTGCTGCCATTCGTGTCCCATTTGGTGCACAACCCCCTCAGCCATACAAATGGTTCTGGAAAAACTGCCTCCAGGAGCACCAGCACAGACGAAGGCAGCTTGTGCAGCTCACATGGCAGGAGAGCACCTGTGGCTGGTGGCAGAGAGGTGGTGGAGGTGCTGCACCACCCCACCACGCCGTGCCCTCCTGCCAGCTGTGTTTGGCAGGCCTTGCCACCACTCGGTCACCTGTCAGTGCCACCAGTCTCAGTGCATGAGAGGAGATTTCCCTCACTATGGACAGCCCATTTTGGTCATGCTCCACCTCCATTTATAATGCTAGTTGAAGCATATTTAAGATGCCACTTTTCTCAAAGACGGAAATCTGCAATTATGTTTCTTTAAGAACAACTATTACCACAGATCATGGTGAAAGTGGATAGAAGTCCTTACCATTGTTATGGTTTAACCAAATGACTCGTTTATTGCTCTCTTATGGCAGCAGAAATGGCAAAAAGTAGATGTCTGGACATTTTAATGTACCTGGCATAGATGGTAATATATTTGCACTTGCATCTAGCTAATATGCACTTGCTAGACTGCACACTTTATAATCTGCAACAGAAGTTGGCAGCCTCTCCACCTCTCATCTAAGATTTAATGGAAGGTACTGCAGTCTCCTATTAATAGCATCATTTCTCCTAGCTACAGCACATGGGCTACTGAGCATAACATGAGGAATTGCCTGAGTACAGCAGCCTGAAAACATGCCATTGTCATAAACAGCAAATCAGGGACGACAACATAAATGAGCTGAAAACACCTTTTGACTAATTGCACATTTCCATTTGCTTATCTACTTGTTAGTTTGCAAATTTAATTATTTTCCAAAGAGTTTCTAATCATTACTGCAAATTAGTGAGCTACTGTTGCATTACACATTGTTAGACTGACCTGACTAGAAGAAGCAGAATTAAATAGCAGAAAATGGTAGAAATTAAAATGGAAAAAGAAATTAAGTTCTCATAACAAGCGTAAGATTACTGCACATTTTCTCACCATTCAGAAATAACAAACTGCAGGAAAACCCTGCGCGTTAAGATCTTTCCTGAAGGAACAGATGCCCTTATTAGTCACTCTCCCTTGCCTTTTCCCCCACCAAAAAAATCAGGGAATAATATATATACTGTGGTGAATGTCAATGCTGACATAATCTGTAGCACTCCTTAGGTTAGGAATCACCTGATCACATCTTTCTTGTTTATCCAGCCTGTGGTCATTTGTCAGGGATGTCATGCCATGTTTTTAAGGAAGCACTGGTCAAATCTGAGCCTTGTCAAGAACAAGTGGTCCTTGGTAACACATCAGCCAGACTGCAAGAAGTGTTTTCAACAGAAATAATAACACATCAGGAGGGCTGGCTCTGGGGCACAAATTAATTCCCAAGGCTTCTCAGCCCAGCCAGGAGACAAGCAGCTCTGCTATGTACAGGTGGATGTGGGGGGGGGCAGGAGCTGCCAGCCTGAGCACGCAGTGCTGTGTCTCACCACAGTGACTGTGACACCCCACAGTGACCATTTCACACCCCACAGTGACCATGACACACCCCACAGTGCCTGTGACACCCCACAGCCATGGTGCACTGCTTTGGGTGGGTCAGGTGCCAGGTTGGGATCATCTCTGACCAAAAGTGAAACAGGTGGCCACCCAAAATCACCAATGCAAACCATGCTGCTGCACATACTTCACGCTGTCATGACACACAGTCCCCTGTGGCAGACGCTTTTTCCAAAGAATTTTATAATGGGTACAAAGAAAAATTAGTACATTTTCCCCTTCTTTCTCATTTCAAATTGAATTTTCAGGTCAGAGAAAGGAGAAAGAGTTCTCACATCAAATTCAGCAGATGATTGATAAAATTAATTTTTGAAGTTACAAAAATAAAATTTTCTAAAAACTGAAGCACTGTGTGTCCTTTCACTCATTTTTTATCTCATCTCTTGGACTGGATCAATAGCAAAAGCAACTGCAGAAAGATTATCCAGAAAGGAAATCTTTAATAAAATAGTGGTTCTATAGTCAGTGCTAACAGAGCTAGGGTTAAGATCATTGACATTAACAGCCAGCGAACACAGGGGAGAGAAACTGCTGACATAGAGGAGAGACAACCATGCATGGGGGTGAGCTGAGCTGAACATACCAGAAGCTCAGTCCACAGTCAATCCCCAACATATTTAAAATTCATTCCCACTGTGTCCTCCCTTAGCTGCATCCTGACTTGGTCATGAGAAAGGTTCATGAAAAAAAAAAAAAAAAGTGGTCTTCGAACCAGAAATCATTCTTTGACCTCACCAGGATTTTATCAAGGAAGAGTTGGGAGAACCTGATTTACACTGCTGCATGTTCTTCCTGCTGAGCAAGGAAGGAGCCCCATCCAGGCAAACTGCTGATTTCTGCCATCATGTTTGTGTTCATGAGGCTCCATTCACTGGTGGCTGAAGGCTGGTGGAGCTGAGGGGGATCCCCTTGGTGGAAAATGATGCCTAAACTCAGGTAAGACTTCCCTAGAACCAGATCATCATTTCTCCCTTTTGTAGAAAATTAAGATAAACTGAATTTCATTTCATATATGAGAAAGCAATTAAGCATCAAGGTTTACAGGTGACTGGGTTCTCTGAGGCTGCAGACCTGCTGTACTGGAAATACTTTTTGGTGGCTTCAGTTAAACTTAATCTGATTCTTCTACAAATTCAGAGATTATCTTGGATTTCCTTTTGCAAGGGATGCAGCAAGTCAGCCTGGCTTCATGTGCACTTTGCTTCCCAGCACCAGAGCCCTCTCCAGCTGTGGGAATCTGACTTTCATTCCCTTTCCTGCACATCACTCTTTAATGTTTCTTCTGCTTATTACACCAGATTAAAGAAATAGGCTAATGCTGCAGGATTTCCTGATGCAGCCATCCAGGCAGTACCAAGCCTGGAGTGCAAAATACTATCTGAAAATTTCTCTTGATTTTATGCTATTGTTGGGGGTACTTTGGTGCCTAAATTTAAATACGATACAACTGACTGAGAAAGGAGCACAGTCTCAGTGGATTAGATAGCAAATAGAGAGCTATAGGTACAAATTAGACATCCTGACAGACCTATATTTTTCTGCAGACCATACAAAAAAGCCATGGAAGCTGATGACCTAGTTGCTCACATCTAATATGTTAATGCTAACATTGTCCTAATCTCATGCTAAGATCCCATACTACTCCTGACAGATTTTTATTTAATGTTATTTTCAAGGCATCTTTTGATGGACAATATGTCCCCCTAAAAAAGCATCCTATTTAGCCTGACTGTTCTAATACTTGGGGGGAAAAAAGTCAGTCTCCTCTGATGGTGTTTAACCCTCTCTCATTTTCTTTCCTGTAGCCAGTTGTGCCTTTTCACAGAATCAGAGAATGGTTTAGCTTGGAAGAGACCTTAAAGGTCGTGTTATTCTTCCAACCTCCCCCCACCCCCCGCCAAGTACAGGGACACCTTCCTCTAGACAATGTTGCTGGAAGACCCAGCCAGCCTGATCTTGAACACCTCCAGGGATGGGATCCACAACTTCCCTGGTCTTCTGTTTCTGCAGTGAGTTGATTTTGCCTATGGAGCTGCAGACCTTTTCCATTTTCCTTACCAAGCACCCCATGAATTTCACTCCAGTTTGTTGCATTGCTCAGTTCATCATGAGCGTTCTGAGGTACAGACCCAACTTCCAGAATGTTCACTGCCTCACTTTCCCTACCCCCTGCCACCCTGCAGAGGGTGGTGTTTGCCAGCTTCAATCTTGCACCTTTAGAACAAGAAGGACACACCTTTAAAACAAGAAGGGAAAATATTTAATTAGATCAGCTGGAAAAATATTCAATTAGATCAGCTAAAAAATATTCAATAATGGAAAAATATTCTATTAGATCCAGGGCAAACCCTGTTCCAGGTGAGGTGTGTTTGCTTCTAATGATCTAAATCCCAGACAGCCATATCAGATGGTCTCAGCCAAAGCAGGCATTTACAGAGCTGGTTTCATCTGTTCTGTTCTTGGCACCTTTCTCCAGACCTGTGACTCCTTCCAGGGGTATGTGCTGCTCTCCCTTTGGATTTTGGAGGAGGCCAAAGGAAGGGCTGAGAGCTCTGCTCGTGATTGTGTGACTGCGGCATACATTTTCTGCTTTTGGAAGCCTTAACTACAGATCCCTCAGCACCACGTCACCTGACATAAACCCACAAGTTTTTGTGTGCTCAGTCTGTGCCTGTCCACAGCCACCTCCCGAGGGCTTTTGGGGAGGAGGACACCAGGAGCACATGCCACAGCAGGTCATGCAGCCTCCTGTTTATGACCACAGGCACAGGCTACAGGCCAGGATAATGGCCCATCCCATGGGCTTTGAGCACGACAGACTCAAGTGACCAACAGAGTCCAGTCAGGTGGTTTGTCACCATCTCCCTTCCCTGTGGCCTCTAAACCTGCCACAGGGAAGAATCCATAAGGGCTGTACCTTGGAGCTCCAGTCAGTGTGAATCTACTACCTCCTTCCTAGAAATTTGCTTGGTAAATTTGAATGTAATTTACTCTTGCTTTTATTTTTTTCTCCTTTCATGCCTTTCAAATTATGTGCCTCAGCACTGGCTCATAGTATGTCAGTACTGCTATTAGGTAACTGCCTAATGAATTTCAAAAGCCTAAAAAGGTTTCCAAGAGACCTCTTTTTTGTTTACATAGATGAAGAGGCTGATCAGCTTTTCTGGAAAAATAAGATTTTTGAAAAAAGGGGCACTGTCAAGCCCTTTTATAACTTATTTGCTTTTTAAACAAAAATAAGCCTTTAAGTAAGCTTTTAAGTTGCTACAGTGTGCTGCTTTCAGAGTTATTTTCTCAATATTATTATTATTAAAGTGAGGAAAGCTGGTGGGTTTTTCCCTCAGAAACAGAGGCTACTTTTCCTAAAAATGTAGACATATTCTTCCACAGAAAAAACCCCCTCAATTTTCCAGCAAAAAACTGTGTACCAACAAGAAATAAATAATATTAATAATAATTCATATTTTTTCATATTTAAATAATTAATCATAATGTGAGGAGAACCAAGAGACTAATTATCTCTTTAATCCATCTTTCTGGTAAGTATGATGCATACCTTTCTAAACTGCTATAGCTGTCTTTTCCCCTGATAATCTTGGGCTAATGCAAGCCTCTCCACCTAAAACCAGAAATTAATAGAACAGTTCTTTCCATTAGACATATGAAAAATGCATTTCCAAACCAAACCACCACACAAAGCACAGATTTTATAGATGGAGAGTGTGTGGTCTTAACTCTTGTCACCTTTGCTCATTCAGTTTACATAAATTGAATTCAACATATCAGCTAATACTGGTCACTGTGCTGCTCCTCCCTGAAAGGATTTTCTTTCAGCTGAAGCACCACACACAGCAGAAGAAGAGGAAGGAGAATAAATTAACACAGGTTTCCAAAAAAGGCAGGATTCACAGTGCTGTGCTGCATATGTACCTCTGGAGCTCGTTTCTTATTTAGGCAGTTTTTCCTATTGGAAACAGGAATTTTCCCCAGCCTCACCTCAACAGATGAGTGAAATGTAGCAAGCTGGTTTTGTCCACCTAGAATCTAAGCAGTAAAACCAGGAGGATGCATAACACAAGGAGTTAGGACAAATATTTCCTCATTCACTCCTTCTGCCAACAGGCTAAAACCAGAAGTTTACCTACACTCTTGGTGATCTGACACTTGAATCAGCTTTCCTGTCTGCAGAAGGTACCCTGATAACAGCGCTGCACTTGCTCCTAAAAGATGTAAGATCCAGTTTCCACCAACCAGACTAGAAACTCTCTGTGGGTTTGCCATTGATTTCCATGGAAGCAGAATCATTTTCCACCTAAAGCATCTCTGCTCTGAGATTATCAGAGAAAAAAATACTAACAAATATTTCAATACAGTAACCAATAATTTATTTTAATTTTTTTATTAAAATACTGAATTTATAGACAACATACAGACACAAAGCTAAGGTATGGACCCAACAGGAGGTCAAATGACCTCTGATAATTAACTGCCTCTCTTTTGCCTTTAACTGCCTCTTCCTTTGAGGATCACCCTGTCAGGGAAGAGATGGGGAGAAGAGGCAAAGCTTTGATTTGCTAAATTTAAAGGGGATAACAAAAAAAAGCATAGTCATTACTAGTTTGCTACCTTGTAAGCATTCAAGGGTCTCTAGAGATCTCTGTGTCATCATGAAGAAGTTTAGCCTGAGTTAATCCATCTAAAGGAACTGGTGAACCCTCTCCTAATCTCTAACATTTATAGGCTTTTGAGAGGGAACAACACGGGAGAGATTTAAAACCTCAGATGAGCAAAACCTTGCAAATGTACCCTTAACCTTGAGCACCCTCTTCTCTTTAGGAAAGAGGCTGAACATTTCCTTTTAATCTCATTGACATTTTCTAAATCTTATTGTCTTTCATGGAGCCCACAGGCATTACCTGAGTGCTTTTCTGAAGAATATTTGTCCTTCCACAGCACTGCTGATTGTTGAACTTGTGCTTGCTCCACCACTTCCAGTTGCCATTCCCCTTCCAGTATTTCTGTTTATAGTTTCTTAGGTGAAAGGCCACTGTTAAATCATCTATTAATTGCTTTATTTCAGATTAGTTTATTTTTAAATCTCAGATGCACGCCCAGTAATTTTTCTAACACATACAGCAAACCATCTTTTCCACCTCTGATTTATTTTATATGATGTCATTAATGTATCTCTGGTATGTGCCTCCTCAGCTGCATTATTCCTGCTCCATATGTAGAGCAGCTCATGGCTGATGTCACATAGCTGAAGGAAACATAGACTCCCACCTGTGAGCAGGGAACAACTGAGGCTCCTGAGCACCCAAAGCATTTCACAAAGATGGCTAAGGTCTAAGCAAGTCCAGCAAAGACTCTGCTGGCACATTTCTTGCCAAGCAGAAAGGCACAGAGCTGAGTTCTGGCAGATGACGTGCTTGTCCTTTTGTCTCCTCCCCATCTTGCCGTGATGAGGAATCAGCGTTCCCCAGCTGGGTGACCCACCTGGGCACTTGCCTGTTTGGGCTTCCCTGGTTTCCATCTCTCTGTCAGCCTACATGGCAGAGCAATTGTAGCTAAGCATTATTTTCTATCTTTGCTTTTCTTTTTCACACAAAAGCAGTTACATCATCAGTTTTCGTATCCGAAACTGAGACAAAGCAAAAGCAAATCCCCAGATTTTGGAGCTCTAAAACTGTCCTTGAAAATATGTTTACCTCAGCTTCACAAGTAGTAATGAGTTACGTTTTCATATCTGTATCCAGAGCCAACACTACTGAAACATTCATCAAAAGGATAGCACGGCAGGGCTTTTCAGCCCACCAGGGTATTCCCCTTGGCTGTGTACTCAGATTACAGATGTCTACTACAGCACACAGAGTTCATCTGAGTATCATTCAGTTTAACGAGAATGATGATGGGGAGAATCCGACAAGAGGAAAAGAAGAGGGCAGTACATTAATGAACTCTCCTAAATCAGCACATGTAACCGTCTAGCCTCTTCAAAAAGACAGCAATCAGCACCTAGAAAAATAACTCATTGCAAAGGAGACATCTCCTTTTCAGCTGTGGTTATTGCTCTGCCTGCATGGGCATTGCATGCAGTGTACTTAAAGAGAACATCTGACACAATTTTTCTTTTCTGTTAAAGAAAGTGTATTTTAGTCAATGGAATAGATTTATTATTTTCCTTGCTTAAATAGGAAATTGTCTTTTAACCAAGATTTCACTGTCAGCTCAGAAGTAACGTAATGAACCATTTTTTGGTACGTTTTTCTGTGCAATAGTTGTCAGCAAGCCTCAATTTCACTATCCGGAATACATTTTCCTGCATTACTTCCCCTTTTATTTAAATTACATTTGTTTTATTTTGCAGCAGTGAGCTGATTTTAGCTTTAATTTTAAACAACAACAAAACCTAGCCCATACCCAAATATATATGAGTGTGGTAAATGTAGCAACATTTTTCCATCCTTCACTCAGAGCAGAAAAAAAATTATGCTGCAACAGGAATTTCAGTAATTAAATGGTACAAGTGATTTTCACAAATGTGCTCCTGCTGTGAAACCTTTTGCTGCAGATTAACTTTTACATCCACTTCAGCAAAAAAAATAACAACTAACAAGCAGCTCAATAACCTTTCTCCCCATTCCACTAAGCTTTTCCTGCAATCAAACTCTTTATTTTTCTGCACCCAGTCATTGTGGGAAACGGGACCAGTTGGAAAGAAGATAAAACATGGTAAAGCATTAGTTCTACTTTTCTGTTTGTGTTTCTGAGAAAGGTTTTGGCACGTCCCCGCAGTTTCTGATGCAGATTACTAATTTGTAATGGGACTTTGCAGTAAGATACTCATTTTCCATGTGGTTAAAATTGCTTCCTGATATTTCTCAAAAGAGCACAATGGGGATTAGAAATTGCTGCAGCATCTCATTTGTGGAGATGTGCTGGTGAAGTGTAATTGTTCTGAAGTCATGCATGAGTTCTGCCGAAAGCCAGATTCTGCATGTTGCATGAAATAGACATCCATATGTCTGATCCCTGTGTGCATTGGAGCCTCCCATTCCCTCTGCCTGTGGCACAGTCCTGGCTGCAAGACACTGGATTCAGTGAATCAGAGGACAACCAACACCCCTTATGGGCCATGTGCTCAAGGGAGTGTATATCTGCTCCCACAGCACACACAGAGCCCAGGCAGAGATAAAATTCAGCTTTGTCATGGACATACTAATAGTCTCTGCTTATCTTAAGGTCTGATCTGCCAACGGGTGGTGGAGGCTCTTGGGTGCTGTTTTAGCAGGATGTCCTCTTCTAGGTTTTGGAACAGATTAAAGCTCAAAAATGCAAAGCAAGTCACCCCCAAAGTCCAGAAAGCCCTTGCTCATGAGAAAAAAACAGACCAAAAATCATTTTTAAAGCCTTATTGAGCCACTCCCATATATTTTGGAAGGGGCAGATCATGATTTTGGAACACTTTAAGAAAAAAACAGTGAATTCCTGTTCAGGGAAGAAATGGTCTCTTGACCCTGCATTAACGCAGCCTGGACTATTCCCTGTGCTTCCCGTGGAGCCAGGATTTCACCCACCTCCCCCAGTATTTCCCTGTGGCATCTTCTCTGTGTATTAACTAAAGGGCACAACTTCACATTTAGGGAAAAAAGTCTTTGGTGTTGCTTTTAGTGACATAGGAACTGACTAGTGACATGCTTGAAAAAAAATAGAAAATCAATTGAAAGATGCAGATAACTCTTCCATGGTCTATGTATACTGTAAACAGGATATTTATGTTGTTTCAATACTTTTGATTTAGATTGCTGTAGGCTGGTGGGTTTTTTTCCTTCTCCTTCTCTTCCCTTTTTATTTCTCTTTTCCTTTATTTGCTCTCCTTTTTAATTCCTTTCTTCTCTTCCACCTTAGTATGGTTTTACTTTTGTTGCTTGAACCATGTAAAAGCAGTAGAAACAATACATGTTCTGAATTTTGTTCAAACAAACAATAACTTTTAGATTGAAAGGAAAACTCTTTTCCTGTTCAGAAGCAAACCATAGATGTCCTGAACTCTGTCAACAGAAGAAGACACACACCTGACTCTGAGGTGGCCTAGGCAGCATGAATATCAGATACCAAAAGATCTTCTCCTCTCCCATCAGCACAGCTGCTGTTCCTGCATTTCTGGCAGTATCAGGTTCAAGATGAGCAGAGACAATTGTCTCTGTTGGTCACACCAGCTACAGAAAGTCATGCCACATAATGCCACAGATGCTAAATGCCTCAGGACAAATTCACTGAGGACTACTTGGAGCAAAAATGACACTTCTGGCTCAAAGACTTCCTAATTCTTAGATCATTGGAAACCAGCAGAGTACTGAGGATAAATTTGCCTTGTTCTTGTCTTCCTAGGTATCTGCTGTGGACCACAAGAAAAGGCAGAATATTGAGCTAGATGGGCCACTCTTGTGGGGTTTTTTTAATGTGAAGGTAGCCAGGCAAAAATAAAGTTGACTGTCCTCAGAACATAAAGTCTTGAAGCTCCTTGCAGCAGGATCAGCAGGATCATCAGGGTCAGTGTTTCCCAAATAGCTTGCCATGCAATCCATCCAGAACCCAATCTCCTTGCAACACTGCATGGAGAACAGCAGGAGGTTCAGTTTTGATTACAAATGGGAAAGAAAGCAAATATCAAACTCCTCTGTGAATCAGAACATCATTGCCATCCAGCTGCATTAACTATTTATGACTTTGGTGTGCATGGAACTCTTTTTCACATTCCTTTGGTGCTCCGCTTTTCAAATGGTGCTAAATGTAGCACAAGAGCTACAGAAACAGACTCAGAGAAGCTTGCCAACACTGCCCAAGTATTTTCCTATTTTCTCCTCTTGACAACAGCAGCATTGCCAGAACAAACCCAGTTTGTTATACCTGCCCAAAGGGTCTGTCATTCCACAGAGTTCCTTATTAAGAAACAGAGCTAACCATGAAAGACTCTGTATCAAATAAATTGACTTCACCTGATAGGGCAAATAAGACTGATCTGGGCTTCAAACAACATCTCCAGCATACTTGATATCTTGGAGGATATCAGGATCACCTCCTGGATCACAGCATGGGACAGGAAATGCTCCACATTCAGTGGGTAAGAGCTTATTTTCCAAAGATGATCCACAAGAAGCAGGTACAGCAATGCAGGAGGAACCCCCTGAGAAATTAAGGGGAGCTGGAGATCTAGCTCGGACTTATTTCAATCTGATTTGAAGTATTATCATTCAGCTCTTCGTGAGATATTATTCAGCCTCTCTTCAGTAAGGCAGTTGTCTGCACCTTAAGAAAATGTTGGTAGGAAATAAAATTTTGCTTGAGAAATTCAGATTTGCAGAAAATTTTTTGAAAACAAAATTTCCCAAGAGGCTGAGGTCTCCTGTCTAAGGTCCATGCTGCAGAAGTCCATGCACTCAAGATGAACCTAACACTGTGCCAGAGGTCTGACCAGGGAGTGTCTTAGCCTTGGCATGAAATGTGCATCCACAGCTCCCAAGTCCCTGAATTCTTTGCTGTGAACAGGGAGCAAGTAAACCAATTAAACTGTGTTATAAGATATTTATAGGAATTATTTCTAAATTACACTTACTGTGTGAAAAAAACTTTTATCAGTACCAGCCTGGGAAACATCAGAACCACTTGTTGGACCTAAAATTTTTTGGTTCTGTGAAGTAATTTGCTTATCAGACTCTGCATCCACTCGAGCATCTCTGGAAGGAGGACAGCTGAGACCCTAAACAGATTCTATACAAGAAAAAGATTCTTCTACTTCTGTATGCAACACTAGCTCTGGTGTTCTATTATTCTCTTTTCCTTTGTCCTTTCAGGATAGATCTTCCTCCTCTTTAAAGCCCTTCCCTCTGACCCTGCTAACAGGTTATTTTCCCTCTGGATAGACTGTCTCCAGTCCACACCAGCTCCTCTTCCAGGGGCATTTCACATCTCCTGAATGTAATATTTCTTCTGTCAAAGACTCGTTTTCAAAAGCCTGTTTGGTCCTTCTTTGCATTTAGTATTTACAGGACTTGTAAGAAGCTGCAGCCCTCTCATCCAGTCTTACTCTTCCTGTGAGGCTGCTAATTGTGTCATCAGGGGCAGATAAAGAAAAGCAACTTTTCCTAGATGGGATTCAAACTGTCTGTCCTAAATTCAAACTGTCCATCTGGATAGCCATGCCTTTTTTTTTTTTTTTCTTTTTTTTTTTTTTTTAATACAGTCAGTCTTGTCTAATTTGGAGTCACCTTTCAGAAGGAGTTGCTGTTTTGCCAGCTTCCAGATGGTGTTTCTCACGTTTTGGTATCTTTACCCACTTGCTGTCCTTCATCCTCATCTTTGATGTTCCTTTAGGGAGCAGCTAGAAATACCCAGCAGCCACAGTCCATTAGTTCTACCTTCCTTCCCCACAATGTTGTATCTCTCTGTGTTGTGCTCATACCTTAAGCCTCCTCATACAGGAACCCTTCAAGTCCAATACTTCCATTTTGCTCTTTGAATGAAAGAGTGAAAATTTGCACCTGAGTCCTTGCAGGCAGGGAAAAGCTGTGCTTCATGATGCCAGAGACACCATAGTGTTCATAATGAGAGCCAGAATGTTCCTCCCCTTCTGATCCATCAGTCTTGGCCCTGCAGGCTGAGAGGGCAGTGTACAGCACATGGGCACCAGTGTAAGAAAAGCTGTCAAAAGGGGACTGATGGCTCCACGACCCCTTTGTAAACTGCACCCCAGACAATGACACCTGAACTTTATCTCTCTCACTGATTGCTTAAAACTGCATGTTTTCAGTGGGTTTTCAGACTCATAGACACAAAAAAGTGTCACTTCTTCTCACTTATGCATGGTGCCCAGCTTTCATGATTGCTCACTGGATGTGGATTGCATAGCCTGGCTTGTTGCTGTGTCCTCAGAAGTAGATGGATTTCTGCAAAAAGCCATCTGCAAAAAGCCTTAAACCCATTAAAATCACCAGTGACCAAATAGTAGTCACAAATTTAAATATTTCTGTGAATCTAGACTTTAATTATTGGGCTCCTTTCATGACTCACAAACAGGTGGCAGGAGTCCAATTTATGTTCCCTTCTCCAATACATACATGCCTTACAACAATGGATTTATCACTATGGACCTTCATAACTTTGATACTTTATACCTGTCTTTGATGCTTTGATATCTGCCACTGTAGTTTCCCAAGGTATCCTGACTTCTGCTGCTGCTGTCTGCCTTCCTTGGATTTTCACTGTAATTCAGTCCCTTCTCTTTTTCCATATGGTTTTTCTATTACCCTGTCATTAAAATCCAACTGAGCTTTCCTGTTGTGCATTTAGCAACATGCTGAACTTTAGCTAATCCCCAGTAGATATTCAGGTATATTTGTCCTCATTCTGAAAAAAAATAAAAATTAAAAAAAAAAAATTAAAAAAATAAAAAATCTGGCACCATCTAAATGTGCCAAATAGTGATTTGAAGGATGTGGACAACAATTATTCGCAGTCTGTTCAGCTCACGTGATGAATTTTCCAGTGCCTGCCTGCACATCTGCCAAATTCGTCTGTATGTGTAATTTGGTTTATTCTCATTATATCTTTTCTGATTTTCACAGCCCAGAACAAGATGTGAAGGCCAGACCCAGTAAAACCTCCTGCATCCACTAAGCAAGAGCTGTTATTTCTAACTTCTTGGTATGTCGTTCCCAGGGAGTGACATCCAGAAGAAGTCGTTCACTGGGGTTAGTGGGAACCCTGATCCAGGAACTCAAAAATGTCAATTGAGTGTGCAGACCTAAAGCTGAATCAGCTTTAGACCTTTCCATGGCTGGGTAGCAGCTAAGAGAGGGGAGACTGACATAAGGCAGATTGACCTTGTTTCAGGTATCCTAATCTTTATTTTTCTGTCATGGTTAATAAGAAATAGCAACTTATAGTTAATATGAAATTCTGAACAGTAGCAAAAACAAGCACAGCACTGAAATGGTGCCTCCTCTTAGTTTTTTTTGGTTTTTTTTTCTTCCCAAAACTTCTATTTGGTTTAGGGGTTTGAGTTCCTCCTTGTTCCTTTTCCAGACTCATGAATGCAGAGGCTTGTATTCCTTCAGGTGCAACAGGAAATAAATGCCAATATTTTCAGCCTTCTTGGTCTTTCAAGTCATAGAACATGTAATTCTACACTCCTGCAATATTATATTTGGCAAGGTCTAAAGCACCATCATAGCCCATAAACTAGAAAAAAAAAAGAATTTGCGATTAAGCATTTCTGGAAGCAGAAGCCAACAACACATTTTGAAGGTGCTTAAATTTCACAGCTCTGCCTTTTGAATATTCAGCATAAATTAAGGTCCATTTTACAAAAATCTCTGCTCCATTCACTTCTAATCATTTGGCAAACTAGAATTAAAAGTGAAGTTTGCTGGTTTTCAACAACAGCATATTGTACTACTATCTCATCTTGGTTTAACCTTCCTGCAACCCAGAACTGTTTCTGCTTCTACCACATTCTGTTCATGATTTTTTTTTTTTTTTTTACTTCAAAACAGGCAACAATTTTTTCCAACAGCATTTAATGAAGTATCAAGCAACAAAACATTAGTTTTTTGATGAGTAAGCCTTTTCAGCTCTTTAGGACATAAACAGAGGGAGTGTTACGCAAATTTTTGATAACCAAAGCATACTTTGTTGACTTGGATTAAAACTGTTGAGTAGATTCTCTAGTGAGGTTCCTTCCCAGTGTGAGATCTTTCCATAAGAAATATTTATTACAGTGAGGGTGGTGACTCCCCATTGACAAAGGTTTCTGTTCTGTGGCTGTATGTAGACACAGACTGTGCAGACGGACCAAGACTGTGTGGTCTGCAAATTGTTTGGGTCTGAGCCAGCTCTGCTCCAGAACATGGAAAGCCAGGTTAAAGTGAAACTCCATCCAAGCCAATAAAACCTCCTGGGAGCTTTACCATTCCTGCCACATTCTGGGCCTGAGTTTGCTTCTGTTTGCCTACCCTGGTTCATGAGCAGTAGTGCCCAAGTCATGGAGGTGTCACTCCTTCTAGGATAAAAATGTAATTCTTTATGGGCCAAAAGAATCTATTGTAGAGTCTATGCAATGCTGTGGGTAGAAGGCAAATCTTCATTCTGACAAACAGAATAAGGAAAGAGAAATGGCTTATTTGTGTACCCAAACTGTGCAGTGAGAACACGTCTTACAATTCCCAGTGCAGATCTCGCAGGCTTGCGCTACCCTGGGAAATGATTTGGATGTTTTTAGCCCAGCATGGTGAACGCAGGAGTCCCAGGCAGGAGAAGGAAGGAACAGGTCACCATGCTCCTGCTATGTCTTCCTATTAGCAGCACAAATGCAAGGGAGAGGGTACCAGCAGGTAATGCCACATTGGCCTGAGCTGCAGCATACAGCAGGAGCTGCAGCTGTTTTCCCAGGGAAACAGCCTTGCTGGCTCAGAGATTGCTGCAGTGACCCCCTCCAGCCCTGCCAGGCTGGTCATGGTCTCCAGAAGGACAGTTTCCAATGAATCCATCCAGGTTTTAAACAGCATAGACTGGCGAGCTTGATGTGAGGGGGGATATGAGGCTGGAGGAATGCTTGCCTGCCAGTAAGGGTAGGCAGCTGCCCCGGGGAGATCTGCAATTTCTGCAGGAGCTGCTGGATAGTAACTAAACATTTGAATCCCCAGTGTAATTGTACCACATCCAGCAGAGTAAAATCCAGGTCATTCCCTCGTGCCTGGTACATTTAAGCCATAAATCCTGTGGAGGAGACTGCTACCAGCTGACTGTACCCAGCATGCTGATCTGCAGCTGCCACCACACTCATGACCACAGACTGCAGGAAGCTGAGGGCTGCCTGCAGCCCCACAGGGCTCCCAGAAACAGTGCTGTGCTTCCCCCAGGCTCTGAAGCAAACAGCCATCCCTGGAGGAGGACATGGCCACTGTGTTGTGGGCAAGCTTTGGCACTTTTTAGCATTCATACACTTGTGACAAACTTCCCATGGCAAGCAGAATCAGTGCACTTACACCTGGACACCAGCAATTTAGTTATGCAGCATTTAGTCCAACCCTTTCTGAAGAGCACTGGCTGCATTACACATTGGCCAGTGCAATGACTGGACACAAACAGAGTAGACAAGGTATCAAATCTGACTCCTGCTCTCTCAGATATCTCTCATACACCTCCTGCCAGAACTCATTGTAGGATTGATTAGGAGTTTTGGTCCTTTCTCCTCCTTTTTGTACAGTGAAGGCACATCATCAGAATCTACTCTGTCCTTTTAAGACCCCCCTGCTTACCATCATGACAGCTTTTCCAGCACCAGCATGGTATCTCTGTTTCTCTTTCTTGGTATCTCTTTCTGTTCCTTTTTCTTGATCCCACATAAGGGCCAGAGCCCTGTACAATACTTTAATACTTCCTCTGCTCTTCAGCCAAACTGGGATGCCAACACTGTGTTTAAATTATTTTTCAGGTTTTGCTACAAATCCTTCATTTAGATTTCATGCAAGAAGGTCATCAGAGACAGAGCTTGCTCTCAGATATTTTCATTACATACATAATACTTCTGCTGCCCCTGACTGTATAAAATCACGGCTTGGATGGTAGTGCGTCCTCAGAGCATACAACTCCCAGTGTACTAGAGAAGGATGATATTGTGGCTTAGATATTGATCTGAACAAAAGGGTTGCAGTCACACATAACTGAGCTGGGAAATCCTGGGAGTGCCTGAAGCCACAGGGCACTCCCAAAACAGCAGCTAACGTTCATTTGTCTCTCCTGGCAACAAAACAGCCGCTATACATCACACTATTTACACATCCCTTGAAGGAGGCATTGCCGCAGTCCTTGTAGATCCAGACTGTTGTGATCACGGTCACAGGGTGGTGTCAAAGGGATAATGACAGTGCAGAGATGGGCACAGAACACCAGAGCTGCAGGCAGGAGCAATGTTGTAACCCTGGGTTCCCTGTGGGAGTCCTGGGTGCCTGGAGCAGGCAGGAGAGCAGGCTGAAGGATGGTGGCCCCTGGGCCAGCTTATAAAATCACACTGCCACCTCTGCTGCCAGTGTGCCATGAAAATCTGGATAAGACTCACAGCAACAGCAGGGAACCCCAGTTGTGGCTGGGACAAAACACCCCCAAACATGGGAGAAGCTGATCAGTGCTCTGAGTACAAGCCAAGGTAAAATTGCACAGTGGTGACCAAGTGCAGATCACCTTCCACCTTGAGTAATAGGTGATTGTCTTCTTCAACAGAGGTTCATTTCATCCATTCTAAAGTGCTCAACTTCTTTAAAATTTTTGGATTTATTTGGTTTGTGGGGTTTATTTTTTGAAAAACTATTGAAATTATACCTGGAGAATATAGTAAACTTGCCTTCATTCTGCAAGTTTGTTGGAAAGGTGCAGCTGGGCAGCAGGAAAAAAATTCCCCAGGTAGACTTCAAGGCATTCTTGAAAATAAATAAAAAGACCCTCAGCGTTAAAAAAGAAGTAAAGAAATAAAATCAGTCATGATTCTTTTAGCGCAATTCATATAACAGCAGAGATATTAGTAAAAAATAAGTATCAGCAGAAAAGTGTTTACAACCTAGTGCAGATGATTTAAGAGTAGTCAGGGATTCAGAAAACATTTTAATGTGCCAGCAGCAGGGGGCTTAAAACTACCAGAAAAAAAAAAAAAAGTTTGTGATTTAAAGGGGAAGTTATCAATGTTAAAACATCAGTTTGTGTCTCACTCACCTTCTGTCTATTTTGCTGCCTCTGTCTCTCACCTGGAAAGTTCAGGAGCAGGAGTAAGGGTGGGTGATTTGTCTTTTTTTTTTTTTTTCTCTTTTAAAATAAAAGTGCATCTAAGAGCAAGCACATTCACATTCACAGACAGGCTGAATTCTATTTCCCACTAGACACATAGAATGGTTTGGGTTGGAAGGGACCTTAAAGGCCTAGTTCCACCTCCCCTGCCATGGGCAGGGATACCTTCCACTAGATCAGGTTGGTCAAAACCCCATCCAACCTGTCCTTGAAGACTTCCAGGGATGGGCCATCCATAACTTCTCTGGGCAACCTGTGCTAGTGCCTCAACGCCTTCATAGATAGGAATTTCTTCCTAACATCTGATTTCAATGTCTCCTCTTTTAGTTTTAAACTCTTTCCTCTCGTCCTATTGCTCTCCGCCCATGAAAAACATCCCTCCGCCTCCTTTTAAATCATTCTTTACACACTGAAAGGCTGCAATAAAGTCTCCCCAAGACTTCTTTTCCCCAGGGTGAACAGCCCCTGCTCTCACTGATGGTAGTTACCCTGGAAGGGGCAGGTGCGATGTCCTTCACTCTCTGCCAACACAACCGGGTGCTCCTGTTCTCCCTGAGCTAGCGGGCAAAGCAAGCCGCGCACGGCGCTGCTGATGTTCGCTCCAAGCCGATGTAAGCACAGCGGCACATCCACGCGGGACACGCTCGGGAGAACCGGCGGAGCGGCACCGGGAGCCGCGGGGCCTGCAGGTGGTGCTGTTTAATTGTGGAAAGGCTCCCCTCCCGCCTCAGCATCCCGCAGGATGCGCCCCGCCGGGAGCAGAGCCCCGCGGAGCTGCGGCCGCGCCGGGCTGCGATCCGCTGCTGGAGCCCTAAAACATCCTGCGCTCTGCCAATCCAGCTTCTTCTGAATGGGAACGAAATCCTCCAGGAATACCAAGGAAAAGCCACCGGCTGCCGACGTGGTGTGAGCACAGCTTCCTCTGATCCAGCGGGAGAGGGCTGCCCCTTTGCAGGCAGGGAAAGCACAGCCACGTTTTAGGTTTTGGGTGCCCCCGGATGTTCCCTGGATGGAAAGACACCTACACTGAATCCTGCGTTACTCCACTCTTGACAGGCAGTACCAGGAGACCGCACACACTTATGGCCACAGCAGCAGAAGAGCAACGTGGTCTAGTGGAAGTTTTCCCTGCTCATGGCAGGGGTCTGGAACTAGGTGATGGTTAAGGTCCGTTCCAACCGAAACTATCCTGTGATCAATTAGTTTAGATCAAACCTCCAGATTTGTAAAAGCTCAGCACACCCACACAATGTCAATTCCTCCTGCAAATTTTCCAGACTCTGCCTGACTCCCTAGTCACCCAAAAGTAACTTTAACACCTGAACTTTGATTCCTTCTGCAGGACAACTCCAGCAGCCAAAAGATGAACTCTTAAAGAACTGTAAATTTGTTCCTGTTCTGTGCTTGGGACACAACCAGGCCATGCAGCCATACAAAACACTTACCAGAGGTGCAAAGGGCATGATGTGCAAAGGATTCTCACAAACTTCAGAGCATAAATTTCCAGCCTCTTTCACTCAGACTCTGCACCTTTAAACCACACTACCTCTTCTGCAGTGATTTTTGGGAGAAGGGGAGAGAGCAGAGAGAATAGCCAGGGAAGGGAGAAGAAAGCAAAAAAATCCCAGCAATATTTTGTATCAAAAACCTGCCTAGCTGAGAAAAGACTGGAGGCAGGGAAGAGTGGGGGGAAGAAGTGAAAAGAGGAAAAGGACAGAAAAGTCCAAAAGTTCTGTGTGGTGAGATAAGAAAACTTGGAGGTAAGTTTAGATGAAGGAGTGTCAAAATTTTAAGTGCTTTCTGATCTTTGTAATCTTATTTGCAGATGTGGTTTCATTCTTTCTTTTTGGGGCCTCTGTAAAAAATAGTTTTCTAAGCAGAAAGACACATTTGGTATCTCTGACAAGACTTCTCAAAGCCAGCTGAGCTCAGGACCTCTCAGTCTAGCATCACAGTCTCTCCACTTTAGAGGTCTCCTTCATATTTCCTATAATGTCCCTGTATCTGCTCAGCAGAACATTCCTTCTCACTGAACAAAGTGTAATGTCTTCCAATCCTGGAGGAATGGGGCTTTTTGCAATCAGCAAAAGGAATTTAAGGCTCTGCAAACTCCTACACTGCAGCTGCTGCATGACTGTCACTTAACAATCCTCTTTTCAACTCTTTGCTGCCTTGCCCTTCTCCCCTGTATGTACCCCAATTGGTAATGACTCAATATCTGAGAAACAACTGAGTAGTACAACAATAGCATTAATGCTATAGCAAAAATGTATTTATTCTAAACCTCACCAAAATCTTGATTAAGACATGACTATCCTCTGATGTAGGCAACAATCCAGATTAGTCATGGACTAAGACATTTCACTGGTTTATTATAGTATAGTAATAAATTGATGATCAATCAAATTAGAGCATCTTTAAAAAATTTCCACCTGTTTGGTGATCAAAGCTTATAGTAATCCAAATGTGAAGTAAAAATGTTTGCATTTAAGCTGCCAACTTTGTCCCCAAACATATCCCTTTTGATCTTGGTGCCACAGATCATTCTGTGGTCTGCCATTAGCAGAGATGCAAAACCCAGTTAATTTGTCACTGAGGTGACTTCTAGAAACCTCAGAATATTCAAACTCCTTGTTTGAAAACTATCAGGACATGATGTGAAATATGCACTGACTAACCAGTTATGTGACAGTGTGAAGCTGACACACAAGCACCTTCCACGTGATGATGAATGATGAAAATGTATCTTAGATCTTGAAATTACCAGAGAAAAGAGTAGTTCTACTTCAGTTTAGGAATTTGATCTTTCTGCAGCTGGGAGGGAGCCAAATATGCTTGCATTATCACTAAAAATGCCTTTTTACAAAAGTAGGAGGACTTTCAGTTCACATACTTGTCTCCCAGAGATGGAGTAAGTCTCCAGAGGGCTGAAATCCAGAGCTGACTTGATTCTACCTATCACCCTTTCTTACTGCCCTCTGGGAAAGGTTTTATTTTTTTCTCCTTCCCACTGCCACATTGACCAAAAAAACTTTCTTGAGGCATCTAGGGAGGAAGTGTACAGCACCCAAGTTTAAAACAATGATGCTATGTGGAATCAGTGTAGAGGAAAGAATGTGTTACCAGTAAAGTATCTGATACATCCCAAACATTAATGGCAAAGGGCAGAACATTTCCCTACTAAACTTTTAGAATTCCTAGTTCCCAGACATTCTTGGCATAACACTATTCATTATCTTTTCATTAGTACTACTTTCTGGAAGGAATTGTAAAATAATTTATAGTAGAAATGGTGAAGTGGTTTATTATGATGAGAGCAACATATTTATGCATGAAAGCCCACCCACACTCATAAAGGATGCTTGAATAACACACACCATCAAATTTAAAAATATTCTTTTAGCAGTTTTACCCCTGTTACCTTCCTATTGTAAAAGAATTAAAAAGGAAAAGAAAAAAAAAATCCAGGGATCCTTGGACAATGATATTGTTTGGGAATGCAGTAGATAATAATATCACTACAAGCTCCAAGGACCATCCAGTGGCAAGAGTGTAGATCTGGAGACATGAGCAATGGATAGGAAAAAAGAACAAGAAGGTAGTGTTCCCCTCTCCAAATGCAGCATTGTGAGGCCACCCCAGACTACTGCCTGCACCTCTGCAGTAAATTTTAATCACCCTGTGCTACCCGCTAACACTGAGGAAGGCTGGCGTGAAATGATCCATATCCACGCCTGTAAACTATCCTAATTTCTAAATCACTGTGTCTGCAGGGAATGGCTGCTGGCTTGTGCTAAGCCCAGACTGTGCTCAGACATTCTCTGGGATGAGTGGATCTGTCTCATTGATCCAGGGAAAACCACACAAGGGCCTGTGCTAACAATTTAATGCCAGGGGCAGTCAAGTTCAAGCACTTAAACAGTTCCGGGTTTAATTTACTATTCTAGATGTAGCCAGTGTGTCTGGGCTTGATAGATGCATTGAGAGGATGATGGTGAAAAATGGGAAAAGGCTCAGAAGAGGGCCACAAAAGCGATTTGTTGCCTATAAAACTTAGTGAGACGCTCAAAGAGCTGTATTTATTAATGTTATTTAAGGGATCAAAAGGTGTGAAAGTGATCTACAAGAACCCATATAGAAAAAAGATTTCCTGCAGCTTACTACCCCATACTCCAGGAGTTAAAAACATGCTGATATCCAGTATCTAGATAAATTCAAGCTGTAAATAAGGACATTTTTAAGCATTAGGAGAATTTACTATGGAGCAAATTAATAAGTGCTCTGGTGGATTCTTCATCATGTGCGATCTTTAATTTTTTTTTTCAATATCTCGTGAATACAGCAGATGCTTGGGAGCTCATAAGAAAAGAGTATCTGGGTTTCTTTGACTTTCTCACACAAAAAGCCAGTCTATTTTACTGGTGCCTTCTGATCTTGAATCTATGATTTGATGAAAAAGACACTGTCAGTGTCTCTAAAGTGCAAGTGAGAAAACTTCCTGCTAGATCATGAAAAAAAAAGAAAAATTCTTGCATGTGCAGTTGTAATTAAAGCTATGTAACCATTTTAGCAATTAGTGATGTAGCAATTAAGGCAAAAATTGCTGTCCCTTATTGGAGCTAGACACCAGCTATTCAGTAGAATAAATCTGCTGTGAAGAACAGAAGTCATTCTTGACACAGCTGAAACTAAATGGTCTTAGAGATCTGAATGTTTGTATCTGCCCTTTCTGGCTGTCTGAAGAGAGCAAGACGCACTCTAATTGGCACCTGTGTTTCACAGAGAGCACTGGAGTTTCCGTGCTAAGGAACTCAACAGAATTTTTGCCAAAGAGATGTTTTCATATTCCAAACAAACCCAAACATAGCATGAGCTAATTGTCATGCTCTACCTTACCCTCAGTTATAAAAATACAAATATGATCCATATTATTGCTATGCAAACACAACAGTAGCAGAATTTAAAATAAGATTCCTACATGGATAAGAAACGGATGACACGGACATGTGGGTTTCCTTAAAACATCAACTTATTCATGAGACAAAGGTACAGATGAGAATTCACTTCAGGGAGTTGATGGAGCAGAGCTCCTTCTCCATCCCTTGGGGCTGAGTTCCACTGCACATCAAATAGACCTGCAATGCCGTGTCCTCCTCACAGTTATGCAGTAACAAATCTATCTATTCAAAATCTATTTTCCTTTACAGTAAAGAAATTTCTTCTGTGTGAGCCTTTTCTGGGAAGATAGGTCATTGTAAGACACACATCCTTTTACGCTGACAAATCATTTATCCCACTACCCAAAATACTTTCAAGCCAGAAATCAGCTGCATGTGTAATGATCCTGCCTGCAATACTTGAAACATAAAAATGGGGCAGCAGAGGTGAAATCCCTTAAAATCTTGTGGGTTTGGAATGGTTGGGCTATATTAATTTGGTTATTGGGATTCCTCAGCTTGAAGCAACATCTCTCTGGGAGGAAAGGTATCTGTGATGCTGTTCCTGGTTCTGCACACTTCTGAAGTATTTGCTCTCTGTCCAGCACTCCATAATGATGAAATTCCCCCCACACCCTTCCCTGAGATCAAAAATATTTTAATTAACAGCTTTTTAAAAATAAGATTCTTCTGAAAGTTTACATTTTCTGTTGGTGGAAGGTTTAATGATTAATTTAAAGTCACCTCAGATGAAAAATTTTCATCCCCTTATTTTTGTAGCTGCTATTGCACAGAACTAATCCAGGATTTATTTCCACAAGTATTCATCATTTTTATAGTTGAGTGTAATCTACTCAGTCGGTAATGAAATATCTTAATTTATACACAGAGACATTGTATTTTTGGTATTGTGTGACTTACACTGTATAGATTGTCTTAATTTTGTTTTTTAGTCTTTTTTTCTGGTTGCAGTAGGTGTTTCAGGATTGCCCATCACCTTCTAATGTTGTATTATGGGGACAGTTATTTCTGATATTTCCTATATAGTTATTTTGATAACATAAAATGTACACTGAACAGTAGGGAATTAGTCTCTCAGGATTAATTTAGCATGAAATGGCTAATGTTTATTAAACTCACAACTTTCTTCCCAGGGACTTCATGCACCCAGATGAGGTTTCCTAATCTGTCTTCTGAGCAAGCATCATTAAAGGAATCTAATCCCAAGTGGCACAGTAAGAAGTAGCTTTGTAGCATGTTTTTAAAGACATTTTTTGTGCAAGTTCCTAAAACACAACAAATCCAAATGAAAAACAATATGAAATTACTATCATGTCAGTCAAAGAACAAGCTCCACCAGCCAGGGCAGTGTGAGTCAGCACCAGAAGAACTTCAGCTTTTCCCCAGGGAGCTCCACCTCATGCAGTAGACCAACTTTTGCAGTTCCTTACAAAAGCACTTTGTCTGCATGCAGCATGACAAATTGGTGGCCAAACACCTGTATTTCTCCAAAACCTCTCCATTTTCCTGGATCCATTACTTGCACTTTGAAATGTTAGCTATAGGACCTCTCCGTCTTTCATTCAGAACCTGGGTGTTCTGCTGTAGGCATGGAAACAGCCTCCAGAGACACCCAAGAGCACCCTCCCACTGTCACTCTCAGCCAGGCACTGCTGCTGGCCCCTTGCTCCCATCAGCCTGCACGCCCCTGCAGCCCATGTGCCAGTGCTGGGAGAGCCACCAGCTCTCTGCATGGCCTGAAACCCAGCCTGAAAAATAGGGTTTGCATGTTTGTGGCACCTCAGGGAATATTAAGTTCAGCTCTATTGGCTTAAACATCTTCCCCAAGAGAACTTGGATATAGAAACTTTGATGGGCCCATACATTGTTGGGCTATGCAACATTTTATTCTATTTGTTTATTGTATTCATAAATAAAAATGCCTCATTAACTGCACAAATGAATTTCCTCTCCAATTATAGTCACCTTTTATTTCAGTATAGAAAAACAAGTAAGCACTGATATAAAACACTGCACTCTGTTGAACTCTGTATTTATCTAAAGTATTTTTTAAAGTCCTTCTTTGTGAAGCCTTAAAACATCCAAGTTTATACTTCTTCAGAAGAAAATCAGCTTTTAAAATCTTCAGCAGACTGGAACATCCATCCTTCTAACTACTAGTAATATAAATTCTGCAAATACAGGACTATTATTCATCACAGAGCTCTCTTGGCTCTGAAAAAATGAAAGAAATATTTTACAAAACCACACACATAACCCACACAAACCCATAACTTAAGAAGACTGTGAGAATCTATGATAATATCATGGACTTAAATCTGTTTAGAGGGAAGATGCTATTGGCACATATTGATTTCTGGTATGTTAAGAGCAAGAGGATGGGATGGGGGCTAAATTTTCTTTGGATCTCAGGATAGTTTCCTTTCAGTATTTGTAGAACTGTTGTAGACATGATCAGTTAAAGACATGAGAGAGGTGATTCTTGACAGGGAGAGATAATCTAATTATTTAAAAATCTTTCTATTAGATCACTGAATTCCCTGCGGCAGTGTCCTCAGGAAAACAAGCTGGTAACTCCTTCCAAGCATTGCTTCCAAGTGTGAGAGTGTGAACCTCTGTTGTGCTTCCATGGACAGGGACCAGGCTGGGTGGAAAACTACTTAAGGGCACAAGTCTTTACTGATATCCTTGTAAAATTAAAACTTACAGCTTCATTCTTACGAGTAGTTACAGTCACTAAACTATGGGCATGGGAGTGGTCCCATTACAGCCAATATGCATATGTGCATGCTTCACCTTCGACATCTTCTTCAAAGAAGCCCCAAACCAGCCCAGACATTAAATCCAAGTTAAGAAGGTCATCCCTGAGTAGTGTCACTAATAAGGACATCTATTGTTTCCCCTCTGCTCTGTGCCAATGGCCATGAGATCCAGTGGCAGGCTCTGAAGCACTGCCCCTGGCCAGAATGGTGTTACTTGGGGTTCTCCCTTCCCAGGCTTTGGGAAAACTTTAAAAGCCAGAATTGCATCATGAAAGGGGCGGTGAGGGCTCTGTAATACAACAAGATGGTGGGATTTGCCCTTCCATCTCTGGGTCTGACAGAAGACCAATTTCAACAGCTCTGCAGCCCACTACCAAAGGTATTAGCCACTGAACCATTGGGTGAAAGCTGTGGGAGCTGTGGATTTGAACATGGTGATGGTACAGGCTTGAACACATACCTCTGCATTTCTCATGCTTCTGGCCATCGATCTCCTGCATAGGCTGTTATTTAAAATAACTAATAGATGTTTTAGTCCTAAACAGCTGTATTTTTTTACTTAAACATGAAGATGTGGAATACATCATTAAATGATAGTTAATGGAGAAGTAGAAAAATAAAACACATTTAAAGGCATCCGCTGAGTGCCATTAGTGATTATTATTCAAGCCTAGACATTATGAGTGAAATTTTCCTCAGCTGAACCTGACTAGCAGTTAATGGAACAGCAACCATTTTGGTCATGTAATTTTAAATGCATTTGTGAAGCTCAAGTGTTAAACTGCAAAGTTTTCTTTGACTGTGAGTGCCCCTGACACCAACACAGTTATATTTCTTCAAATGTCAGTAGGATGGAATTGATGGACAATAGTGAGATGGACACAAGTTATGCTACCTTATTCCCCAAAGTTTATAGAAATCTTTCCAGCCACTGTACAACACAGTAGAGGAGAAATTTCAATCTGTTTTCTTTCTTTATAGACTGAGGACAGTAGAGCTAAATTCAATTCACCAGCCAAATCCACCTACCCATTTGCACTATTTTTCTACTCAAGTTATATTTTGTGACATTTTTAGATTTTGCTAAAAATAAAACTCATCAGAAAGTAGGAGTTATATTTATTTTGGACTTTTTTCATGCTCAATCCACTGATTTGAAGCAGTTTGGGTACAGCTTATTAGCATTCTGTGAATTACTTTGTTGTGTGGCAGACTGCAAAAAGACCATTCTGAAGGATGCATTAATAATAAAAAAGTTGACACTGTGATGTGATGTGATAGTAAAAGGTGGTTTAGACAGTGTTATTTGGGGTAATTATAACTAGCATAGCCATTTAAAGGTCCCAGCATGTGTTTTGTTAAAGAAATGTTAACCCTAGCGTCTTGGCCAGTCTCCAGCATAAGCAATTACATTCTTGCTGCAGTAGTTAACTATCCCTTGTTGCTTCAATTAGATATGGTATTCTTCAGTTTCTCTCAGGGAGCTGCTGAGCTGTGTTTCTGGCGCTGTTATGCGGCTGTTTCGTTCCAGCCGAGAGGTCCCAGTATTTCAGTTATAAATGAAGCCTTCTCTGCTTGTAAAAGGCTTCTTGAGCTCAGTCTCGGAGCACCGCATAAATCAATAAACAACAGATGCACTTGATATTGTATACTGACTTGAGGGCAGGAGGAAAAAAAACAAAAGTGAGGAATGATACTGGCAGAAAGATAACCCCAGGCTATGAATAAAACATGCACACCTATAACCATGAAGGGTTCACAGAGCAGCAAAAGGGCAAAGGCAGTAACAAAGGGCTTGGTCCCGGAGGAGGAAAACAAATAAAACCCAGAAAAACTGATTTACCATTGAATCAGTCACAGAGGATCCAAAGATACTTTACTGTAGATAATTATAGGAAAGGAAATAAGGAAAACTTGTCCCCAGGTTTCCCTCTCTAAAGGATGAAAGCAAGAAAAGAGATTTAAAAAGCAACCTGACCAATACAAATACAACCCTGGCAGTTAAAATACTTTATAGCTGCAGTTAGGTGGGATATACCTTGATTTCTAAAAAAATGTTTAAAGAAATCTTCCCACAACCTAAGCAAGTATTGCATATCCATTCCATATCCCAGGAGTATATTACAGCAAAATAATAATGTAACTACATCCCAAGAGATCTCTAGACAACTACAAGTTATAGCCAGGATAAGAATGTGAAGAAAGGATAGGGTATACAAGCAAAATGTTAAAAATATCACCTTTGTCTCTGCAACCTGGATTACTCTTCTGAATAATCTGAACTATTTTTCTTTGTCCATCTTTCTTCTACTTTTCTACTTATTGGTTTTTTGTGTGTGTAATATAAGATTTCCATAAATAGAAACATCCTGCTGTGGTTTGTAGAAGGAGGAGAGGAACACTTCAAGCACTTAATCTATGAGGTCTAGATGTCAGGGTGGTAAGGGAGTCATAAGGGGTTTGAGTTTTTAATTTTCATAAAACTTCATGCTGCTGCAGAAAAGCAATTATGCCTATTAAATCATCCTCATCCCGGTGTTTCTCTACCTCTTTTGCCCCAACACTTTACATCCCCTTCAGAGTGGCTTTGAATATTTTCATTGTTATCTCCTTCTCCTTCACCCCAGCTTCACAAAAGTCACATGGTTAACTGTCCCCTCTTCAGTCAGAGTTGCAAGATAAGAAATTGAGCTACAGGTATAGGAGTTTGAGCTTCATTTTGTTGTTTCTTCTTAATAGAAATATTACTGAGAGGACTTCTGTGCCAAGGGGATTCAGCTGAGGTGTATTTGAAATGTATCATGCTGTGGCACAAACCCTCCAGACCATGAGGGGCAGTTCTGCCATGTTCAGCTGGAGACTTCAGACAGAACCCAAGGGATACAGGTTCAAAAATAAGTTTCTGTTGACCTCACAAGACAGGCAGTGGGATTCTGATACAGAATTAGATGTAATTCTGAAATACAAATTGTCCAGATTCAAACTCATTACCTTTACTTCTATGTAGAAAAATCCCATTTATCACATTTTGTGTGTTTTGAGTATTTCCTCTATAATTATATTGTTCTCATCTTCATGAAACTTCTCAGGACTGTTTGGTAAATTATAGACCAGTTTTTTTAACCTGATGAACAAACTATGCCAGCTATGACTATACTTTGTTTCTCGATTATCTCATTTTCAGTTGGGTCTAATATGTGCTTTCTACGTTGGACACTGGGCATGACCCATTAAACATCCTTGTCTTATGATCGAGCTGAAAGTCATTGCCCATTTAGTATTATAACCCAATCTGAAAGAAAAACTGCTACAGAGAACAAGCAGATTTCAAGAAAAGAGCAGAGTCATTCAGAGAAAGGAAGGCAAGTGATGGAAATCAAAACCCCTGGTTTAGTTGTATCTTTTATTGATGCTGACAAGATTTAAATGGTTTGCATTTGACACAGTGGAGGGTCATATAGGAATTAATCCCCATTGTCTCACCTGGTTCCCTTCACCTGAGTAATAATTCAGGGCAATATTTATGGCATCAGGAAGAGAAGACAACTGGTGGGACTTTGACAGGTGGGACCAACTGTCTCCGTACCAGCATACACCACTGAGATTTGGGGAAGTCCTGGCTAATTACTACTGGATCAGACACTTGTTGGGGATGCTGCTTATAGCTCTGAACTGTGCAGAAACAAGAAGGAACCAATGACAGTCTTTCTGCATATTCTGCTTTTCTTGCAATGTTCAAATACACCCTTTTTGTTCCAGGCTTTCTGCAGTCCTTGATATCCCATTCTCATAAATAACAATCTCAACATTGTTTGAGTACAGAGACTAAAAGGATTTAATGAAAGTGCAAGCATGGGGGGGGGAAGAAAAAGAGCTTTCCACCTGAAAAACATGGGGAACACAGAACCCTAGCAGAGAAGGGATGAAGGCAGTCTAGCAGGTAGGACTGGAAATCCTTATGGTTATGTTACAGCACTTTTAGAATCATCTCACCTCAACAAGTCCAAGAGAAGGCCTGTGACAGACTTAGTGCTGCTGTACTAACTTGGCCTAGAATATAATGCTGGAGAGGGTGATTAAAAGCACAAGGGATGCCAGGTGCTGAAGGGACAAGCTAAATTTCTTGTGCACGGTTATGCCTCCACCACCTGAAATATCTCTCAATGCTAATCCCACTTCACAAGTATGGAATACAGTAGCAAGAGCAGAAATCTCTGCTCCAAACTGTGAATAGCATTCACCCAGAACATGCTCCCCATGGACAATCAGGGAGCTCCTGCCTCCCACAGTAAACTCAGTGATGGGTGACCCCAGACCAGCCAGCCTCCAGGATGAGGGGCACACCTGGGCCTTGCAGCCTGGTTTCAACCACAGGTTTCTGTTCTTCTCAAGCAAGAAAATGAAAGCAGCTGCCATCCACACCCCAGCTGTATTTCCACCCTGTGCTATTTTGGGACGATTGCTGCCAGCATCTCTCAGCTGCCTGGGCTAGCTCTGTGGGCAGTTGTCCTTCTGCAAAGGTGTCACTGCACTGTGCCACCAATTCACCAGGGAGACAGGCAGTCATGGCACACACCGTGTGCTACAGCTCCCAATGTGTTTGGGGCAGTCATGGTCCCAGAGAGGCAGAGCTGCTCTCCAGACTGGCTCAAGTCTCTGGACAGCTGGCAGGAGGAGACCTTAGCAGTGAAATCATTCCATTCCAGGGCCAGTACAGGGGCCAGTGCAGCTCTGTGCTGAGTTGCAATAGTGTGAGTTGTGGAAGGGTTAAGTAGAGGCACAGGGTAGTTTTACTTCATCAAAGCCCTTTTTCAGCCAAACCACCATCATTTTTGTGCATTGTATGTGCACATATATCTGTGTACACACCCGCATTCAAGTGTTTTTATGGCTGCTATGTATCACAGCACCAGCCAAAGGAACACCTCTAGGGCCAGAGACTAGCTGCTTTTCACAGCAAGCTGGCTCTAGAGGGCCAGGCAGACTTTCCCTGGAGATGTTGTAGATCAGCTGCTGTAATGGGCCTGGGAGAACCCTTCACACAGGTAAAGAGGTATAGGTGTATGTGTTTGGGATCAGAAATCATTGTGGTGAATTCCTGGCTCTGGTCAGAGATCAGAAGCTGTGTAGGCATGAGAAGTTAAAGAGGTATCAGTGCTATGCCATTACTAATACAAAATGTCCAAAAGATGGAGGAGAAAATATGGGGAATAAGCCTCTTACCTTAGCTGGTGGCTCTGTCACCTTTCTGCAGACACCTGAGAAGTAAGGAGGTTCCCAACCATTTTCCCTCTCTCCCTCAGGACTCTGTTCCCTATCTTTGGTTTTCCCCTTTTGTGGGGATCAGGGGAACAGGTTCTGTTCCTGAGCTCAGGAAACAGCTACTCCTCACCTTCCAGGCTGCAGTCAGACATGCTGTAGTACAAGCAGGCTTTCCCTGCCCTGATGCCAGATTCGTCACTGACAACCCCAGTCCTCTTGTAGGTCCTCTAAGGACAGCTGGCCTTGCCTCTGTGCCTTTGCCTCACTGCTTTTGCTGAAGCAACTCTGCAACCAGGATTCAGAAAGTGGCATCTTGCTGCAAAACAGCCTTCCTAGCCTGTTGCCCAGCAGAACTAAAACATCTGCCTCTGTCTAGGCAGGATCCAATGGGTAAGGCTGGGTCAGGAAGATAAGAATGTTGCATACATAGTGTGGGATGGTTATTGCATTGGCTACTGCAGGAGGTATTTTGGAAAATCCAAAGTCTTTCAGTGGTGCGAAATCCTAACAAAAGACAGGAGGTCTCATTCAAAGAAAAGTAACCAAGGAAAGGTGCATTGCAGACATCAGCTGCAAAAGAAAGCTCAGTGCAGATATAGTTAATGAAAGCCCAGTGGAGGCAAACAGCAAAAAAAAAATTGGATTCACAGGGCTCAAAACTTGCAGCAGCTGGAGGGCATGATCTTGTGTGGCAATGAGCCGGAGTTAGAAAGAAGAGCGAAAATTGTTGCAATAACTGTGGATGGTTGGATTTGGACAGGCAATACTGGCCAAGTACAAACATATATATATATATATATATATATATGACAGAAAGTTAATCCATCAAACTGCTTTGAACATATTTGAGACAGACAGAAGGAGTTTATAAACACCTGACATTTCATATTAGAGGTTCAAGGCATTTTTCACCAAGTACTAGACGTGTTTGAACTTTAACACATCATCAAACCACATCCTCACATTGAAGGATACGCAATATGCATATATACATACATATAATCAAACAGGGGAGATCCCCAGTCCAGAAATCAGTGAAGGCAGATATTGCAGCTCTCCAGTAATGTCTGGCAATTATCATCAGCAGATGGAAATATTCTCTCCCAGAAAAAAAAAAAAAAAAAAAAAAAAAAACAAACCAAGCAAATGTACACTCTGTAAAGAAAAGGAGCAATTGTAGTAATCAATTTGAAAGGATTTTTTTTTTTTATAATAAAAGCATTTTATGCTCCAATGAAATACCTAGAGGCCTCATTAGAAAGCCACAGATACATGGTTTTCAACAAGTTACTGTAAGGAAATGTGGAGAGCACTAGCAATTACGGCCCTGGAGAACCAAAAGCAACTTTTTGTAGTTTGGAGGCTAACTTTGAACTGGAGAAACACAGGCAGCCACAACAGGAAGAAATAAAATATTTGATTTTACCCTTATTGTATTCATCCTATTTTGACAGATTTCAAGACTGTTAGGGGAAAGGATTTATTTGATCTGCCAGGATTCTCTACCTCCATGTAGATGTGTCACTTATTTTTGCACTGACAAACATTTTTGTGTCCACTTCTGCCTCTTGCTGTGATCTTGATGTGTAATGTGTGCACTGCAGTCTGAGTTTGAGTTCATGCCATTCTAGGAGAGAGAAAATAAGGAGCAGGTGGAGTGGCTAAGAGATCTACTAAAAATGGCTGAGGGAACACAAGGGAATATATATGGCAATTTCCTTATATTTAAAGCTTTCAAGTTTGATTTGTGGACACTTAAATGAATCACATAATAAGCTGAATTGGAAGGGACCCACAAGGATCATCAAGTCCAACTCCTGGCCCTTCACAGCAACATTTCCAAGAGTCACACCATGTGCCTGAAGGCGTTGTCCAAACATTTCTTGAAGTCTGGAAGTCGGGCTGGTGCTGTGACCACTTCCCTGGGGAGTTGTTCCAGTGCCAACCACCGACTGGGTAAAGAGCCGTTTCCTAATATCCAACCTAAACCTCCCCTGACACAACTTCAGGCCATTCCTTCAGGTCCTGTCACTGGTCACCACAGAGAAAAAAATTTCAGGTTGGAGGCTTATGAGTCTTGTAAATGGAATGCAAGTGTACTGACAGTAGGCTGGCTTAATCTGCCTTGGTAGATCCTCTAAGGAGCAGTTTGCAGGTTTGCAGAGACACCTTGACTACAAATGGAAAACTTCTACTTTACAGTATGTCCAAGTGGGACAAAACTGCACACTTCAAAGTCCAGCTCAAGTTGCCAGATGCCCAATTGCACGGCAGCAGGGTTAGCTGCAAGACTGGAAGTTGAGTGTCTCTTCCTGACAGACATGCATGCTGAAGGTTGAACTGAGTAATTTTACTCAAGGGAGGAGCTTTTGTCTGCAGATAGGATGGAGTTTGGGTCAGATTCACTACTGAAATGAACTCTAAGTGCTTGGAATGAACTGTATTTTAAAGCTGATACTGTCATTGCCTATCCTCTGTTTCACATTTTCTTTTACCAGAAACTTATTGAGAGACTAGGGTGAAACTTTTCTAGATCTCTTTGACACCAGTGATTGTGGTTTCATGTAGCCTCTGTCTCTTTTCTCTTCTGGGACTAGATGACAATCCAATTTTGATGTTGCTTCTCAGTGAAGCAGAGAAAATTACGCATTCAAAAAATTCATTTCCCAAGTAGTTCCACTGAAGAGATCATGACCCTAAATGTATTCATTAGCTCAAATTGTCAACAATTTTCTGTAGCAATTTATTCCTTGACCCTCAAGTGGTCAAGAACTGTCAGCACATGCAATGTGAGGTTAGCACTTGCTGAAATACAGCAGTTAGGCTTCTAAAAGGCTTTTTCTTTTTTTTTTTTTTTTGTGCACTTGTCCACTGGTTTGAGAGACTTTCTACAGTTTACCATCAATTCCAGCTGTAACAAGATCATTCTGCCTCAAAATGGAAAAACCAGTGGAACTAGAAATGTTCCAAAACAGAAGGATTATTTTCCTGTCTAGGTCACTGATAAAATGACCTTTAGTTCTTAACAAACATTCCCAATGGGAACTGTGAATCTGAAATCTAAAATTCCAGATTCATATATGATGACTTAAAACAGAAAATGGGAAACATAAGTTCACCGGAACCTCATATGTAAGGATGTGAACAGGTGAACAGCTGATGAGAATATCCCAAAATTTTTCAAGACATTTGGTAAAGACAACCTTATTTAGACAAAAGAGCTGCTGGGCAAAAAATTATTTGTTTTGAAATTGATACATTCTCTTCTCTCCAAGCTCACCCTCATGTTAATGGCTAACAAGGGAAAACCAGATTTTGATTGTCAGCATCCACAAAAAAGATCAATGGATTAATGGACTTCTCCTTTAGAAGGCTTTCAAAATACAGAGTAGTAAGTCTGGATGTGATTTCTCTGAGGCTAAGGTAGTTTGGGTGTGGTTAATTTGACTGGAACCATTCACCTTTTTCCACAATTTTCTGGGAAGCTGTCTTCATCCTTTTCTACCCATCCTCTGAAATGTATTTCTCTGCTCTCTTAAATGCAGTGCTGGTGTAGGAAGGACATGAATACACATGTGGGGGCCTTTTCTGCAGCTCAAATCTTCTCTTCCTCAGGCTATGGAACCACTTCGTATATGGCAATAACAGGCTGCAAACATTACATGTACTCTGACAGCTGTAAAGCCACATTTCTGAAATACAAATATTTTGTAATTCATATATCTTTTCCCTCCTCCTACATATGCACGTTTTACCTTTTTGATAGCAAAATGGGCCCTGCAGTCTGTGTAAAAGCATTGCTCACTAGTGTTCCGTGGCAGGATAACATGTGACACATATTCAGCAAGCACACACATATCTGCCCCTGGCATAAAGCAAATCAGGATTCTCAGGAAGGGATAAGGTTAAATTACTCTAATGGCAAAGGGAAAAACATCTAAAAGAGAGCTAATCTAAAGTGATGGTTTGCTTCTTGCACAGGAGAGATATTTAACTGCTGCACACAGAACTGCATGCTTCTCTGATCCTATAAAAGATGTAACTTCCTTCTAACCAGAAAAAACTCAGAAGTCTTTCCCCAACCAAGATTCCCACCGAAGGAGTTGCAGAATGAAGATTTGTTTCTCACTGCATGAGGCAAATAACCCATATAATTCTCTAAGCAAGGCAAGCATGCATGAAGTAAGTAAGACTCTTCCCAGGATTCAGTTGTTCTCCTAGATTCCTGGAAATGTTGGTGCTTTGTCATCATGTAATAGCAGAGCATAAAGATATGCAGATTCCGAGCAGTGACCACACCTAATGCTGGGAGTAAATATGAGAGTATGTGTTATAAAACACCCACATCGCTGCTAATGGCTCCTCTGTATTTTTAGAGAAAGCACCAATCCATATTGTTTCAGTTCTATGTTGTTAGTGTATCTATAGACAATGAGAGAATATCTATCAGCTCTGGAAAAAAGGAAATTGCTTTGCACCCAACACCTCCCTGCACAAAACATCCTCAATTTCTAGATCAAACAGATCAAGTTTGCTTGTATCCCAGCCAAAAGGGCAGTGTTGCCTTAAAGATATTGCTTGGGTAAAATATTAGGATGTGACCTAGTACAAAGGTAAATATCCAGGACTACATGGTTCTCTTCAGGTTAAGGATTTTGAACAAGTAGACATGTAGTTGATTTCACACAGTCTCACTATGTTCTCCTATGAATGTAAGAAAAAAACATATATAAAAGTAAACTTCCATACTTACAGCCATGAAAAAGTACAGAAAAAACATGAGTTTCACTGATTCCATGCAAGAGAGGAGCCAACAAAAATTATCAAGGGTAAGAGATAATTGCAGAATAGTTGCTTTAACATTTATGAATCAATATGTGACATCACCCACATACTCACATAGTTCTATGTGTAGAGTCCCAAATATCAGTGAAACATTCAGTTTAAAGTATTTGTTCTGCACATGAAAACTGAATGGTTGTGTGGACTTGAGCAGCTTGCAACAGGAGAGCTAAGATTTTATTTAACCTGGTCAGAGATGGATGGCTCATCTGGGGTAAGCTAAGACATAAAATTAGAGTTTAAGAATTAATTTCAGGTTTTCTCCACTTCCATGTGAGATCAGTCATCAAAAAGAATAATTTTCTATCACATTTCTGGATGCATTAGAAGTCTGAAAAGTAAAAATTTTCACTACTTAGCCTGTAAGTACCTGATTAGAATAGACAGATATCTCAGAGGCAGACCCTAAATGAAGCTGCTGGCAGAGAAGGAAAAGGAGTCTGTATAAGAATTTCCCTCTGTCATCCTCGTGGCACTTAGGAGGGTGTTTCAAAGTAGGGGTGGTCTTTTTTCTTTCACCTCAGAGAAAAACTAACATCCATTTCCAGGTATTTTATCTTTCACCACAGGTGGTACGCTGCCTCTCCCAGTCCCAGGACTCGGTGCTTCCTTGCTCATCTCCAGATGCTCAGGTCACACTATCACCCAGCCAATAGGTTTTCTGGTAAGTCTACCCCTTATAACTAACTTGCTAACACACAAACCCAGAGATAAACGTAGGAAAAAAATCCTGACTATTCTGCCCTGTAAGAGTCATGAGGAACAGGAATTTTATTGCAGTGGTGGGAAATAACTAATTTTAGGAGCTCTAAACTTCCCATAGAAGTATTACAAGATAAAGCTGCACATTACTTGTTATCATAAGGATTTAGCACACCTATTAAATTCTCCACTAACTTAATCCAACCACCCAGAGTGAATGCTACAGCTTGGTCTGAACACCTCGGGTGGACCCAGCTATAAAAGTTGACTTAGATACAGACTTGAATAGCCTGCTTAGCACCACAGGAGAGCCCAGCTTTGCCCATGGCAACAAAATGCCTGACTTGCAGTTGCCTCAATGGGGGGGTGAATGCAAGACTCATTTTGAAAAGTAAAAACAAAAAATCCATTTGCAAAGTAAAAAGCAAGAGGTGTGAAAAAGGAGAGAGCAGCAACAACATCCCTCCCATGCACACTGATGCCTCTCCAGGAAGGCAAGGTGCCCCTGCAGTCCTCATCCCCAGGCTAGGCTGGGTCCCACCCAACCCACACTTTAGTGGATGCAGGGCTGGGTCCCACCCAACTGGCACTTTGGGGGATGCATATGGCCGGGCAGGAGCCATTCCAGCCCCAAGGTCAGAAGTAGGGTCTGAGCAGTTCCCCTTATGCCCACTCACCACAGGCACAATTTACAGGCAACACGCACTTGAGGTTTATGGGTTGTCAGACTCTATGGAGTGCCAAATCACAGCTCAAAAGCATTTTCTATCACCATGAGCCTTGCAAGGTACTTGCAATATCTGTGTTTGCTCATGTAAAAACCATAGTGGAGCCCAGCTCTGCCCTGGTTGCAGACTTTCTCTTTTGCAGGTAGGTGACACCAATCTTACCAATAATGCACTGAGTACCTCTCTCCCCATTCCCATCATCTTTGCCATGCTGTGGGCACCTGCCCCGTCTGTAGCCAAGCTACCTTTGTATGTCCACAGACCTCTGGGTGGACAGCAAGGGGATCTCTGTTGCAAGTACAGCTGAGGATGGCAGGGATAGAGAGGTTCAGTGATGGTGAGAGACAGGCTTTGGTCTGGAGGGTGTTTGGTGAGGAAAGAAGCATATGGATGCTTGTCCAGAGAGAGGGGAGAGCTCTCCACACTCCTTCTGCCACAGAGGGCTGAATCCTCATGTGAGGATCTGCAGGCTCATTTTAATTCAGATGTGAAATGTGATGAAGAGCAACTTTACTCCTCGGCCCCTGCCATGATCCCCCACAGCACATTAGCACATGAAAGCAGAGAGAAGGAGAGCAGCCGGAAAGCCAGGAGAGATTGCTTGAACAGTTATGCAGCCTTTCCTGAGACAACAGGGAGAAACTAATGTAGGAAGATTTCCCCAGCAGATAACAAAGGCAATCTGGCCATAAAAAGGTACAGTTTCTACACATTAAAGGCAGTTTACAATTGCAGGCTTTTCGGCAGCCTTCCACAGATGCAAAGAGTTGCTCATATACATGAATATGTGCGGAATCAGAGCCCTACTCCTGTTCACACACCAAACCATAAGATACCTGCATAGGCTTATTTTGTCAGGGCTTGCAAGAGCTTGGCCAATACCAAGAAAATATTTGGCAGAAAATTTGCTTGTCTGCTGTGCTCTGCATTGGGTCCCAGTTTCTCTATAAGATTCTTTATTTCTTGCCTTTTTATTTGCAGCGCTGCTCCTAATTTAGGCAAATAGGTTTTATAAGGAAAGAGAGAGACTTTATATGGAAATCTCAAAAAAATCAGTGAAGTGGGGGAAGTGGTGAGGCAGAAAGGCAGGGCAGCTCCCCACTCCTGCAGAGGTGCAGCAGTGAGAGGCAGGGAGGGTTAGAGGTACTACTTAAAAATCTGCTGCTACATCCATGTGAGAAATTGCTCAGCCATCACATTCACTCTGAGCACTCTGTTCCCCACTTGTGATAAGTGGAGGTCTCAGGCTGTTTCCATGCTCTAAGGTGCACCATGGCAAAGCACAGGCCACAGGCAAGCTGAGATCTGCCAAGAGAGATAAAGGCATCAGTTAAGAAGCAAGGCTGCACCAGCCCAGTGTAATAAAGAACAAGAGCATCTCTGAACAATGCTCCTAGATCAGGCCTCTCCAAAAAGCAATCCTCTTGGGCTTGACTGAGCTCTCCCTTATGCAGGCACCTTCTAGTTGCTCTTCAACTTTTATTTCAATACACAGAGGCTTTTCACATGTGCCTTTAAATAAAACATCAATGGCTGTATATAAACAATCAGGTGCCTGGTAGGCCAGAATAATTCCTTTGTTGCTTTTTAAAAAATTATTAAAAGCATAAGTTGTAATGGAGCTGAGAATTGCAAATGTTCAGGCTCTAAAATCCTAAAACACTTCACAATAAGCAGCTCACACTGAATCACTCTACCGTGTGATTATTTTATTGGGGTTTTGTTTCATTTCTACTGAAACTGTTCATGGACCTGTAAATAATTTTATCCAATCTGTTATTTACTGAAATTAATTAAATGCAGTCTTTAGACACAGATAAAGTCTACCTTATACTTACTACTAATTTCATTTCCACTTGTATATCAATACTTTGGGGACTCAAATTTTTTCTCTTAGTGGGATATTTGCACTGACTCTGTTCCGTTTAAAATGTAAAAGGTGTCTGTGACTAAAGCCTGCCAGTTTCCCTGGAATAAAGTTTAAAAATCCTTAAAAAGACTGCAAAAAAAAAAAAAAAATCCTTCACAGGTTACAGATGAAGACGGTTACCAGTCATTGTCTCCACAATTAAAGCCAACAGCTGTCTTTTGTTTGCATAGTGACTTAGAATAAATAAATATTTCTGCGAACTGTGACTCTTGTTCTACTTTTCTGTGCCACTCTTCGAAGTTCCAGCTCCGTCCCTCTCCTTTCAGTCAGCTTTGCACTTCCTCTTCTTGCCCTCAGCTGGATGGTTTTTTTAAAGCAGTCACCCAGAGTGAGGAAAGTCTTTGAGCAATCACTGAAAAAGAGTAGGAGTATGTGCTCTTTAGCCTTCAGAGAGAGGAAAAGGACATTACTAAAACATAAGGACCAGACAACAGCTATGCAAGCTTATGCTGTCAGGAGGGAATTGGCTTCATCTAAATTTATCCTTTCAGAAGTTTCTGCCTGCTCTAAAACAGTCAGCTGGCATCCGTCTGCAGCCAACAAGGCATAGCTGGAGAAGAATTCCTCTGCAATCAGCATCTGAGACTGCTAGAAGGATTCCCCACTCCCAAGTGTGTTTATCTCTACCCACTGATTTAGAAGAAGTCTTGTTTTAGGAGGTCCAGGGTTTGACTGTGGACACAAAGCTCTGTTGTCATGCTGGGTGAGTTTCCCTTCCACTGTCCCTGATGTACGAGGTTCCCTTCCACTGTCCCTGATGTATGAGGTTGTAGGCCAGGTCCAACCATCCTCCTCAGAGGGTAGTAAAAGAACAGAGTGAGCAGAAAGGTTGGACATTAAAACAGCATGCAGCAGCACTGCCCTTTGTACCCATGCAGATGGCAAAAATCACATTGTCTGCACCTCTCTTCAAGACCCTATTCAAGGAAGCCAGTGGGTACACAGCCACACTGCTGGCTCCACATGTCCCCAGTCCCCTGCGAGACAGGTGGAGGTCACCTGTCAGAGGTGGTCATCTCCACCCTGCCCACTGGGACGTGAGCTTGGCAGCATTCTGTCAACTCTACCTTGCCTGCCCATGTACTGGAGGACAGTCCAAACGCAGCTCAGCCTCAAAACATTCCCTTAGCAAAGAACAAGCTCCCTCTGCCTGCTGGGCAACTGCCTGTAAGGCTTCTCCAAGCTGCCCCCATCCAACCCCACTGGTTAGACCCAACAGCCTGGGGAGTGCATGGGCACACCCAGGGGTCTTCTCTGTCCTTGAGAAATGATATCAGCCCAAACCAGGTGTAAGCATAAAGAGGCCAGGCTGAGCACTGGGAAGGAAGGCTGTGGCTCCTGCCAGCATTTCAGCTGCAGCACTTTGAACGGGCCAGCCACCCTGGCACCACCTCATGGCTGCACATGCCAGCAAGTGTCTTGGGCTCTTCCCCAGTGGAACAGGAAACTCTTGTCTTAATGTTCTGACAATTGCCAGCAGAGCTCACCTCAGGATACAGGATTTTCAAAGACACCCTGAGCCATCCTAACCATGATGCCCAACTGCTTCTGCAGCTCCTTCTTCAGAAGGACACTGCTTGTTGTCCAGATATTTGCATTCAGTATGGGCAAAAGGTAAAGCCTGAAATTTGTCTTCAAATCTCTCAAAGACTGAAAAGGAATCACACTTCACCATCTAACCACTTGGGAGCTGGACGGCCATTGGGCAGAGATATCTCCTCCGATCCAGTTGTTGTCATGGGGCTGCAGAGGAAGAGTGTTGTATGACATCCTGACCTATTGTCCCATAAAAGCAAAGTTCTCCTCAAATTAACTGCTCCTCTGTAAAAAGCCAGTACCATCACTGTAAACAAAGAAGAAATATTGTCTGACTTTCTCAGCAGCAATTTTTCTCTTTTTCTCAGACAGTAACCTGAGGAAACATTGAGGCTTTTAATCAGTCATCCTGGTGGGCCATGCATTGATCAAAGACTGCAAAATATCTTCTCCACTGAAACCCTTCTGTGAAGAAGCTATTTATTCATAAGAGGTTGCAGCTCATAAACATTTGAAGGAAGAAACTATTTGGTGCCTTGCAACTAAATTGTACTAAAGATTAGGGGACCCAGAGCTCTTGAGACAACAATGACTTGAAAGTAAGATTGAGTGCAGAAATAACCCAGAAATGACTGGGCAAATTATAGTGTTCCCTTACTTTCTATGACATCACTGGCACTTCATTTCTCAAGGAATGATTAAGACTTAAGGGGTTGCATCCTACTTTCCTGCACCAGCGGAGATACTTTTTCCCAGTGGAATGCAGTGTGAATTTCCTCTCTTTCTGAGAAAGACTACACATGCCCCAAGGGCTGCCTTTATCCTCACCACATCTCGGAGTGCAAGCAGTGGCTGGACTTAGGCCTGCACTCCCAGTGCCAGACACAGTTTGGCTAAGATGAGTTGATGATACTTTTAGCTGCAGGTAAGTGTGGATGTGGATGGTGCTGTGGGCATGCCAGGGACTGCTGGTAGCTCTGTGCACACTTATATTGCATGGTGGAGTTTGGGACAGAGATCCTTAGGCATAACACAGCCAGCATGAAGGGAGTAAGGTTTTTTCATGGTGCTATGTACTACGTCAGAGAGACACCACTTGAGGTAATCTTGGCTGCTCTTCCCCGTGTGGCACTATACAGTGTGTACACTTGCTGTCAGGCATGCCTTCACATTTCTGCCTACCCCAGATGCTCACACTACAGGCTTGAACTGATTTTTTTATACATTTCTGGGTTGTGTAATTTTCTTTCGCTCAGCAACTTCACCAGCCAGAATCCAGAGAAAAGGCTGGAGAAACACAGAGGGTAATAGACTAAAAATAATTGCAGTATCAGCTGTAGTACTTACACTACAGAACTGTGGAGACCATGTGCTATATTTTTAGGAGCACAAAACACTGAAAAACGCATGTGTTTTCCAGGATAACCAGCTCCCCACCGCCCAGAGTGGACCACAACTACACGGGAGACAGTGGGGTCTTCAGAGGGTGAAGCACAGGTTTGGGTCTCAAAGGAAGGTGTCTGGGTTCTGCCCATGGCTTTATCAGCCAGTGTACAACACACATAGGTCACGTGCAAGCTTCTCTCTGCTCAGTAACTTCTGTCAGTGAAACACAGATGCTCATAATTTTTAGCAAAACTCTTTCTTACATACTGGTGGATAGCCTTCTCCAAGACCAAGATGTTAATGTGCTACTTCTGTTCTGGGAGAGACATCACTCTGGTGATCCCTCTAGAAAGTGTCTTACTGGTTTTGAGAAAGACTGCTTAGTTTAGGTTTTGTGTGCCATATCTAAGGCAGTACACAAACAAGAGCAACACAAGGGTCTCAGTGCTGCTCCTGAGACAGCTCATCCACACCCATTTCCTCCCAGAAGCAATGCCACTGCAGCACTGAACAAGAATTTTTTGGGAAGGCTTCAGTCCAACGCAGTCTGCAGCTGCTGAATGACAAGTGACAACCAAGTGAGGACTGCTACCTGCAGTAGCAGTTTGGGAGAATCACAGCATCGCTTCCATTTTTTTTCTCCTACCCTCTCATTCTGCCTGCTGTTACTCTGTACCCAGACATTGAAGTTCTGAATCTGCTGGGATTTTACTTCACATTTTTAAAGAAATCAGGTTTTTGGACTTCTGCCTCTTTGTTGGCTGATGAAGGTGGATGAAGAAGTATGGGATCCTTTGCAGCATGTCAGACAGTGCTGCAAGCCTTTGCTTGGACAGCTGTCACTTGAGGTTGACAATCTGGCAAAGACAGACTTGCACAAACTTCCATATTGTGGTTAAGGCTGTGATGTATTAGAAAAGCTTGATGTTCTCATTTAGTTGGCTTCAGCTTTGCTTACATCCCTGAGATTACACAGATGGCTCTGGCTTGCAATCTGCTCCAGGCTGTATCCGCGAATGAGCTCCCAAAGTGGTATCTGTAGAGCTCCCTGATGACTTTGGCATCTTTGATCACCAGGTGCCATCACCTGTCTGCCTTCCCCTGAGCAGGGATGCCTTGCTAGGACAGTTGGGGTTGTTCCTCAGAGACCCCAAAAGGCCATGAGGGATACAACCAGATTTAAAATTTTCAAAGTTGACAAAGATGCTCAGTCAAGCAAACACCATTCATTTCAGCTGGGAGCTGCTATTAAAATCCCAATTCACACTAAACCATCAGGGCTGTTTAAGTAACAAATTATTCTGAAATATACTTTAACACACTAGGCTCCTAAAATGGAATGTGGCTGGATTTTTCTTACTATAACAGGTCCCTGCATCGTCATATCACTGTGTTGCAAGAAATACACTGAATCCATACTTGCAGTGGTTAAGGGGTTTTTCCACTCTTGGAAACAACACTGTGTTAAGTATTAAATATGGTTGTGTGTGAATGTACACACACACACAAATAATACATACATACATATATATATATCCTGTCTAAAATGGGTTCACCCTGATTTTCCTGATTTTTTTAATCCAATCAACTCTAAAATGCTGCAACATAAAAAAGCAATCACTTAACAGACAGAGCTGTAAAAAAAACCTACAGACACTTTGAGATCAGATGGCACCAATGTGCGCAAGTTAAAACTTTATGTACTATGCAGTATTAGGAGAAGAGTGGGAATAAAAATATGAGAGAAATCTGTAGCTTAAAGATAATGGTGTGTCATTTTTTTATTTTTAACAAGGTAAAAAAACAGTGCCCATATGGGCAGAATGGCATATTGATGTACTAGCCTTTTGTTTTCCAAAATAACTGTTTTCTCAAAGAGCACTAAAGACTTAAATATATAAGTTCTGGTAATGCACATATATATCTGTATGCTACAGAAACTAGGGGGCATTGATTTTACTATGTATATTATTAGAATCTCTATGGCAAGTCTTGCCAAAACAAAAGAAAAAATATGAAAACATTGGAGTGGTTTTGCTGTTTTGGCACTATCCAAGATAATAAAAGCACATTAACTGAAAGCTGGGGCCCAACACAATTTAAACAATTCACACCCTTTTCTTTAAAGCCATGTTGGGCAGCTCAGTAGTCTCCCTGCATGTTCCCTCTGAAATGGCATTTTCTCTTCCACCCAGCAGCTGACACTTGAATCCTTTTAGGGATCCAAGAGAGCTGCAAAAATCCCAGAGAAATTGCACCTTATTGCCCAGTTTTGAGGCACCTCATTTCATGTGGTAGTTGTTCCAATGCCCAAGATTCCAGCACACTTCTTTAGGGAGCACACCAATCCAATACAGGGAGGCTGACCACACTGCTTTGGCACTTTTCTGGATTCCCATTTTCCCATGCAATTACAGTAAACAATTCCAGGAGGGCCTCACATACCCAGTTAGCAGGAGCGGTGCTGCTGTGCGCTATAAGTAACAAACATCCTTTACACTACTTGTTCAAAGATGCTTGTGTTTGCCACTGGTAGACTCTCACTCTGATCCCAGAGACTAGGCTGTTGCCTTCAATTTCATGTTTTCTTGACCAAGCCTGCAGGTAGGACACAGGTCTGTTATGAGGTTCCTAAAGTTCATGGCTCACAGAGAACTCAGAATTAGTCAACCATCTTTAAAAAACAAAGTGACTGAATCAGTAACGAAGTAATTTCTACAGTTTGGCTTCCCACTGCAGACCAACTAAGCAACAACATTTGTTTCTCATTAAGTTTCTGTGGTTTATTTTTCTTAGCTCAATGGATAACCAGGCAGAGGAGGGTACAGAAGGGAACTGTAGTCTCTGAATGAATCACAATCTCAGATATCAAATTGTTATCCTGTACTAAGTCTCCTGCTACCCAGACCTCAGCTGCAACAAACTGAAGCCATTGTTTTCAATCTGCAATCCTCAACAGTTATTCCTGTGAAGATAGAATACCATTATAAAATTCACAGATGGGCTGCTGTAGAACTGATGTATTTATTTATTTTTCATTTTAAACAGGCCCTTCAGCAGTAAATTCACAAATAACAAGAACTGAGGTTTCTAAACTGTGAACTGGAGCCAGGTGCTTCTGGTGGCAGACAGATGAAGAGGTCATCAGCTCTCTCAGCATAGAATCATAGAACTGTTATGTTGGAAAAGATCTTTAAGATCATTGAATCCAATGGTATCATCAAAGATGGCAACAAGGTAGGAACTGTTTTCAGCATTTAGAAAAGACCACTCCTGAAGTCGATAAGCACATATGGCAAGAAGGCAGAACAACATAAAAATCTTCTCTTAGATCATGCTTATTTTCAACACTATTATTCCTTCACTATAGTAGACATGGAAAGCATCTTACACCAATGGGTATATCCAAGGTTTGCTTACATGGAATCTCTGTACACTTTGCTGGAGATTAGAATTTATCTTATTAGCTGATATGGCCAACTGCCTGGATCTTGCCAATCAAGGTTTATTGACAAAGGCATTTGAGTCTGTTTGGCCCCAGCTAGTCTGACCTAGAGTTTACTTCCAATCTACTTCAGTGCCAGGTTGGTTATTGATGAGAGCCTATTTACAAGAGTGCGTAGTGAGAGGAGAAGGGGGGATGTTTTTAAACTCAGAGTAGGTTTAGATCAGATATGAGGAAAACATTCTTTACTGTGAAGGTGATGAGGCACTGGAACACGTAGCTCAGAGAAGTTCTGAATGCCCCTCTTCTGGAAGTGTTCAAGGCCAGGATGGATGGTGCTCTGAAGTGGTAGGCATCCCTACCCATGGCAGAGGCATTGGAACTAGATGATCTTTAGAGTCCCTTTCAACCCAAACCGTTCCATGATTCTCTGATTCTATTATATCAGAAATCACTCTAAGTTATGGAGACATGCTTTAAAGCAAGCCACAGACACTGTTTTACACCACCCCCAATCAAAATGTTATTGACTAATTTGGTTAAGTTCAGAGAGCCTAAAATCAGAGTTGAAAATTATATTTTTTCATTCAGGTTCTGTTGTGTTCTAAAACAACATTGTATTAAAGCACTTAACATTCCCTTCCATGCTGAAGGGAACCACCCTGTTCACTGTGTGGCTGCACTTCATGCTACACAAATTTGCTCTTCCTTGTTTGCTTTGGAAACTCGTTGGCAGGAAGCCATCTCCAACTGTATGAGGCATCTGGAGCTCAGGCTTTGATTCAGGGAGTTTGTCTCACACTACTCTGGATGAAAAGGGCAGCTCAGTCAAGCAGGTATTTTCTTCTTCAGTTCCCAGTGCCATGGCAGCAGCCTCCTTCCCTTGTTCAAAACATATAATTTAAAGATGCACTTTCAGATTTCTATGATGCAAAGGAGGAGGCAGTTAAACTCACCTCCTTTACCAAACTCCAGAAAAAAAAAACCTTAATGCAAAACAAATAATGACATGCAGCATCTGCACACTTTTTGGGTGCTACTCTTAATTTTTTATTCAATCTCTAGTAACTGAATCAAAATAAAAAATGCCAGGAATCTAGAAATAATGTTCTTTCAGAGCTTGCTGCTATCTATTTTTTTCAGCCTCCTTTCTAAAGGAAAAAAAAATCTGCAATTTTATTGTATTACACTGTTTGGTCCTGGGTATCCCCTTGTTCCTCACCTCCACTATACCTCCCTCCAACACACCAAACCTTAAATAATTTAGTTATTTCCATCAAATTTTATATGAAGATCAAAACTGCAGTAATACTAAGACCCAACCAGTTTTTATGGGACTAGCCTAACAAGTAAAGGGAGAGATTGTTAAAAACACACTAACCAAGGAGAGGCCCCTGGCAGTAGCTCAACCCATCAACCACAGGAAATTGCACCTGATAAATATTATGAATAGCCCACCCCAGAGAAAAAACCTCAGATCACTGCTTCAACTTTATTAGACACCTGAGAATCCAGCCGTGAGATGCAAGTCCTCTGGCAAAGCACGCTTTGCTGCTTCTCCTGCTGCTAGAGCTGCTCATTTGAAAACAAGCATTAAGAAAATATCTCACTCCTTTCTTCCATCCATGTGACTTCTTTGACCTCACTGAATTCCAGCATCTGCACCTATCCTTCACTCTTTCAGGCTCATTTCTTTACCTGATGCCAGCTGATAATGGTTAGGCGGGTAGAAAACCAGATAAGGCTCATTTCTTTCCCCAGCACTTACCACTTAATGAGGGACAAACCAGACAAAAAAATATTCAACAGAACCTATGTTCACAAGTTCTGCACTCAGCTATCCTATGTAAAGAAAAAGTGCTATATGTTTTTTGTGGGTGGGTGAAGCCTTTCCCATTTAATGGTTTGGATTTTTTACAGGATTTTTCTAAATGAGCATGCCTTTCTGAGGACAATAACATAATTAAATGTTAAGGAGAGTATTTTCTTTGCCTTCCGCCTTCCCCATACATTTTTCATTATTTCTGAGTACCTTACCTAAGACTTGTTTTGTTACTATCTTCTATTCTCTTGCACATTCTTTGGCTGCTTTTCATGCTTGTTATTTACATTTTGACTTCAAACTAACCAATCTGTCCTGCTCTTAATTCCTGGGAAACTCCAGTGACACAGCTGAGCTTGTCATGCAAAGATTTCATTTCTGGGCAGCTCCTGACTCATTGGGCCTCAGGAGTACACCTACACTGGCAGTTCAGATCCAAACTGTGCTTTTTGTGCTGATCTCCTGGCTATCTCCTCCACCCATGTTTTTCCTTGGCCTCTAATGGAAAAACATTAGAGGCCAAGGAAAAACGTAGTGCCCATTAATGGGCATCCAGACGGTGGGACAAAGGTAGAACTAGTTCAAAGAAAAAATTCCCAGCAATGCATCCTGTGTGGCTGTCATTTCCTGAGGACCAACTGTTTTGTTCTACAAATTCATTTTAACACAACCTCTTCCAGTGATAGTACACACCACTGGATGCAAGAGGAGAAATTGTCCTAGAATTTCCAAGGAGCATTTATATAATTTTAAAACATCAGTGTTTATAACTAACCCAGGTGTACCCTCAGCATATTTTTGCTGTTCATTTGACTTGTTTGCTGTACATGAGGGTGAGTTTGCTGCTTCCTGAGCCCATTTTGTGACTACATTGCTCTCCAAGTTCAAGTTCATTAATAATCGTCAGATTTTAATCCAGCTGAATGGGATGTAGTCAGTCTGGCAGGGTTAAAGCTATATTGCCTCCAGGGAAATAAAATATAGAAAGCAAAATACAGAGAAAGATTTCAAAACTGAGGTTAGTTCTGTGGCTTGGGAATGTAAAAATGACATCCTTGTTCCCTGTATCAAATTGACTGGCTAAAGGAAAGGTTGAGCTGGGTTTTTTAGTCTGCTTGATCTTGCAGCAACTTCGATGATCACATGCATCAAGTTACACAAAATAATTTAAAAAGGACTGTCAGAGGCCAAGCTGTGATACCAGTAGGCTAGGTTACTGTTACACTTGTGATACATTGAGACCTATATTCTCTTGATTTCACTATTACTGATTCTGACACTCATAGAACTACAGTGATAGCTAAGTAAATAAAATAAATGGCAGTAATTTCTCAGGGTATTCTTGGGTGTGGTGTTTTTATTATTTATCAGTGTGTCATATTTCTGTGTAATGATATTTATGAAGTTACAATGCTGAAGACAAGATATAAAGAGACATCAGCGTTCCTCAGTGCTACTGCACAGAAAAAACCAAACTCCTAAAAGCACTTACTGTGGTTACTTTTCTGAGGTTTATTCTCTTTTGTATGGAACTAGAGTCTGTAAATAAAAATTCAGAATATCAAATTAATGACATTGAAAGGAATTACAGAGGCATCTGGGTTACACATTTATCTAACCATATATGAGTTCCCCTTAAATGGCACTTTACATTTTTGCAAATTGAATTAGACACAATCTCATGGTGTACATTAGCAGAAATTAAATACTGAACTAGTTCCAGAGAAGCTACATTCACCACATGTCCCCCAAACCATTTTATTGATGAGCATGAAACAGTTTATGCAGGTTCAACAATAGCCATGCATCTTTATTAAGATGAGTGAATTTTACACAAGAAACAAATCACAATTACAGGAAACATGAATTCCCATCATTATCTGACCTTGTCAGCCTGACCTCCCCAAGGGCCCACAAGGTTAGCTCTGGGTTTCCACTGAGCTTCACATAATGTAAAACCTGTGGAGCAAAGACATTTTTCTTCATGGCTTCAATCACAATAGCACACAGCTGTGGCCTGAGAGCCAGGGAGATAGCTGCAGGACAGAAACACTCACCACAGGTCCTTCTCCCCAAAGCTCTGCATGCTCAGTTTGGGGCTTATGACAGCTTGGCAAAGAGTTGCCATAATTAGTTTGCACTGATTTAGAGTATAAACTTTCTGTTATGGCTTTTTTTTTTTTTTTGTTGTTTGGTTGCTCTAGGGGTGGATTTGAGGTTTGTTTGTTCTCCAGAATTTATCCCAGTAGTCTATGTTTACAATCCTTAACATTGACCAAGAAGCATGGAAGGGCAAGAAGCACACAGCAGCTGACATACCCTCCTGCTTTTAACCTCTGGTCACATGCTCACTATAACTGTGCTCCAAAGTTTAAAAAACTACAGTTTGATAAGACTGTGAATGTACTGAAGTGAGTGCCTGCCTCCCAGCAGATGACAGTTATTAAGAGAAGGGTAGGGAATTTTTCCATGAAAAAAGTCCCTTGGATATAATTAATGCTCCTTATATTGAAGCCCTCTGTTCCTCCATTCCTGTTTATTCATTTTGCCTTGTTCTGGATTGTGAAGCGATGACCACTGCAAGGAAATACTTAAGCTGGAAAAAGAAAGAGCACAGAGAAAAGGGGGTTTCAGCCAAGATGTACTAGTCAAGGTATTACCTGAACTGAAACTGGAAGGTAACAAGAAGCATCTGGCATTTAATGCAGCCACAGAACAACTGCTCCTGATGTAAATATCAAGGCACACTGGTCAACTTCTTGCTCTAAATCGCAGACTACTGCCAAGCTGTAGTGGCAAAGCTAAATGGACCTCAATGATAACAAAACAGCATGTGTCAGCATGCACTCACTTTGATAGAGGTGTCTGACAGAAGTGGAGGTGCAGGCAGGAGAAAAAAAAGGCAAATACTGATACAGAATAGAGATTTCTTCACCTTAGTCACTCTCTGCAAGACTACGAGAGCTTGAGGGCTTCCCAAGTGCAAGAGTTTGTTTCTCGAATGGCATTTTTTCCTTCTAGTGTCTCAAATGTGGACATAAAATATTTGAATGAAGTGGGAATTCTAATAATGTCCTGTCAGACCTGTCTTAAAACCAACATGGTCAATTCCCTGTTGTTTATCTAAAGGAATTCAAATCAACACAAGTCTGACAGCTTTTCCTCCCAAACCTTGTTAATGGGAATCTGCTTCAAATGAGGCCATTCATGCTACACTGCCTCTTACATGGATAGCTTTGAATTTTAAATGCTTTATTCTCCTTTGTATTCTTCCACATTGCAGCTAACATTTTGCACAAAGCCAGCCATATTCCTGCATTACCAAGCAGATCCTCAGTGATGTATTGGGGGAATAGTTAGCTTTGTCCACTCTTATCAATGGATTAGGTTCATACACATCTCTTGGCAGCATTTCTCTATAAATGTAGCTTTCTGAATGTTTTTTGGTTTTTTTTTCCTATCTTTGGACCACTCTGCTGTATGCTTCACTGTTCTCCCACTGCTGCTCACTGAATCACCATGTAATGTACTACTTGTAGGACTATCAGTACTATTTTGAAGCCAGTGGTCCATGTGCACCCAAGAGGTGTAAAATAGGAGAAAAAGCAGAACCATTTTGCCTTAAGTATCTGTAGTGGTTTCTCTGGACAACTGTGTAAGTTGTGATTCTCCCTGGTTTTCTCCTGGGTTCTCAGCTGCCTCTGTTCTCTCCTGTTACTTTTCTTCTTATGTTTACAGGTGACAAACCATTGGTTTGCATGAGCCAGAAGCAGATGTGCTGCTGTAGCTGCATGAAGCTCTGAAGCTCTGCTGCTCCATGTGCTGCCTCCGGACTGAGTGCAGAACAGACACTGATGAAAGCTATTTCATAGAGCTCAGGTAACAGACAGATGTAGCTCCCTCAGGTGTTCCCACCCCATCTTGTCACCAGTGCTTGAAACCACCTCTGCTCAGACTGGTTAGCAGAAGAAAGCACCAAAATGTTCCCTGATACATTAAGGAAAAGGCAGCTGCTGCATGGGGGGCTGAGTTACAGGCTTCTGCTAAAGCTCACCTGCACTACTCAGCCATCTCAGTTTTGGGGAAGGTGACCTACAGCAAAGCAACAGGGATAAGGGGCTGGGGAAGGAAGGAAGGAAGAAGCAGCACAAATGTCACAGATGAGTGCCATGTAACAACATGAGTGCCCACAGGGTCCAGCAATAACCACATTTTTGTCTTAAACTCTCAGGCTGGTGGTACTCAAACACAAACTGGTGAATACAAATACATACTGAAGAAGATTAAGGACTCTTTGTGCAATATCCTGTCACATTCAACCACCGTGAGGGGTGGTCCCCATGCCAGGTAACACCTAAGAAGCTAATTAGGAACAAGATAAAGTCAAGAAATGGTGGGACAGGAAGATGATGCATCCCTGGTAGACCCTGTCAGTAGTGACAGAGCAAGGACATCTATCCTCAGAGAGATCCATAAAGAAAACAAGGAAAAAAACTCTTATGAATTGTTCTACAAAACCTTGTCCACTATTGTGTGCGGGTAGGATTAGGTTCAGAATGTGAAAGGCAGAGTACCACCACTGGAGTACCACCTAGTGAGCAGGCTTTGGTTAAAAGCAGATTTCATGGAAACTTCCTTGACCAGAAGTATCCAACCACGATCCAGAATACTCCCTTTTTTGGTGAAGGCCATGCAATATCCTGCTGTCCTTGAGACAGGCAGGTTGCTTGCAAAGCTTGATCTCATATCTGGGGCAGCCAATAAATTGAACAACGATTTCTCTTTTTAAATTCTACATGCATGTAACTCACTTGGTCACTAACCTGATTTTTAAAAATCACATGCATTTTTTTCAAGTGAAAGAAATGTTTAAAAAGAAATATCATAAAATGAGGCAGTTTTACTGTCAGATTTGCCACACTGGATCCAAGAAAGATAAGAAAGCTGTACTTTCAATTCTATGTATAATGTCACTTGCTGATTCCATTCCAAATACCATTTATGTTCACTCTTCATTCAAAAAAGGGAGCAAAACTTTAAATATTCACTATACATACTATTCTCTGCATTACTAGTTTTCAAAATAATGCTGTATTTATAGGGATTTATATCTAACAGCAAATTCAACTATAACGTAGGAAATATGCATAAGCAGTCTTTTTGTACTAAAATAAGAACTAATCCTTAGAAGCCTACCAAAAATATGCTGAATTGTCCAAACTTGCAAACAATGGAGTTACTAGAAATGGAAACATTTTTTATTACTGAAATCTTTAAAAAGAACATTCTGCCACATGAGACATAGGCAATGAGGATGAATGAGCTGTGTAGCTGGACCAAGTGCACATCTATTCTGGATGGTTATTTTAAATGGGAAACAGACAATTTAGACTAATTTTTTCCAGGGTATAAATCTATTAGCATTAATGGTGTTTTGACTTCTTGTACCAAAATCAAACTTGTCCATATCTTTCAAAGACGGAACTAGTTAACTATGATTTTTAAAGTTGTAACCTGAGCTAGCAGCATTAGGAAGAATAAGTGTGCAGGTACAACTTGTCAGGAGCTTTTTCTTCTGAAAAGGAGGAACAAAGTGAACTCCCTTGAGTGCAAGATAAACAGGAACCATGAGAAAGCAAAGGAGGCCAGATGCTTACAGCCTTCAGCGAGAAGCAAACTACCCATGGCTAGGGTTGAATTGAGAAGGGTGAGTGAAGTGACTACGGTACACGGTAAGTAAAACAAGGGAGCTGGAAGGAAGAAATGGAAGAGAAAAAAGCCTGCTCAGGGAAGGTTGAATGTGTTCAGGGGTAGAAGCCATGCCTGCAGCCCTTGAGGACCAGGATGCCAGTGCAGCCAGCAGAGATGCATATCTAAGGAACAGGGAAAGGCCCTTCCACTTTGGAACAAGGCCAAGCAGCTCCTAGCCCAGGCTATGCTGGCTGAAATACAGAAATGGGTCTGCATCTGGGCATATCCAAGGAAAGTTCTGTATTGAACACAATGGGGAGGATAAAGTAAGCACAATATGAAATCTTCCTTCCCTAAGAAAAATTACCCCAAAGCCAGATAAGCAGTTACTGAATCTGAAACTTGCTAGGGCTGCAGAATGGTGTTGTTTGTGGGGTCTGCACCCACCTTCCTAACAGCAGAGTCAGGAAGGAGGACTCTCAGAAGGAGGAATGATGGTTTTGAGCAAGTATATTTCAACTTGACTACAGGTCCTTCAATCTGTCATACTGTGACTGGCTGGTTTGGATGCTAATGATGCAGACATTTATAGGACTTTGTCCTAAATTTTCAGCAGCTTTTTCCAGCCTGTCACAAAATTAAGATTTTGCCTTTGTAGAAGAAATATCTGATAGTGTGGATGAGTATTTCATTTTTAATAAAGGTAACAGAAGACCTTCAGTTAATGAACTCTTCTGGAACAGCCCTGCAACAGCCCCCCTCAGCCATATGTTTGTTAGTGGGCAGTATTTCACAGTCACAGAATGTTTGAGGTTGGAAAGGACCCCTGGAAATCATTTAGTCATTTGCTCCTTAGCAAAAGGATGACAAGTTCTGCAGCAGTTCACTGGAGGCAACTAGAAACTCATGTTTCTTTCAATATAATGTGCTAATAATCCTGACAGATTTCCCAATTAAGTAAAACCATTTCAGGGAACACAGTGTTAAACTCCCATTTAGATAGCAGCAATGCCAGGTCTCTTCCATCTGCACATTTTTCGAGTCTTTTGAAGAAATGATGTCTGGAGTAAGATAACCACCTTAACCATAGTGCTACTTACTCATTTTTCTTGCATCTTCTCCTATGCATGGCTTCTGTCACAGGAAGCATGACCGGTGATAAAAGACATTTATAGCACAGCATTTGTCCAAGGCAGTTTTTGGCTGCAATTTTGCTTCTAAACACTTCATCTGCATTCAGACACCCTGCACTGTTTTAAAGCAGACAAAATGGTTCAAGACTATGGAACTGGCAAATGGCTGTAGGCAGGTCTAAAGTATACTGTTTTTAAGAAGCTCCTTGCTCAGAATGGAAAATGACATCAGTTATTCAAGTGTAAGCCAAAATAAATCCATTTTTAAATGGTGATGTCTCTCACTGAATAAAAATTGAAGGACTATACTCTGACAATGGAGAACAGCCACCTACTTATGGCATGTCAGGACAGCAATAAGTGACTCACTCACCCACCTACATTCCAAGGACACCAGGGCCTGATGTCTCTATCACAAAGTTGTCACAACACTGAATTTAGACAAACAGTTTTTCCTACTGCCCACAGTCTGTACAGTACTTACCGCTTGCTCACTTTTCCAGGTCATCAATTCCTAAAATACCTCAAGGTGAAAATAAGTGGGAGTGACACTACACAAACACTTCCCTTTTATTAGTAAGCCTGTACTAATATTTGCTTTAAAATCTGTTTGTTGATAAATGCTAATTAAATACCAGCTCAAAGCTTTATTTTGACCTTCTCCTGGGGTCTTTTGGACTCCTTAATTTGCAGGGCAAACAACAAATCTCACCTAAAGTTTTCTGTAAGGTGAATAAAACCACCAATAGAGGGGAAGAAAAAAAAAAAAGAATTTTATATAGTGGGAATAAAGTGGAGAGAAACATCTGGAGCTGAGAGATGAGTTCCCAGCTGTGCCACAGTTTGTTGGGGATGTGAAAATGAAGTACAGCCATGGCTCTTTTGTGTGATGGTCGATGATCTGCAAAGAATATTCTATCTGCAAAGAGATTCAATGACTGGTTTGTCCAACAAAAAATCAGCCAATGCTTCTTTTATTCTTTGAGAGGCAGGTATCTGCCAGGAGTTAGTGCGCTACCTAATTATGCTGAGTGTTATATGGATGTGAGAATTAGAGTGAAAGTTTTATGCAGGTAAGAAAAATTAGGTTTTTTGTTCACTGTGTGGACAAAGAAAATTAGGTGAAGAAGAGAATATAAATGAAAGACATAAAACTCATGGGTTAAACAGAAGTGTGAAAGGACAGAAATTCAGCCTCAGAGGCTACTTGTATAATAATCAATAAAATACACCAGGCCCAATCTCTGCAGGCTATTAGGACAGTGGTACTCACTTTTGAAGAGCTAAACTGTCTCTTTCATAATTCCCTCCCAAAAATCTGGTACACATTATGGTCCAAATAATTGGCCAAATATAGCCTGAAAGACTGGTAGGTGGCATCAACCAAAACAATATTTGGGACCAAAAACTGAGCTAAAAATTAAGCATTCCAGGTGATCATATGCCCACGGTTTATTTCTGCTTTGTTTTTAAGCATGGAGGAGTCAAGGAAGACAGACTTCTGCACCAAGGATTGCATCAGTCAAACTGAGTCATGTGATATTTACATAACATACTCTCATGTAAGTTCCCAGTTTCCCAGAAAAACCTCATAGCTTCATGCATACCTGCTAAAAGGTAGGATTTCAGGCCTGGCAGCCAGTGACCACTACTTCATGACAATAGATGAAGCCCCTTTTATGAAGCACTCTTTACCTTCTGTGTTCTTAGATCCTCACTCAGATGTTAAATCCTCAGTATACCAGCACAAGTGTAACCCCTCAGGCTCACCCTGCATGCACAGCAGAAGCAGAAGCTTCTCTGTCCCTCTGACAGAGTGAGACATCTTTTCCATCCCAAATCAGCTCCCTTGTGGTGAAGCTGGAGGGTAACTCTTCAGCTCCAGGGGCATTGTCTAAATTGTTGATCATTTCAGTATAAACAGGCACCAGCAGTGGAACTGCAGCTCGAGTCCGGCTGTCTCCTCTTGCCACTCTCTCCCCCCACTGACATAGCTTTGGAATCTGAAGAGGGATTAGGTAGTTTTCATGGTTTTAGGCAGAGAACAAATACGTGCTATAGGATTTGAACCAGTTTGTTCTGACAGGTGATGAAAAATAATAATCCTTAAGCCCCCAAATACTCAGATTGTGTTATTACTTGAGAATATCAGTTTTCATATAAATACTAAAGCAGGAATTTAGAACTGATTGCATGAAAATAAGTCCCAACATTCCAAATACAAGTAAAAAAGCCCCACATATGCTATTTTTCTTCTGTACGTTATGGGAGCTTAGGGAACAAAAAGATTCACTTTTATACGCCTTGCATTAGCAGTCTGATACAAAAATGCTCGTATCTAGGAAATCGGAAAATAATTTTCTAAGGGCAGGCAGGAGGTACCAAAAAGTGTGTGGAGAGTGTGACAAAAAAGATCAGAGTACATAGAATAAATGGTGGTGAGGTGAAATTCAAAAATATGGATGAGTTTGAGAGAAATTATAGAGGCCAAAGCAGGAGAGTGGGTGAGGAGGAGTGCAGAGAGCCATGGTATAAGTTTAGGAGATATTCTAATTAGCCTCCAAAGTGCAGAAAGCCAAATTTATGCCAAGAGCTGTATGAGGTAGCTCGGTGTTGATAGCCTACATTTGGGAACAGTGATCATACACCAGATGCACATTAGACTGAGAAAACTCCACTTCTGCTGATAGAACTTGTTGCTGACCTTACGAGAAAAAAAAATCATTCTGTAAAAGAGCACTTTTGCTGATATGTCTTAATCCATACTAGAGGGTTCTGCTGGCACAGCTGTGCTGGCTGCAGATCACACTTCAGCACTCCCCTGATTGATGCACATACCTTGCAACAGTTTGTCATGCTGCTGGCCAAGGCCTGTGTTAGAAAAAAGGGAGCTAGAGGAGCAGGAAAGGAGGGTCAGAAAGCAGAAGAGCAGAGAGATTTTCATATTGTAACCAAGCAGAGAGTGAATAATAGTGGATAAAAAAATCAACAAATCAAGAATAAACAGAATAAGCAGTACTCACCAGGGTTTGTTTTTTTTTTTTTTTTTTAAAAAAAAGTCTTGTTTTCATTGCTGTGTTAGCTATCTGGTGTTTTGTTGAAAGAGAATGATAAACTTGAAAGCCTGTGGCTGTTGAATACACAGGTCTTTAAAAATTGTGGGCTAGTGCTTCATTATACATAAAAATTGCTTTATTTTGATCAAAACATTGTGTTGCCATTGTAATTCTCCTACACCCTTTAAACATATTATGCTGGCTGCTCTTCAAATTTCTCCTAACTACTGTTGATACACCACCCTTTCATTGGCATACCTTGTGGTTTCCCACATCTTATTTATTTAAAAATTAGTTATCTCAAGTCCACTGCTTTTTGCAAGCAAGGCATACAGGAGCTTGAGTTGCAGTTTGAAATAATAGTCTTTGCTTAATGAATGTAACTAAATTACTAGAAGAAAGCAATGGTCTATAGAAATCTCTCAGATTACAATATCTTAACTACACACAGCAGATTACTACATCTATGAACAACATCAGAAGTCACCCTGTACATCTTGCAGAAATTGGTCCAGTGTGTGTCCACACAGACTGTGTATGCATACAATAGGTGCACGTGTGTGTTTTCATATTGTGCACATATGGTGGGTGCTGTATATTACATATAGAGACTATTTATGGTCACTCTCATTCAGGTAGGGATTAGTAGTGTTACCTGGTAATATAAAAACACAGACAATAAAAACCTGTTTAAATAAGGCCAGGAAGAGTAAGCAGGGAAAGGAAAGAAACATGGATCACTGACACAGCTGACAAAGCAGAAGCAGCAATTTCCCGAGTCAATAAACCAGCACAGCACCATGGAAGCGCTGTTATGGGGAAGTGGTTGGAACTTTCAGCTTCTGGAGAACAGGGTGGAAGGAATATCAATTTTTTCCACCACTGACAGTTACTTCCGGATCAGACGAGAGCCAGCACTAATCCTCTGTTTTCCAAACACAGCAAAAGCTAGTTGATTACAAAAAGCCTTCCCTCCCATTTAAATATACTGTCTTCTGCCTTATATACAAATCTTATACAGTCTTAATATTCACTGCATTAGTGAATGCTGAATTAGAAGTCATTTTTCAGCTGTTTCTGTGATATACATTTCCTGATATAACTGATGCTTACATACACACTCTACACCTTGACTAGCTATTGCTTGCTACATCATGGAGATGTCTACAGAAGTCACTACACACAGAGGATTGCACCAGGAAAAAGACCCAAACAAACCACCAAAAACCAAATAATGAGTCTCTCTGAATCTTTATAGATTTTCAATCTGTTGGGAAATTATAGTGAATTTGTAAGTTAGAATTGGTCTCTCTACCCACTTCAGTAGAAGTCAGAGCAGATCTGTTCTAGTACTGCAGAAACATCTGCTTAGTTGTTAAAAGCAAGTCTCCACTGAAGTTCATTCGTTTTAGTAGGCCAAAAGGATGAGTTGTTCTTATGGTCAGTGGCATATAATATAAACAGAAACAGTAAGTTTGACATACACCCCAGTGTTCTTAAAGTATGTAGCAAACAAATGTATATTTGGATCTTGGCATTTAGACATGAATTTGGACACAAGGATTAAAAACAGGACTAGTCAGAAGCTTGTGTTGCTCTACTACGATTTTCTACCCTGGACTATATTATTTTATAGATAGCCTGAACTAGTCCCAAAGCACTGCTTTAGATGAAATATTTTTCAGGATGCAAATCGTTAAAATACTGCATTTGCTAGTTTCTCTGGTGATAGTAGCAGACACATAAGAAGCCTGCAAGCTTCCAGACCAGCTAGAATGGCCCCAGCTACCAAGATGAGTGCTGCAGAGTCAGGGATCCCATAATTTAGGGTATCCTTTGCTGCCGGGGCAAGTGGAAAAGCAGACTGGGCAAACCTCCCCCTAAGCAGTATCACAAGACTCGTGACAAACCCAGCAGGTACCACTGAAAATGCTGCCTTAATTTCAGCAAAAGCTCTCCAGGCTACTAGATTTCAAACAGTAGTTATGCTCAATGAACCAGATTTTTTCCCAATCAGTTCTACTTACAGATGAGCTCCCCAAAGGCGGGAAAGTCACCCTTTCACTCGCCTGCTGTTGAGGTTTTTTCTTCCTTTTCTTTTCAAATTTGGTTGTTTACAGCCCATTTACACCATTTTGTACTAAGCCTGGCCATTTTGAGCCAGCTCTAGGCAAGAGACAATCAATCAGTGATGCCCTAGACCCTCAGCAGACTGAAAGAAACACTCGCCTTCCCAGAAGGAGTAAGAGCCTGCAGCTACCTCTTTGCATCTGAGCTGAATAGAAGTCTTGTTTTGCCGTGCAGAGTCACAAAATCCAGAGGAAAATCTGGCTCTAGTGACTAGCCAGCAAGAAAACATTGGCTTGCACAACTTTCTCTTCAAGAAATCCTGACTAACAATCAAACAGCAAAAGAGCCCCAGCCTCCCTTTGTTAATTCTCCAGTGAAGGCACAGCAAGCTCTCCTCAGACAAATTCTTGTAAAAACTCATTCAAGCATCTTTAATTACCTTTTTTGGGCTAAGTTTTTTTAAGAAATCTAGATATAGAAAAATATAAGCATGAGGAGTCACTAAACATCTCTTAATTTGAAGAGACACCCAATTTGGCATTCAGGAACAATATCATGAGTCAGTATTTTCTTTCTAGAGAGATGTGAAATATGTTTTGACTCCACGCATACAGGAAATCCCACAGCAGCTCCTATACAAAGACAATCACTTCAAGTGCTTGGTGTTAAAATTACCAAGATTTTTAAAAGTCATAGGATTGCTTTAAGAATCACAGTGTTTCCAAAAACATTAACTTAAGTCTTTTTATATTATCTTCTTTATTTTCTGCTTCTTTTATCCAACCATATTTTTTTGCCTTAGCAAGCTGAGCTTGTTGCAAGATCCCATTATGCAAGGATTTTCAGCTTTAAGAACAGCAACAAATACTGTGAGACTCACCATGAAATAGCAAGAGTTGGCAGCTCCACAGTAAGGATATTAACTTTCATTTCCTCACAAACTGCAGTTTCTATAAATAGCATGTCTACTTTGACTCCTGCAGTTAATTACATAGGTTTTCCTGCATTTCCTCTTCTGCAGTGCCCCTGTGTATGAGTATGTTAGTTAGTTGACGGACTGAAGCAATGCTTGGGGATTTCCCCCTGTAAATGCCTTGGGCATTAAAAACAAAAAAAAAAGCATTTCTGTGAGTGGCAATGTTAAGTAGGTAAAGAGCTGTCTCTGATTTTCCACTGCTTAAGGGGACAACTTGCCACTGTGTATTATATTTTTTGGCTGGTGTGCCAGGCACAGCTGAGTGGCCACAGGATTCTTACACGGCTGGGGTTTCTCCTGCACTCATATTGTGAGTGCCCCATCCAATTCAACCTTGTATTTTACAGTGGAGTGTTGGTTACTCTGCTGTGTACTGGCTTGGGCAAGATATAAAGGAGCAAGTTTACTTTGCCTAGCTTTGGATACCACCAAGGAAACACCTTCCTCTGCACTAATCACTTATGACTTCTGCAGTCAGTGGAAAGTGAAGTGTTTTTTTGAGCGTGGGCTTCACTGATCCATTTACCTACTGACACATTTTGGGATGTTCTTGATGCCCTAGAAGTGGCAGTCTTTCTCCACCAACTGTGGCAGCACTTTTTCAGTTGAGATTACTAGAGGAAACTTCCAGATCTGAAAGCTCTAAATGCTGATCAGTGGCTCTGTATGGCCACTTATTCCTTACATCTCAAATATTACTTGTTATTAAGCATTTGCAAAATGGTATTTTTCATGCCAACAAGCTAACTACAGATATCTGAATGCTTCATGTCTTCAATTTACAGCTGTCCTACACCTTGACTAGTTTTTTATGTAGTTTATTATACCATACTACCAATTTCCAAATCTGCCATTCCTGAGGCTTAACAGGCCAGTTAGCTCATTTCCCAGGAGTCTCCATGTGAGTAGAATGGACATGGCTGTTCAGGTGGTGGAGGAAAGGACATAGCATCCCTCTACTCTCTGAACAGGCTTCTTTCCACACAAGACACCAATCAAAGGCATGCATTCTACAGTGTTGTAGCCTCCTTCCCCCTCCAGCCCCTTGCACACCAGACAGCCTCTATGAATCCATCATCTGATGGAACAGCTGGGTGTGGTGGAGCAGATCCTGCAACATGTAGCTGGCAGGATGCAAGATGCCGGTGCCCTTGGAGCATGGTAGATGGGAAAGACATTTCAGTGAAATGTATGCAGAATGTGAGAGGCTTGCAAAGCAGCACTGCTCTCCCTTCCAAAAGCTAGAAGCTGTTCCTCAGTAATGTCTTACCTTTGCACTGAAAAGGTCCAGCAAGGCTGCTCAGGCCCTGAACAAGATTGACTTCCCTTAGTGCTCCAACACTGAACACACCTCTGTCACATGGCTCCTGCTCACCTTGGGATACAAATCTCCCCTCTCTGCCCATTGAGAAACAAAGGAGTGGGATTTCTCTGGATGTAGACAGAGTTGTTCTCAACGGCTCTATGTCCAGGTGGAGGTCAGTGATGGGTGGTGTCCCTCAGGGCTCTGTCTCAGGACCAATATTCTTCAATACCTTCATCAATTACATGGATAGTGAGATTGAGTTGCCAAGGTGACACAAAGTTATGCAGTACAGTTGACAAGACTGAAGGAGCGGATGCCATCCTGAGAGACCTGGAAAACCTTGAGAAGTGGGCCCACAAGAACCTCATGAGGCTCAACAAGATCAAGTGAAATGTGCTGCATCAGAGTCAGAGCAATCCCAGAGATGAGTACAGATTGGAAGAATTTATTGAAGGCAGCCCTGCAGAGAATGACTAGGGGGTTCTGGTGGAGTTAAAAACTGGACATGACCTGTCAATATGCACCTGACAAGTCAACCACATTCTGGGCTGAACCAAAGGAGGTGTGGCCAGCAGGTCAAGGGAGGTGATTCTGCCCCTCCACTCTTGTGAGACTCCACCTGGAGGATTGCGTCCAGCTCTGGACTGAGTCCTCAGCACAAGAAAGACAGGGACATGTTTAAACAGGACCATAGGAGGGGCATGAAGATGATCAGAGGGCTGAAACACCTCTTCTAAAAAGTCAGGATAAGACAACTGGGGTTGATCAGTCTGGAGAAGAGAATGCTCTAGGGAGACCTCATTGTATTCTTCCAGTACTTAAAGGGGGTTTATAAAAAAGAGGGACAGTGACTTTTTACATGGCCAAATATTGAAAGAACATGGGGTAATGGTTCTAAACTAAAAAACAAGAGATTGGGTGTTAGGAAGAAATTCTTCTTAGGCGCTGGGACAGGTTGTCCAGAGAAGCTGTGGATGCCCCATCCCTGGCAGGATGCTCAGGATCAATTTGAATGGAGCAACCTCTTCTTGTGGGTGGCATCCCTGCCCATGATGGTGAGATTAGAACTAGATGATCTTTAAGGTCCCTTCCAATCCAAGCCATTCTGTGAGACTGCTTGTGGTGTATATATACATAAACACACACACACATATAGGTTCTGGATGTGCATGTGTGTGTATCTATGTATCTCCTGCAGACTAGAAGGAAATGAGGAAAAATGCCATTTTGGCTGCTGTCTCGCCTCATCAAATTCTGGCATTTTCAGCAGGCTGTTCACACTGAAAGCCTCTTGCCTTTTTTCTGCTTGTTCAAAACATGTATGCCTGTCCCCTTTACAGAAAGCCAGATGGGATACGTCTCATCTGCAAAGGGCAGAACAGATTTTGTCTGATGTGTGGTACCATGTCTTTACAGTTATTTTTATAGTTCTTAAAGTCCTAGTTCCAACTAAGGCCTCTGGGTGGTTCCATAATATTAAGCATGTTAATATTAAAACAACTTCTCTGGACCAAAGGAGAATCACAAGTAATTTGACAGATGTTTCTGGCAATATCCAACATGGGAAATCTTTATTTTAGGATCATATAAATATTACAAACGTGGTCTAGTAAATTACAGTATGTTAAAATTAGGTTTGCTTCACTTTCGTATGATAGGAAGAAGCTAATTGTTAAAATAGAATAATGGTAACTCCAAGCTTTCAAAAACAATGACAAGTCAAATCAGGAGTTACTATATCAGTAATGTATATATGATCTTATCTCTGTGTCTACGGTGTTTTCATCCTTAGCATCCAGCATTGTAGATGACAATTTCAAACTGTTTCACACAACCATCAGGATAAAGGCATTTTTTGGTTGACGTTATGATTCTTGCATACTGACAAAACCCCATGCCATAAAAAATAGTTCAAACGTAATCAAGGCTGAGGACCCTCAGAAGAGGAATAAAACTGGTTATCTGGTCTCTGAGCAACCAGTCTGTTCACATAATAGTTCAATAATGATTTCAAGCTCTAGCACGTGTGGCATCTAAAAGGCCAAGTTAATACAGTATCTTGGGCTAGAAAATCCTGTAGTTCCTTCTAGCTTTAAAGGCAGTGCCATACCTTAAGGCTCAGCTTTTAGTGGCCCAGGCTATCAAACAGCTCACTATTATCATCATAAGTGATGCTTACAACATCTCTCCTTTTTCAATTTTAGTCTTTGATCTGAAGAAAATGCGCACAGTTGACAAAAAGAGTCAGGCACTGGGAAAGGCTCTGGAGAGAGCTTGAAATTCAAGAGATATTGGGCATCAGAGGCTGGAATCAGGTTAATGGCAGAAGAAATAAGAGAGCAGATACCAATCAAAATGCAGTGAGATTAAGGATGCTGAGAATAAGCCATGTGACAACAAAGGAAGAGCTCTGGACAGGAAGGAGACATCAATGGGTGCAGGGAGCAATTAGAGCACAGAGCAATCTCCAGACATCACCTTGGCTGAGTGCTTCACTCCAATGACCCTGAAAAACAGTGAAGTGTCCACTCTTGGCTCCTCTGGCTTTTCAAAAGAGTTTACTTCTGTTTCTTGAGGGTGATACTTTGTAGGATCCATGCATCATCCAGAATGATTTAAAGCCAATTTCTTTTCACCTCCTTTCCTCCAGAAGACTCCATAAAAAGGAGATGCAGGTGTACTGCAGTTGACAACAAAAGCAACATACTTGTCCTTTTGTACTCAAAAGCTAAAGCCAGACTAGTGCATGTGTTTTTTGTACCAGTTGTAAGCTGAATTTGCTGCCTGCCTGCCTCTTATTTCCAACCTCACATACTTGAACTGTGTGGGTAGGGAGAGGTCAGATATGAGTTTAGATACAAATATTTGTGCTTTCTTAAACCCTTTCTGCACAGTTTTATTTCCAAATGGAAAGGAAGGACTAAATTATTGGGAGTGTCTACATTGACAAAATTTTTGGCTAGAAAAACCTAACAAACATTAGGCTTAAAACACTTTTTAAAGTAAGGTTAACTCTTGTTTTTATTTTTATTATGGATTACATTTTGTCAGGTTTTAGTATAAATATCCAGAATTTTGGATTCCTCATGTGACTACACAGAACACAGAGAGGTGCCACATCCTTTCCACGTGGCACTGCCTTGCAATACTTTAGCTTGCCTGTGTCATTAAAAAGCAATTTACTAGCAACAAAGAAAGTCCTGGTCAATGATATGAGAAGAGCTTTTTAGCTCTTGACTAGTAGGGTGTGGCATACTTTCTACTTTTTTTTATAGTGAAACTTTCCAAGGGTGGCACTTAACTCTGTCAATACATACTCAAATACAAAGGCTTTAAATTGCTTTTAAATAAACAATTTAGCAAACAAATGCATAATTTTTCAGAGGCTCCCACCCAACTGTTTGTTATCTTTCTGCTGCTATATCTGTTTGTAAAACTCAGCTCATAGGAATTACATAAAAACTTTCAGCTTCTGTTCAATATCTTTAAGTTTCTCTCCTGTTATTCTGTTCCAAAAAAAATCTTGTTAATGTGAATCCTGACCACTCCAAAACTATGCAAGTAAAACAGGTTTTAAAGTCTAGCCCACTGACTTATAGACAATTTCTTGTAATTGTGGGATTATAAGTGTCAATTTTGGGATATCTGGTGTCACAGGTTTGGCCAATACCACTACGTATAAGCACAATTCATTCCAGGTTAGGCTCTCCAAACTTGCACAGGTGTTTTCCTTAAACAAGCAGCTTAAAGGGAATGTGAGAATTGTCTTTTCTTACATTGCCTTGAGCACTCTGAAAGTTTAATGTTACTACACATCTAACCCTTAATTTACTTTCAGTTACAGAAAGTTTGCTGAATATGCACTGCTAGACCTGATCTAGACACCATTTTTTGATGATTTACACATCATTTTTATGTGGTGGACTCAGTGACTGAGCAACTGGCGTACTTCTCCTGCCAGCACAGGCTTTCACTACTCCACAACACTTTTGTGTGCACCATCTTTCCACTCAGATGTGCTATGCTCAAGCCATTTGAGTACACCTGGAATGCCACATGAGTCACCTGGCATTGATAAGGATATGAACAGTTTATTCTAAGAGGTGCTGTGCTTTGGCAAGAGAAAGGAACAATATTACTGTTGCTTCTCCTCTAATCTGTGTAAACAAGTTGGTGGGCCGCTTAGAGGAAAAATGAAGCCTGAACAGTGCTTCAGCTCCTGGAGGCCTGGGATGAACCAGAGACCTACAAAACAGTGGCCTGCAGTGGCTGGCAGGCCAGTGGCAAAAATCCCAGCAATTCACTTTTTGGAGTATCCGCTGCTGCCTGCAAAGAACCCTTGGATGGGTGAAGCTCAGTTTATGGGAATATTGCACAATGATAAAATGTCCTCCTCATTCCACTTCAGCATTTCCAAAGCACAGAAAAAGGATGTTTGTTCATTCCAGCTTCCCCTTTAAGTTAACCCAAGTGTAAGCAAACAAAGAAACAAAGAAACAAACAAACAAACAAACAAAACCAAAAAACCCACATAAAGTTGAAATTAGGAGGGATTTTTAAATTTGTCTTGTTTTTTTTTTCTCTTAACATTTTGTTCTTTATCCTTTTTTCCTTATCAACAAAGGAACAGACTTTGCAAAAAAAAAAAAAAAAAAAAAACCCCCCCAAAACAGGCCAATTTTGCCTTTTTCCCATGCACTAACTAAAACCTTGTTGTGTCTATATTCCAAGAGCTGAGAAACCCAGGAAATCCCTGCTAAGTTTAAAGTAGCATCAGAAGAGTAGACAGCAGATTAGTAAAGGTTTTGTGGCTTCACAGTACCAGGTCATGGGCTGAACTAGCACTCACATAGTGCCTCAGGGGCTGAAATGGGCTCCTAATTAACTGGACATTTCAAAGAGCAATTACAAACATACTGCAAATGGGAGAAGGAAGGATGAAAACACAGCAGCACATACAATCTGTGAGGTAATGGCTTTCACTGCTTGGTCTTTATGGAATTTGCCATGGCAGCACCTGAGTTGTGGGACTGGGTACTTTCCCAGAAAATGCCAGGTCAGTCAGTACTGTCCTGACCTGACCTCATATCAAAACTAGATGTTTATACTCTATGCCTATTTTCTGTGACAACAAGAAACATGCTGACAGGTATGAAAGGCTAGCTTTTGTACTCAGTATGATCCCACCTTGGGATATCATGGGATCAGGACCAATAAAATGCATCTGTACTACAAGTTAGACACAGCCTGGAGTGATTTGTGGTAGCTTTTCACGCTGCCTGCGGAATCCCATATCCAAAGGGTCTGCTCTTAAATCCCAGCCTAAAGCGATGCAGTAAAGACTCATGCCACCTAGCAGCAAAAATTTAATTATTCTCTTATTATGTGTTTTTTAAATCTCTGCATTTATTCACTACATTTGTTCACTTGAGATTTTAGACTAAATCTTTCAATCTAAATTATCTTCTCTTCTGCATTTCTTGTCTATCCATCATGACCCATAACTGTATCTTTCTCTAGAAAGTGCAGAGCGTAAACCACAGAGCAAGAGATTGGCATTTTCCAGTCCTCGCTGGTGAGACCTGCCCTACCACAAGGGAAGAGGAAAATCCACAGAGGCGAACGTGCGCTAGAACACACCACTGCCAGGGCGTGTGCGGAGGTGGCAGTGCCTAATGCTTTCCATCGGAAACCTCATTTTTCTGGTTCCCACCTGTGGGGCTGTCCCAGGCACCAAGGCCGCCACAACAGAGCCGGCGTACCCGACAGACGTGAAGAGCCGGGAGATGTTGTGCTCTAGCTTCCAGGCTAAGCACGGGGATGGGTATCAACGTGGCACACGGATTCAGGCAGAAAGTGGAGTGTTTCGCCGTGAGTCAGCTGGTAAAAACTCCCACCAGCTGCTGCTGGGGCACCGTGGCTAAAGGCCAGTGCGCAGCGCCGACGCTTCAGTGGGAATTTTCTCTTTCCCCGCTCGAACCTCTTTCCCCGTCCCACACGTAACTCAAAGTCAAAAGCCGCCGCCGAAGTGTCCTGCCGGGTGTGTCCGGCGGGGCGGACGGCGCTCGGGGCAGGCTGTGCGCGGAAGGGCCGCTCCCGTTTCCCGCTCCCCGGCCCTGCCCGCGCCCGGCCGCGGGACGGCGGCCCCGCATCCCCCGCGCCTGGGACGGGGAGAGGCCCGCGGGAGGAGGGCTCGGCTCCCCGCCTGCCCACGTCCCCTCCCCGGCCTGGAGGAGGAGGAGAAAGCGAGAGAGGTCCCGGCAGAGCGGCTAGGAGCGGGTTCGAGAGAGCCCTCCTCCCCCCGCCCGCCCCCGGAGGGGAAGAGGAAAGGAGAGCCGTGGCGGGCGGCGGAGGATGATAACTTAGGGCCGTGCCTGCCCGTGGGAGCTGCCCGCCCTGCCCGGGCGAGGACACCGGGGCGGCAGCGATGTCCCAGGGCACGGCAGGAGGAGAGGGAGCGCCCCAGGTGCTGCCGGAGGGAAAGGAGAGGCAGAGGAAGAGGAGGCGGAGGAAGAAGAAGGAGAGTAAGACACGGCTGGTGCGCTCCAGCCTGCTGTTACCTGAGGCCGAGCCGGAGAAGTCCAAGGGGACGGTCCTGGCCTGCAACCGGCTCAAGACCACCAAGTACACGGCATTGTCCTTCCTGCCCAAGAACCTCTTCGAGCAGTTCCACCGCCTGGCCAACGTCTACTTTGTGTTCATCGCCCTCCTCAACTTCGTGCCAGCCGTCAATGCCTTCCAGCCGGAGCTGGCCTTGGCCCCCGTGCTCTTCATCCTGGCGGTCACCGCCATCAAGGACCTCTGGGAGGATTACAGCCGCTACCGCTCCGACAAGGAGATCAACCACATGGAGTGCCTGGTGTACAGCAGGTGAGGCAGGGCGGGTGAGGGCACGGGACGGCAGCGCCCTGGGGCAGACAGCGCTGGGGTCCCGCCTGCCACCAGCTCTCAGAGGATGCAGGGCACCGAGCAGGTCCATTGTGGAGGGCTTTCGTTTCTACTTTAAGTGCAAAGAAACTTCCAGTTCTCGTGGAGCTAGTGTCTCCCAACTCTTAGCTCAGAACTGCCGGAGTTCAAACAGTCCTGTACCTACAGGTGAAAGTGAATCCGCTCTGACCAGTGGGGTCTGGCAGTAAATCACTTTATGCAAACACTTCCCAGTATGCAGTAAATTACACTCGTGTATAATTTCAGGCATTAATTTCATTATAATTACATGAGAAGTCATGCAGTCTGCTATTAAATCTTCAATGAGTGAAGGAAAGGTAGAGGCTAGAGGCTTCTGAATTTCAGTTAGGTGTGAGATTTCATTACATGAAATTAGTGAACCCAAACTTTGCCTTTCTAAAGAATGAGCCAGCCTTTCCATTGAACACTTACTTTTAAGCGAATGTTTCTTATATATAATTTCAAGTGTCATCATTCCCTGTGACTGCTATTTCCCAGTGCTTGTGATGGAGCATTAGGTCATTTATGTCTCTCAGAATTAGTTTTTCTAATGATCTGGGCAATACATTTAGAGCACTGCCTTACTGTTTGTAAATCAGACTGAAATGATTTTGCATCAACATTTATGTGCTTAGAAGCCAGCTTTACAAAATTTTTTGTTTTGCTTTCCTCCAAGTGCCTGTCATCTCCTAGTAGTCTCAGGCTAAGGTTTCCTGCGGAATGAGAGAAGAATATATTTTCTGAGAAAGCAGATTTAGTTTCATTTCTGATGCTTCTAAGTCTAAAAGAAATGAAACACGTGCCAAGAAACTTACACTCAGATTCCACAGTCTGTCTGGGAGGGTCTTCTGGGCTGACGTAAGCATGAGACAGAGAGCAACTCTCCTATTGCAAGAAAGGCATGAGAAAAAAAATACACTGAAAAAGAACTCGGAAGAGGCTGCATTTTCAACATCAGCAGGCTCAACTTATTTCACAAACAGGTATCATGTAAGAAATCTCACCCAGAGATATTCCTCCACCAGTAGATATGCATGCATGAAAACATAAGTAAAATGGCCCTATTTCTGTAAACTAAACCAAAAACAACACAGTCAAGTCACACACATAGTTACTGCTAACCTGTGCCTGTGCCTAGTGCCTTGCTTGTCTGTAGAACTCTGAACACTTCTGCTGTTGAGGAAGATTGATTGCTGAAGGTCTTCTAAGGAACTATTCATGTAGAAAATAAAAGAGTGATAATAAGGATGGTTAAACAAAATCAGTTTAGAAATAAGCTCTTGTGTCTCCTGGATTGAAAAGCACTAAGTGCCCAGTGCAGAAGATGTTCAAAATATTAACAAATACCAGTACTAGGATATTAATCCTGGAATGTTTTTCCCCCAGCAATTTTCCAATCCCTCCCTGCTGCCAAAAAGTAAATGTATGACTATGAGAAAAGGTGTACCTTTGATGTTAGTATCACTTGAGGTCTTTTGTGAGTCCCAGCTAAGTGCACTACCCTTTGTCATGCTTGTGCTTTTACAGAGTAAGTCAGAATTGTTCCTTTTACTGCAGAGTTCAGATTGCTGCTGAGTGACACTTACACAGATTAATTTGGGAGTGGTTTTCCTTTGCATTGGCATCAAAGGCCCATGTGAGCCAAATCCCTGTGGGGCAGCAAACATGGAAGTGTGAGAGCTCTGTCACCTATTCAGACACAGCTTTCTGGCTGGCTGCAGAGCTGAATGGTGTGTGCTCACGGCCCACAGCAGAAGCGTGGTCTCCAGCAGCAGCTCACCTATTTTCACCTTCCAGCAGTTCCTAGGGAAGGCTTCCCTCTCACAATTAAAAAATACAGTCAAAACATGTGGTTAAAGTAATTTGCTAGCGCATTTTTAATCTGCCCACTTTTTGTTCTTTTGTAGCTTTTTATAAACTTTACCAAGTTACCTTTTTAAACACCCTCCAGCTCCAGTGAGCGAGATGAAACTAGAAACTTGCTACTTCTGCAGATAAGAGCTCAGATTCTTGCTAACTCCTGTGAAGGGGTACCAAGATTGAGAGATTTGTATCAAGGTCATTGAAGTTGCTGGGCGTGAGTTTAGAAAAGCTGTTTTCTTAGAGAGGTGTCATGCCAGGAGAAACACGAGGGATTGATCCTGACTTTTACTTTGTTTCCGTAGTCTCTTTGTTTCTGGAAAAATGTTGAAGCGTGTCACATAAGGAAGTAATAAATGACAGCTTTCTCCTCAGATGGATTTAATGCTGATCCCTTATCAGTTTCACTACCTTTCAAGCAAACCAGACTGTCTCTCCCTCCCCCTACTTGCCGCTTCCTGTGGTAGGGGCAGACTTTGATGCAAATGCTGTCCTCGATAGAAATGCTACTGTAAGTTAATGAACGCTGCTGTAGTCCTGTGTTCCCCTAGGACTGTCAGGGAGCAGTAACTCTTGCTGGTGAGTTGTTCATAGCTTGGAAAGAGGCCTTCTGCAAGATGGGATGTATCTGCGTTCCAGGACTCTGTGCTGTGGTGGGCTCCCTTTCCTGCCAGCCTTCCATACAGCTGCTACAGCCACCTCAAATACAGACTACAGTGTTCAACCACACTGCAGCAAAATAACATTGAATTATAAGTCAGCAAATGGAAACAGGGACTTTTGCTTCAGTAGTAGAGAAAAGTCCTCTGTCTCATGTTCCATGTTGTTTAGTCACCAAGTAAAGATTCAGGTTGGATACTGTGTGTTTTGCCATGTATCCTTTTTATGTATAATCCATACATGGTTTCTGGCTGCTGAAGTACCCGTCCTCTGTTAGATTCAGGCAGCATTTAGTGATGCAAAAGGTTCAGGACAGAAAGAATGCAGGGATAAGCAGAGCCTAGGGCAGCTCATCAGGAGGAGGTTCTACACAACTCCATCAGTGTCCACTGTCTGGTACTCTGGCACAGCCTGCACAGGCAGATCATGTCAAGAACTGTTCTGGGGGAAAATACTGTTCTCTGCTCTGCTGACTGCTTGACAGCTGGCCTTCTTCCTCCTGCCTGCCCAGTGGACTCAGATGACCCATTCTCATACAGCCACTGCAGAATCAATGACTCTGTGGCTCAGAGTTGGCAACACTTATGAGACAACAAAACAGTGAAGGATGATGCAATCTAAAGTAAGAAGTTGAAGAGCAATGCAGCTTGTTTTGACAGAAACAAGACAGTTTTCATTTAGGAATCCTGGATGTTGTGGAGAGTGGAAAATACCTGAGAAGATTATTGCTTTCTAGAGTAGGATGGAAAAGGAAAAGACCTGATTCTTTGAATAAATTGAAAGAAGCTATTGAGTTTGAATTGGTAGCTTATGTAGAGGAGAGGAAACACACAGGAGAATTGCAGACTTGTGTTGCTCTGTGATGGACTTTGCAGGTCTGTCTATAAGAGCAGGCAGGATTTTGAGGAAGATTTCTTAGCCAAGAGGAGCTAATAGGGCCTCTCTCCAGAGGCCTTTGGGCACCTCTCATTTGGCGATACAGAGGAAATGAGGCACTTACTTTAGGAGGATGGCTTCACAGGTCACCTAGAATTTCAATTCTGTACAGGTGCTTAAGCTAGCAATGCTGGATGACAGCCAAAACTCTTAGTAGATTTAAATGGAGATTTCTTAGAGCCTAGCCTGCAGAAAATTGTTTTTGCAAACCTGTGATTACCTTAGTCTCCTCTTTTTGTTCCTCTTCCTCATTTCTATCACCCATTGATTGAGGTTGAAGACTGGAGATTACAAATTTGCAATCCTAACAGTGAAATCTGTGTTACTATCTTGGACTTGGGAGGATGGAAGTGTGATGTTTTTCTTTGCAGTTTCTGTCCTCCAGTGCTCACCGGCTCTCACTGGAGTTGTGGATGGCACATGTAAATGTCGGCTGTTAAATATTTGATAGAACTAAATTTGTCACTGGGGCAGAAGCTTTGATTTCAGTGTGCTGTTACAAAATATGGTATATGTTTACCTGACATGGAAATAGAAAATGAATAGTGATAACTACAATCACGACAAATAATGGCACTTGTCCATCATGGAATTACTTTTTATGGCTGTCTCAGGGCTGTGCTGGTGAAATAATCTCTGCTAACATTTTCCTAGGAGCCATATGTTCAAAACCAAAGGGCTTTGCTTTTTAAATCTATTCTTTAACTCTTGCTGTGTCCATCGAAGAGTACTGCTAAAGAGTGCAATACCTCTACACACTGATCAGAGAGTGATAACTGCTTCTTGTGTCAACCTGTGACTTAGAAAAGCCATGAAAAATTGCAATTTATGACCAGATACTTGTCACCCCTGAGGTGTGAAAAATGTTTAATGGGGCATTCAGACAGCTATCAAAGCAGGCTGTTTTACATTAAGTGTTAATTTCTTTCTGCAAAACTGAAGGGGCTGAGAGAAGAGAGTTTGATGTGGGGAATATTTCCTATAATTTCAAAAATACAGTCCCTTCTTCCCTTTGCCAACCCACCTGTGAAAGCAATTCCAGCCTTGGAGGAAAAAGATACAGTGGTATTACCAGATACTCATGAAGGCACAGTAGATCCCACTCATGGCCTCAAAAATAGCCAGATGATAACTTGCTTGCAACCACTTCACCTCTTAGGTGCCTTATTTTGTTGGCAACACCAGTCAAATTAGGTTGCATCTGCCACTACTACCATAGTCAAGACCAGCTTCTTGTCCCAAAACGTGCTGGCAGATAAGACATTTCTCAGTAGAAGAAACAAGCTTGTCCCCCTTCCAAAACGCAAATGTCACTAGATGTGATTCAAAAGGAAACTACCTGGGATTACTCAGTTTCCTTTTGTGAGTGAATTCAGTGCACAAAGAGCTGAAAGCAGGAAGTAGTGACCTGAATCTGTTGAAGTCGGTGTTCCTTCCTTGAGTTTCAGAAAGATGCATCTCTGTTCATCTTACTGTATCTTTGTGCTTCACTTCAGTTTGAGCCAGGATGGCAGTGAATGAACTCAGTGAGTGATGTAGTAGAGGCTCCTCTGTTAGACTGGTAGGGAGCAGTTTTATTCTGCAGTAGAGTTTGTCCAAGTAGCAAGGGATGTCTGTGCTAATCTTCTGAGATGTAGCCAGCTGGAATGCACAGGAGAGCCCATCTCTCTGTCCAACTGTATGCATGCAGTTTATTTGCTGTTCAGTGTAGGGTAAATTTTCTAAGTGCCTGAGCTTCTTTTTTAGAAAAGAAAAATGCTTGACTCTTGTTGCTAAGCTCTTTCATTTGTATTGGATGTCATGAGAGCCGTTGTAGGCTGTTTCACATGCCTCTGGCTGACTGCCAAAGAAGATGCTGTTAATCTCCACTGAAAGACCTGGTGATGTCCCCAAATAAATTTTTGTTGTTACACACTGCCCCTCCAGAGAGACACCATAATCTCTTCTGCTAAGCAGACCACAGCCCAGAATAATAGGTGACCACCTTGTGTGCAGATCTTCTTGCTGTTGTGTGTCTTTATTAACTTGAGACCGTGATTATTGTTAGAGGTGGCCAGAAGAATAACAGCTCTATTTGATTCTGTCAGAGTGCTTTTCCAAAGAAAATACACAAGAGAAAAAAATTGCATGTACTGTTAAACTCTGCCTGGTATTGTGATTCCACCTTCCATGTGTCACGTCGTCAGCAGAACTGAAAACCAGAATTGAAACCCTTGACAGCCATGCAAAAATCAATATTTATGGAACTGCTTACTAGCTAGCATGGCATAATTTAGCCAGGACATTCCTCTCACAAGCAGATCAGAAGTACTAATTAGAGAAAGAAAGGTCCCCGTCACTGGGCAGGACTTTTACAGGTACCTGCTCCAGGCTTACACAACCCTCATGGATAGGCAGGTTGCTTACCTTGACACAGCACCAGGAGAAGTCCAAGTGCCTCATCTTCCTGCTATGTGATCCAGCATGCTTCCAATTTGTGGGGTAGTTATCTATGCAAGAGCAGCCTCAGGGGTACTTCTCCTGTTTCCCTGCAGCACCAGGCCTTTTAGGAATGTGGTGCTTTTGTGTATGGACACAGTAAGGTCAATACAACTGGGAAGCCAAAAGCATAGCTTCAGAATTACATCCAGTTTGCAGGATTTATGCTGTACAGGCTTGGTTTTAGCAATTGCATATATTGAAAGCAATTAAGTAAGTGAAAAGCAGAACAATTTCTTTCACTTCACATAATTGTGGAGGTGAACCAGTTTCCATGGCTTACCTTCAGACTTAGTGTTCTTACTTTGGGAGTTGTCACTAATGTGGCTGTGCTAGCATCCAGTCATGTTTGTACCCAGAAGACATCCACAGCAGGAACTTGAGGCACTGCCTCACTTTGTCTCACCAGAATGTGGAAACAAGACATTCTCCATGCAGTGGACCAGGGAGAGTGCATTTCAGTGGATGGCATAAAGTGAGGAGCCTGCTAAAAACCAGGCAGTTGCCTCTATAGGTAAATTTGGTAGTTATGGGCAGCAGCTTCCTCTGTTGCACATCAAGCACAAAAGTTGACTCACTGCCAAAATTCAGCCACAATGCATACTTGTGAAAGATGCTAGCTTATAGCTTCTCCTAAGGTGCTAGTGGTGGTGTGCAGGGGAGAAGAAGTGCAAAGGAAGAGCCTGAATAGCCCTAACATTGAGATCAGCTGAGAAAATGTACATTTCCAAATGTATCCTTGATTCAGAAAAAATTAGATAAAGCAAACCTCAGATTTAGTTGGGGATGACCTGCATGTTTCTGAGCATATTGGTTTAATCTTTTGTCTGTACAGGAAGTGGGAGTGAGGGGGCTTCAAAGTAAGAGCTTACAGTGCCTGTCAGATGTGAGCTGAGAGGAACATCTTTCTCTTTTTTAGTCTTTCAAGGACACAGATACACAACCTGTCCATAATAGGCTAGCCACCCAGCTGATAGGGTGTTCTGTCCTGTGGGCTGCTGGGGATGATCTAACCCTTTGGAGCTGTCAAACTACCATCTAGTTCTTTGCTCCAACAGGAGCAATATTTTAACTCTGTTTTGGTACAGTTGCAGGTGAGCATCTGTGCCATGGTTAGCCCACATTCTTCAGGCCACACTGGTTAAAGGACAGTCCTGATCTGGCAAGGCGTGCGTTTTCAGGGGTGGGAAACATCTTCCATCTCCAGTGCTATTTTGTTACAATTTTATTCTTGTCTGACCACAATTTCTCAAGAGTGACAAGCAGGCCACTCTTCTTCTGTCTTCAGTGGCCAACATTTGCATCATGCCCAGTCATTTTATAAACCCACACTCTGCTGAAGATTTATTTTAACAGGCATGGAGGTCACTTTTTTTTTTTTTACATTCTGGTTGTCTGGAAGTACTGACCTACTTCAAGGAAGAGTTTAACTCCTTGAGTGATAACTGACTTCAGTTCTGACATGTTTGTGCTGCCACCTCAACACTGAGTATGTGAACACTATTGCGGAATATTTTGTATTTCTGTATTTCCACGGAGGTTTTACTTTTGACTTTTTCAATAGTCCAAGAGAAAGTCCATTATGAAGTGACAGCTTTTGTAAGCAGAGGTCTTTTATCTTTGTGTATTACCTTATGCTTCCTGGGCTTTTTCTGGGTCTCACAGCCATGTACCTATATCCTCAGATCCTGTCTTTTCACCTTCCCACCTTCCAGCAGCAACCTGAATATGCCTGTTTTGGCCATGTTAGCTGATTTTGTGTGTTCACTAGCAAGTCACTGGGAAGCTTGTTGTGAAATCTCCCAAAATATTGATGCCAACACCGGAAGGTCAGAACAGCAGTCACCTTAATACATCTGTGAGTATGTTCTCAATATCTAGACATGGAATAAGATGCCTCAGAAAATATTCTAGTAAACAAATTTTTAAATTTTAGCAGGCAGATTAGCAGCCAAATCCTTAGAGATGCAGAAAGTTCATTAACTATGTTAGAAAGATGTAACCTGTTTTGGGCAAATGTAGATTAAAAGAAATCAATTATGATTCCACAGTTGTAGTGCATTATTTTTGCATTGGCCTACACTTATATTTGGAGGTTAGGATGGTTCTTGTATTTTTTTTCCCTCCCTTTTTAGGATTCCCATATTCTCATTGTCAGCTTCCCCTTGCTATACTTCGCTCTGCTGTATAACTGCAGAGCTGTGAAGCTAAAGCTTGATCTTACACCATTTACCAGAATAAAGACATACATTGGTTTTATCTGCATGTTTGAGAGCATGTAGATCTTTCTTCCTTCACAGTCCTAGGTTCCAGTTTTATCAGAGAAGCATGGACTGGCGTACCTGTTTCTCAAGAGAGCCACTGATTTGCATCTTGACTCTTCTGCAAATGCCAGTAGTTGCTTCCCCTGTAAACAGTAGTGAGCCAATGAGTGTACCTTACTTTCAAGAAGCCCTCTTAAATGCTACTTAGGTTCTCTCTTACCTGACAAGGGAATCTTGATATTTTGGGGATCTTACTTGTTCTTTAACTTCTAAAATGCCGAGCACAGTTATGTGTTTGACATAATTATGATACAAGATGCTACAAGAATGAAAGTGGGGCTTCATTGTCAGGTGTCTCATAAATATCAGATAATGGACTGAACAATCCATTATGTATCTTCTGTTTGAGGAATACCACAGTGGACTGATACCTGCCAGCTCATTCCACAAAAATGTGTGTGAGACCAGTAAGAGCCATCTGTAAAGAATATTGCAGTGTAGGATGCCCAGACTGACATTGTATCTCTGCATGTAGAGCTAACGAAGCTAGCACTGAACTGCAGTCTAGGTTGGAAACCCAACAACCAGTGGATTTTTTTTTATATTTGCAAAGTGTTTGGTTGTTAATGTGGTTTTTATTTTGTTGGTTTTGTGTGTGTGTGTGTGTGTTTGTTTTTTCTTCCAGTTAATAAAAAGTAGAAATTATCATTTAATACCCCAATTTCAAAACTGTTGAAGAATCAGCCTGATCTTTACCAATTCCACTAAAGATAAAACTAATGAGAAAACTTATGTCCAAAATACTTATTTCCTTTTAAACTGAAGAAGTAAAGTACTGAAGAAGAATCTAGAATGATTAATAGTGTCTTTGAAGCACATACAGTCTTTAACTTTTAAAGCATTTGCTCTGCATTTAAGTGTAAGATTTCTCTAAAATTCCCTATGGTTGTTCTAAATTCAATCCTCCTTGGAATGCAGGGAGCAGAAAAGGGGGAGAGTTCCTGAGTTTATTTTCAATGGCATTTGGTTTGGCTCAGAGGATTTTTATAATGCTAATTTGGTCCTTCCATATTAATTCATGTTCTTCCTCTACTACTCCTAAATTGGAAACTTTCCATTTTACATCTGGCAGTCTTGTCCTCAGTTGTTTAACCTTTATGCTTTATCACTAGAAATAGCTGTTTTGTGCATGGAATTCAGCCTCTTAGTCATAATAACATTCCCTTCAGCTATCCTATCTGGCAACTTCTAGAAAGGTTTTCAAGTTTGGGTGCTTTTTTTTTGTTTTGGTTTGGTTTTTTAACCATTATTTGCATTCTCAGAAAGCATGCCTGAGTTGATGATGCTGCACCCTAGCAAAAAGTTTCAAGCAAGAAAACTACAAAGGATACTCTTTACTACTGGTAGGAAGTATAGAAAGACAAATGTAGACACAGAAGTGGTCAAGACCTGGGATCCATCATCCCTGGTACGTGAGCAGTATTCAAATTAGATGCAAACCTGATTGATGAGCACTTGGGAGCACAGTTTTTATTTTTTCTGTTACTGAGCATACATCCCATATGCCCAAGACATCTCTGGGATGTGTCCTCACTGATGTCTAACTCCTTTCTGACCTGTACTTGTAACTCATGAGCTCCAGTTAGATTCCACAGCAGTTCATTCCACTGAGAGCATAAGACAATATGAAAACACAGTCTGTGAAGAAGAGGTTCCCAGGCAGTGTCTTCTGTTACTTTTATTACTGTGCTGTAATTACTTTACACCTGTACATAGTTAATGGGACCTGTAAAGTGGTATGCAATATACACCAGGTAATTAGAAAGCTTAATCTTTGCATCTCTTTGCCCAGGTGTAACTCAAATAAGAGGCAAAACCCAGAAGAAGAAGTTTGTAAGTTCTTTTAAGTGTGACTTCTTACACAGCTGGTTACATGAGTGCCAGTTCTTAAAACTGTCAGCTGTGAAAGGTGTGTTTAAGCAGCACACAGTGAGCACGAATCACGGCTGTCTCAGCTGGTGTATCTCACCCTGAGAGCCCCATGCCGAGGTGCTTGCTGCTCTGGAAGCAATTTGGGTCATTACTGCTGTCCTGTCTCTTAGCAGGGTTTGTCAGCTCAAACACAGCCAAGTTCACATGACTAACATTTTCTCTGTGTGGGTGGGGCACAGCTGGTGGGGACAACCCTGAACCCTCCTCTAATTTATTGTCCTTAGACTGATAAAACCCAGTAAGAAAAAAATGTTCAGTAAATGCATATGCACATTACATGACTCTGCTTAATTTGGGGGAGGGTTATTTCAGTTTATCTGTGACCAAATGGATAGTAAACCATGTATCTGGCAGTTAATGCAGCACTGTTTCCTTAATAACTTTGGATCAGAAAGTAAATTTTATGAAATAAAATCCTGTCAAACACTCCTTTTCTTTTTAAGACATGCACAGATAATGAGTGTGATTTGCTACATCAGCACATACCAAATTACCAGGAGACTGATGATTAAGGGTTGAAAAGCAAATTAAACAAGCTGGCTGTAAGTTTAAGGTATTCAAGTGAAGCATATGTAAGCAAGTGCAACTGCAAGTTGTTATCCTTATATCATATTTCTGCCATCTTAATTCATTTTTACTGAGAACTTAAGTGGAAAAGCTGCTGTTAAATTCTTAGGAATGCAGCACAACATTCTTAGGAGTTTTATGAAGCTTCAAAAAAGTCGCCTGATCGTGTCACAGCAGCGTAGGCAGCGCATGTTCCAGAGTAATGTTTACCCTGCAAGAAGTCTTCAGGAGAACTCTATTTGAGCCATGACTTTTCACCTGGCTTTCAGAAACAAGACACTTTTTGCAAGTCAGACCTTCCTTATGATTTACAGGGCCACCTCCCATGGCCTTAAACATCACTGGCTTTCATACTTGACGTCTGTGTGAATCTGTCTCTGTTGTAGGGACAGTCCCTGGTGATTTGTGTGGGGAACTCAGAGGCACATTCATTCCACCTTGCAGGTCTGGATGGGCACTGCAGCAGGCTGCCGTGTTGGTGTGGGCACAACCCTGCACAGAATGCCTCTGATGAGCATCTCTGAGCTGCTCAGTAAATACTGACAGCCAGCGTGAGGCACGGAACGCCTTGGCACAGTCACACTGCTTGGAGAGAAGAGCTTGCTGTTCAGAAGTCTCCAACTGGAGTTTCAGGATTATTTTGCACCTCAGAAGACTCTCTGAGTCTGGTTTACAAACACCAATCAAGTAGAAATATTGAGGTTACAATGTTTACAGCTGTATATAGCACCATGAAATCAACAGCCCTTGGACTGAGAAAGTATTGAAAATATGATTGGGAGTTTAATAAGTCTTTAAATGAATATAAGTGTAGTGATAGTTTTTTCTCTGTAAGGAAGGAGAGGGTGTTTTTCAAACATCAGTCAGGTGCATTACAACAGGGTAGGTACAAGAGAAAATGGTCAGGGTGACAGTTTTGCTGTCTTGTTAAGAGAAAGTGTGGCTTCACACATAGCAAGTTAGCAGTTTGTATGCTGGGACAGCTGTCTTTTTTTCATAACTGTGCTGTATCAAGAAATCTCTGAGTAATAAACAGCAAACAGCCACTTTTGGGGAGCTATGATAAAATAGCAGAGGTAGGTCTTTTTCCACAGGCCTTCAGTGTCCAGAAACTGATGGCTGGAATAACCAGTGTTTTCATGGTATTGAAAATAGGCAACACACAACAGCCAAGAAATTGGAAATCCAGTATTTTTGTCATATCCCAGGATTATTCTTTGGCCAGCTCAAGCATTTGATCCTGATTTTACATTTCCAAGAGAGGCACTTTACTTCTGAAGTTGTGTTTTGAACTCTTTTGGCACAGAGAGGGCTGATAGTTAACAAAGAGATCAGTCTGAAAGGGTGGTACGGGCAGTCCTTAATTCAACCTGCTTGGAGAAGGAAGAACAGAGCCAAACTTCATGCATCAGTAGCACTGACTCTGTCTCCTGTTTCAAGTTATTAAAATAACACTTCAGTGTTTTTTTTAAAAGGCATTTTCCTAAATGCTCTCTAATACCCATAACAATTTTAGATGCTGGGAAGTAAATATTTTTTTTGCTACTGGTAGGTTTGTTTTCTTTTCTTTTGTTTTTCCACCACTTGGCAAGCACTGGTATTTGGGGGGTTTTGTATTTTGTTTTGGTTGTTCTTCTCCAATATTTTGGGTGAACTAGAAATTAGCTTTGCTACCAACACCTTGCAGGTACACACGCACAAAATACTTTAACTTGCCAAAACAAGTTATTTTTTGCATCAGAATTCTTGAGTTTATTTTCTGCTTGCATGTTTTCACAAACAGAATGCTTATTCCCAGCTGCTGTGGGAAGAACAAGACATTGTATCTGCAAGATTGAAAAACCAGTGGCTTTTTAGTTAGTACTGTAGACATCAGCTATGGAAGTTGAAGAAAAATAATGCAAAATTTGATTATTATAAGGCCCCTTAAGACCGATGTTAAGATAAACTAAAAGCTAAGGAAAAGACAAATGTGGTTCCAGCCTCTAATATCAGTAAAATTAATTCTTAATGCTTTATATCTGGGTCTTGAAATGAGCCCTGGGAGTAAACTAGGGCTCTGGGGTTTTGATTTACATCCAACCCTTGATTTCTTTTTTGACAGACACTTTTCTATATCATGACAAATTAATTTCACCTCACAAGCACATGAACTCTCCTTGCAGCCAGGTGGGAACATCACCTGTATGAAAAATCAGCAGTCCCAAGGCAAGCTATATTCTCCCCCCAAGTCAGAGCTTCAAGGGCATCAGTGAATGAAGATGTGCTTACTGTTTCCTTCCTGTTCACCCAGAACACGTTTAAGTAACCCATTTGTGCAAGAAATGTGTTCCCTCCTACCCCTTTTTTTCCTTTTCTTGTTTGGTCTAGTGTCTTACTGAATTGCTGAAAGGATTTGGCAGTCATTTTTGGAAAGAGGACAATGTTGAATCTTAAAGACACTTACAGGGAGTCACCAAGTCTCCACTCGGGTCTTCAAAGGGCATGACCATCCCTGTGTGTCAAAGTCATAGTCCTCAAAATGGGAAAACTGTGATTTATTTCATAGAGTTTTTGCAGTTTGAGCCAGGACTTTTAAAAGAGGTCTTTGTTGTGATTTGATTCCCCTTAAAGCTGAATGAGAGTTCAGAGTTTTGATTTTCTCATTTCAGCAATATTCAGCATAAGATCTGCTATCTTATGTGAAAATGTCTGATTTTTTTTTTTTTCTTGGATTTTTGGGTTGTGATCTGATTTCACAACCTTTTCAAATGGAGTAGCAAATAGGTTATGGGAAAATTACAGTTTCAGTTATAAAGAAATCTGTGTCTGCCATCTGTAAGGGCCAGGTGAGTCCCAACACTGCTGTGGTAAATGGATTATCATTATTGTACTTCTCCCACAATCCTCAGGGAAACTCTGAAATTAAAAAAAAAAAGTTAAAAGAGCATTGTCAGGCACCCCAGACAAAAAGGTAGGCATTTAGTTAAGACAAAGCAAAACATTTGGAGGTGCCATGTGCAGAAATAACCACTTCAGAAATGCCTCTTTACTGAAGAAATGTTACTGCACAATAACAGTTGCCAGCTGGTAGAGATGGAACGCTTTGGAAGTAGAGGTGCAATTCAGAATAAAAACGTATGTACAGTAACAAATTACAGGCAGAAAGAGAGAATATTTCAAGTTCTCCATCATGTTCCTTAGCTACAAATAATCCTGTGAAATATTTGTTCCAAAGGTCAAATAAAAAAAGACTTCAAAGCAAAAAGGGTAATACTGAAACTGTCTCTAGAATGTTTATTCTGAAAATATTTCAGGAGTTGAGAAACTTTTCTCATGCAATAGTCTCACAGGTTTTAACTCTAGGTAATGAGGAGTTCTGCAGACACCCAGGCATGAGGACCACTTATGCCATCAGACTGAAAATAAGGGGGAGTGGTTTTCAAAAACTTGTTTGAAGAAAGCCCTGATAAGTGACAGAAACACTAAGCTAAATTCAGTGTTCACTTACCTTCCCCTGGGTTGGACTATGCAACAGTTTTAAACTCCAAGATTAGATTGGACATTAAGAAGAGATTCTTTAAGGGTTGTGAGTCAGTGGAACAGGTTGCCCAGAGAAGCTGTGGGTGCCCAATCCCTGGAAGTGTTCAAGGCCAGGTTGGATGGGGCTTTAAGCAACCTGGTTCAGTTGAAGGCATACCTCCCCACAGCTGAGAGGTTGGACTAGATCATCTTTGAAGATCCCTTCCAGTCTAAACCAGCCTCTAATTATGTGCAGCAAAATAAATTACTTGAACGTAAATATCTGCTCAGAGGGAAAGCTGGGATTCTCAGAAAGGGTGAGATTAAGGCATAAATTAGCCTCTGTATCCACCAGCCAACCTGTGTTTATACCATTGAAGTTGTTTGGTGTTCTCTGAAGTCACCTAGATCAACATGAGATTTCTCTTGCAAGTCTTAAGCTATTTGGATATTAGACATCCTGTCCCACTAAACTTGTAGTCCTTCACACTGTCCTGAGCAAAAAGATGGGCATTTCCAGAGATCTGTTGGTCCTATCCATCTTCTGCTAAGAATCACCCACCAAAGGTGTCCTCCCCTGTCTTGCCATCTGCTGTGGAGACATCTAAGCACGTAGGACAGATGAGCTCCCTCACATCTGGACAGCTTGAATAAGGTGGATTGAAAACCTTATGTCATCGGGGGGGCAGATGTGGATGTGCATAAAGGTGGTCTTAACAGGACAGTATTTTATCTTTATACTGATGATTAAAATATTGAATCATACTAACAGACCCATGCCCTGTTTGTTGTAAATATCAAACTTTGTTAACAGTTTTAACCTAAATATTAGCAATTTTTAGGCCTAATTAGTGCTGTTCTATTGCTTTATACAAGCTGGGATGTACAGGTCTTCTCAAGTAGCTGCAAGTATCACTAAGATGTTTTTTAGTACTTAATCCTGTCCTCCGTTATAGGCCAAATTTTGTCAAAACTCCTGTATTTTGTTAGTGTACCTCCTGTTTTTCTAGCAGTTGTCATACTGCATTTTTCACTGGAGAGACCTTACTTTTCCTATCAAGTGTGATTGACGCTAGCGAACCGATCAGCAAGTCCAGACCCAGCCTGCATCAGCATGGTGCCAAGGGAGCCCTCCAATGTCAGCCTCGTGTTTCTAGTGGATGGAGCCTTTCTTCCTGTGTACTCTGCCACCATTCTCACTGAAGAAACACAGGCTTTCAAAAGCTGTGAGCATATCTGAGTCCTAATATGCCTATAGAAGAGCTTTGGACTATAGCAGTGCAGGTATAGAAGTACTCAAATGCTGGGACTCAGCAGTGTTAGTCTGTTCCTTTTCCCAGCTCTGACAGTCGGCCTGTGTGCTCTTGGACATCTCCTGAAATGCACCCAGCAGTAATTTTCCACCTGCATCTACACAAATCCCAGGAGGTGCGGGAGGCATTACACACAGGTTCCGTGAAAGATAAAAACAAGCTTGTTATCAGTAGGCTTGAAGTGCTGGGTCTGTACTTCACGAGAAAAATGCTTATGCATAAAAAACAAGAGAAATCACAAAAACCTCTGCTATCACTTATGCCAAGTAAGAGAGTAAATTTCCTGCTGTCTTGCATTTGGGACTGCAGCTGCTTCCAGTTTGCTTTGAACACTGCAAAGACTATGAGACAGTCGCCTTATTTGATCCTATCCAGTTCAGCTATTTTGATTCATCTCAGCTAAGTTGCTGCCCCAGCACCCTTTTGTACAATTTTGGAACATTGCAAATATAACAAGTGGATAGAATCTAATTTAGTGCATTCTACTGGGAAAAAAAAAACCCTGTACTCAATAATCTCTGTTATCACACCTACGGCTGTCATGCCGTTGTTTATTTCCAGATAGGGCAGTGTTGAACAAAAGAGGTTTTTGGTGTTTCTTCAGGGTGAGAAGCTGTAAGTTTATTCTACAAATACAACACCTAAACTGACTTGCACATTTTCTTTAAGCATGGCTGTGTGGCATGCCTCAAATAGAGAGATCTTTACTCAACAGGTAAGGGTGATGAGTTAAGCCTCTTTACTCCAGAGAGTACTTAATTGCTTTCTCTTGGGGAAAAAAAAAATTGCCAAACAAATAAACAGAAAATGGAAGTTTTCCAACTATCTGTAGAAGTTTCATTTTCACACTGTGCTTCAATCTCATTACAATTTTTGAGGAGTAATATTTGTAGTCAGACATTCCTCGGATGGGAAGTGATTAGAGTGCGAATTGCTGTAGAAAAGCACTATTTCCAGTAATAACACAGCAGGTGTTTTGAAAGAAAGCTGCCTTAACCTTTCAGATTGCAGAGGCATCCCAGTAATTCTGAGAATCACAATCAACAAATGCCTAATTTCACTACTGTTTTCCTAATTAAGAGGGAAAATGGTGTAAGGAACCTGAATTTTAAAGACATTCTCCTACAAATTAGCAGTTTCCTATTTCTGATCTGTCACTAGAAATAAAGTCATTTACATGTAGCTTCAAGACCTCCATGCTGGAGCATAGCATGTTGCTAGCATCGATGGGCACACCAGGTACAAAAACCTATGTTTTTATCAGTCAAAAAAATACACAGGCAGTGCACCATGGAAAACAGATTACAGTTAGTGATATCAAGATAATTGTTTTCTGATAATTATGCTGTCTTCAAGACATGGGATTCAACTTTTAAAAAATTTCTTCATCATTTGCTGTTTGATGCGGAAAATTTTGTCTTAAAGATTACAACTGAATGCAAATCCTTTTGAAGTCATTCTGATGGTACAATGAAAAACTTGCACATTGTTTTCTGTCTGAACTTCGTTTAGATTTAGGTCTTAACCAGCGTACCTTGTTTTTTCCTTGCCTCATCACTTCCCTTAGAAAGCTCTGCAACCAATAGCTCTTAACAAGTTTTGATCAGGTCAATTCTTGTCCTTAATTAATTAATTTAATTGACCCATGGTATAGAAACTTGGCATTATCCCCATTATGCAAAAGGTTAAGGTGTAGTTAGATTTTCCTCCTACACAGCTGCATATTATATGTTGGGATTACTAAGCAAAGTTCTTCACTTAACTGTTAATCAATTCTTGACAACCCAAATTATGAATAATACCAAAAGAATCTAGAGGTTTGTCCTGCTTGGACTGAATAGCACAAGTCTCAGTATTCCTAATAGATGCAAGATTAGTTTCCTCTTTTTGCATTATAAAATCGTAAGCATCAGGAGAAATGCAAACAGTTAAAGTAAATTATTCTATTTGTCATGTTTTAAGACCGTAGATTACACATTACTTTGCATATGTTCTGTTTTTCACTACTATATTTTGCCTAATAGCCTGTCATCTATTAATGTAGGGGAAAATTTGCAGTGTCAGACATTGTGCAAGATATTCTGAGTACATTCCCATCCATCCTAGCATAGGGGTTAGTTCAGAGACTTTTGCTTGACAGAAGTTTGAATGCAGCAGAGATCTGCTTCAAAGCACACAGAACTCACTGTGAAAAACCTCAGTGACATCAGTGAGTTTGGGATAAAGCACTGGAATTTCCTGAAAGGAAAATAAATGGCAAATATTTCTAATTGTAAGTAATTTTAAAGCAGACCACTTTGTTCTCCAAAATCACTTTTAAGGAGCTGCTAGAAACCAATAACATGTATAATTTGATTAGTTTGATGTCTACGATATTTTTTTTTCCTGCTTACTCTTTTTAGTTGATGGAAAAAAAATTCTCTTTACTCCTGATTGATCACAGATAATTAAAGAGCTTTGATGTGGCCAGCAAAGCATACTTACTGATCTAATAACAAATACAAATGTTTTTGGAAAAAAAAGCTCTTGGGCGTATACTGAAATTACATGTTTGTTTTTCTCCCCTCTTTTGAGTAATAAAAAAATCAGACCTTTTTTTTTTTTTTGAGGAATGTTTCCTCAAGCTGATTGTTCTACTTCAGCTATGCACACACTCTATAGTAGAAGGGATAAACAAGCACAGCTTTGTACTTGTTCCAGAACAAGAAAACCTACATTCAAAACTGTTTTCATAAAAGCCACTGAAAACTTAACCTGTCTTGCAAGGTTGCTCTTGCTTGGCCTTTCTTGCATGTAAGGCTTTCTAATACCAGGCCTATTTGCTCTTATGAGTCCCAGTTTTAAGGAAGAATATATAGAGATTAGTAAATTCTCTTGTTTTTTTCTTCCAAAATTCAAGGCTAAGTGATCAAATTTACATTCCTCAGGTTTTTGTTAGTCTGTGTCCTATAAAGGGGGGAGCTGTGAATTACAGCAATGCCTGATGATAAGTTCCTGTGTGCTCTTTTAGCTGAGCATTTTAAAATTGCTGGTGCTCAGCATATCAGAAAATAAGGTACTGGAAAGACATGGGTGTCAAATGCCTTACTGAGCTCGGTAAGGATGGAAACTTTCCTGCCAGTAGAAGCCCAGGGCTGTCTAGGTTTCCCTATAATGTCAGGCTCTTCATTTTCAGAAACTGTTACTGTGTGGCTGAGATGACATGACATGTCATGTCATGTGGCTCATGGCACCGTGTCCATGCTACCTGTCAAGCCACCTCCTTCATGAGTGCACCACACTCTGCCTTGAAGTGCCTGTGCACCCACTGCTATGAGAAGGGTGCCCTCCTGCACCATCCCCCAGTCCTCAGAAATCCCATTCTTTCCAGCCTTAGTTTTTTCATGGACACTTCTCTACTTGGTCTTATCCAAGGATTTACCCCCTTGTGGTTAACACCCATTCGCTTCCTCTCAAACTTGCTCTGATGGGAGTAATTGAGCAACTCGCTTGGCTTTGTTTTGCTGCCCAGGAAAAGCAAACACAGTGGAAAAGAAATGTGTCTTTGGTTTACTTTTAGATCATTTTAGAAAGTCAAAATGAAATCAGAAGCTTTCTAATGAACACAAAAGGATCACAAAAAAAACTTGAAGTTGTTCTTCATTCTGGATGAAGGCCAGGTTCATTCAAGGCCAGGATGGATGGGGCCCTGAGCAATCTGATTTAATGAATGGCATCCCTGCCCATGGCGGAGTGTTTGGAATGAGATGGTCTTTAAGGTCCCGTCCAACCCCAATCATGAGCAACTGAAATCATTAGGGAAGAGCAATTTGAAACAAAAATGACTGTAAACCAGAAAAGCATCCCACTTGTGAAAATGACAATTTGTCTGCCATCAGGCATCTTTAAGATTCACAGTGTGCTGTGAAATAGCCTTCTCTTGAATTTTTCGTTCTAAGGTAATCACTGTTTTTCTTCTCTACTAATTTCATGCCTCCCCTCTGGACTCTCTAATGCTAATTTTTTGCTGACCTCCTTTCTTCCCCTACCCACTGAGCCCTGTGTACATACAGCAGGGCCTTGTATCCTCAAAATATTGCTTTTCTACCTGTCTTTGACACAATGGCTTTCGGAGCCCTGGGGTTTGGATGGATAAGGCCTCTCTAATATTCAACTTGTAGTAAATTATCAGCTGGTTTTGAAAATGCAAACTCCTGCCTTCCAGTGTTTAAATTCCTTTTGGAGAATTTTGGGTATAATTTGATCCTGTTGTCATTTTTGTTGGGAAATAACTTATCTGTGTGCTGAATGAACAGTGGCTGGTTTTATTGAAAACTAGAAGCCCAAGTGGGTTTTTTTGTTATTTTGGTATTCCTTTTTTTTAATCCCCTGAAGCTATCTAGTTAATTTCTGTTGTGGCTGGCTCCAGAACTCCTAATGAAAACCAGAAAAAAAAAAAAAAGTTTTTGGGAGACACATAAACCTAATATTAGTTTGGAAGGAGTAAATATTTATCCAGGCAGAAGGAGATGACTTATTTAAAGACTGACCTAATTTATTATTTAGGAAAACCACCTTTCTGTATCCACCCTGCAGCCAAGAATTGTCCTTTTTTCTCTCTGGGGAATATTTTAGTTTAAGAAATGAGCCACACAGCCCAGAATATACTGGCAGGGGCAGTCTCCCAGAATGGAACTACTCATTAAACTCATTTATCCTCCTAACAGAGCATTCTGAGTGTGTTGCAGTGCATTAGGGACAAAGCTGTGACCTTTCAGCAGTGACTGAAAGGTCATAGCTCTCAAAGCCACTTGCTGTAGTGGAAGTCACTCTGGTCAGGGTTGGGTTTGTACTAACAGTTCAGAGATGCTTGTCCATGACAGACATCTTCCTTTTGCAGTTGTGTTCAACACCTCATTTTTGAGCTACGTGCCAAGTAAACCTCCAGAAAAAATAAGTCTTGGAGAATGTGGAGGGGTCAGGGAGGTTGTTTTTGTTTTCCTCATGTCATACTCAGTTAAGGTAAAATAATAGATGAGGCAGGGTATCATAAACATGGTAGAGTTTCTTATTTGAGGCGGATTGTTTGGTTTTGTTTGTACGGTTCTTTTTTAATCCTGTGCAGACCGGTAACAATAAGGAGCATTCCTTATTTGCTGGTAGTAATTGAGGTGTTGGATAGTTTGTGGTCCTAACTTAGTGAGCAGTGGACAGGCCACCACAATTACTGGAAACTGTGATGCCTTCTCAGCCAAAAGGGCTTGCACAGGCTGGAAGAAAGAATTGCTTGCCTCCAGCAGAAACATCCTCTGTGACAGAAAGCAGAGGACAGCAGTGTGGTTACACATCCTGTTCTAGTTTCAGCTGAGCACTGCAGGTCTGGTTGCCCCCAGGACCCCCTTCCACTCTCTCAGCTGCTCAGTTTAGTTGCTCTTAAGTTTTCTTCCTAGCATAATTCAGTCAAAATGATCTAGAAGAGCTGCAGCACTTCTAGTAGGGGAATTATTTTTTGTTCCTAACTGACCTGACCTAAGAAGCAGCAGTTGTTCCAGCCATTGCAGTGATGATCAGTCACATCTCACAGGAAGGCAGCGGTGAGCTGTCTGTGGTGAGCTGCAGAGAGTAACCATTGAACTTGCTCCAGCTGTACTCAGAGCAGGCAAAGCCCTGTATTTCTAAATCAGCACAAGGCAAACATGAAGTAACATAAAGTAAGTTTTTATCAAAGTGTATGGGCGTTGTGCTGCTTGGGCACAATAGCAGTCCTGGTCTTGTAGCCCCAATGGTTTATATTTGTGTATTTGCTGCCCAGTTGCAGCAGATGGTCCTCTGAATGGATTTTCATTCTTTTACTCTATCTGTGCCTCTTTGTACCACACTTAAAATGCCTTCCCTCTTTCACTTGACAGCTCCGGTATTTGTAAGGTTATCACACCTCTGCAAGTGATTTGAATGCACTGTGCAACATACTGAGTTATTTTTATATTTCCTAATAAAGATCTTGCCATGTTTGTGTTCTCTGAACTCTGCCCAGATTCTCATCCCTTTCATTCCAGGCACTGCTGAGGTCCCTGGCAATATTTCAAACTTCAGAGCAGTCAGAGGAATAGAAATCCTTGCTATGATGGAATAATCTCTGTGTTCAGCTATAAATTTTGCTGACCCTCAACTGCTGTGTTTAAAGGTAGCATTGCCATCCACACCCTCATCTTGTGTAAGTGGGACTTGTGCTTTGGTGTGTTCTCATGTCCTAATCCCTGTATCATCTACACCTGTGATATAACCAGTGGATATCACAGCCCTCTTCCCCACACAGTCTGAAAGTCCATGCTTTTGTGTTGTATTTAGGAGTTTATTTAATTTCTGCTTCATATGAATCATTTTCAGAGGGTTTTCAGGAGAGCAGTAGCATCTTTTTGCAAGCACTGAATTAAGAACCCCTTTCTGAAATGGGAGAGCTGAAATGAAGGAGCTGTCTTAAAACTGGACTCAATACAGCCTAGTGCTAACAAAACCATCAGTTTAATTTAACATGGCTATGCCTGTGTAATAAAGCAGATTGAAGATAACTTACCTCAGTAGGTCCTGTACTTTGATAGGTCTAGTTTGCCATGATGCATGCACTGCCTACAGATCATTAGCTTTAATGGTGACTAAAACTGGAGTTAGCAAGCATTCCTCTGTGACTCTCTTCCTACTGCATATGATGTAGTTTATTATTAACCTGTGTCAACAGCTCTTCCAGTAATTTATAAGTCATATTACACTGCTCTTTACATCTGATGCTATTAAAAGTAACATTTTCAAAAATTTTTTGTGAAATACTATATTGATGACAGCGCCTAGTCAGACTTTTATGCCTTGTCTTTTCTTTTCATACTTTAAAGCTTTTGGAAATGCAATCACATTGAGAATTACGTCCTTGTAGGTGTTTTTCTGCAGTTGTTTAATGCCAGAAAGGTCAGCCAAAAATCTGCAGTTGTCATCAGTGAGAATTTTGACATGAACCTCTTTGAGAAGTCTGTGATTCTTTTGATGCTGTTATTCATTCTGACATTTAATGTATTTCATGTGTTATACCATCACCCTAAAAATATGATTGCAAGTTTTGAAACTCATAGTCTTTTTTTAAACTAAAAAAAAAAAAACCCAACCAAACCCAAGAAGATTTTGAGTGTATCTGTATACTCTATTACTGGTAACAAAATCTAGACTCACATCTCTCATAATGCTACTTCAGTTAACATATGTCATTTTGACCACCATAATAGTTCACATCTTTACATAAACTCCAGTTTCTCAGAGACTGCAAAAAAATTTTTTTTTTTTTGTTAAAAATTGGCCAGACACTATCAAATAACAATCAGTACAATACAATCAGTAGTTTTATTCACAGGGATTTATTAGTTTAGCCAAGGACATACATGGTAACTTTGCTGAGTCATCTACTTTAGGCACAGAGTTGAATGAGATGTGTTAACAGTTAAAATAGTCTGTAAACAGTCTGTAGACAATTATATCTGTTCTCATTTTTCCACTAAGCTGTTTTAAAAAAATAGCATATGATTCTGCTTGAAGAAATGATTGAATATCTTTGAATAAATAGGAGCCATAGGCTTTTAGTGTAAAGAAATAAGAGAATTTATATTTACCTCCGTAGATTGTAGACATTATTACTGAACTTCGGCTAATTTCTTAGATTTGGTCAAAGTAATTGGTTAAACTCAGATTAACACCTTTTTGTATTTTCTGAGCTATATGCAATAGGTTTTGTTAGACTAGGAATCTAGTGATGCATATAGATGGTATTCCATCCTCTATTGAGATACAGACATTCTGTCTATCAGGAAGCCTTTAAGACAGGTTTCCATTAAAAGCAAAATGACAGCAAGATCATTAAAATGTCCTAGGTTTTTTTGGACAGGGAGATCTGCCATCTGAGGAGAATATGTAAACCTACTTATGCAGGTTTGTTTAAAGTGAGATTACATTATTTTAAAATACTTTGTTCCAGTGTTTTATGATCTGGCAACTTTGATTGTTTTCTACTATTTCATACATTTCTTGCTTTTAGAAAACCAGGTGTCATCTTTTTTCATTTTCTCTGTATTTCAGATGATGATGGTTTTAGACTTGTGCCAAACACAACTTGTTTTGGTTTAGGCTAAGCAGTCAGTTCTAAGCACATCCTGTCACTACTTTGACACTTCTGTAGCTGGTAGATGCTGGAGTTTGGCTAAGGCTCTCTCAGTTCTAGTGCTTTGCTGGACAGATTCACAGTCTGTGATAAACATAAGACTGCCAGAGTACCACACCTATATTTAAAACCTTTCATTTTTAAGCAGTTCAAGTGCATGCTAGCTCAAATAAATTATCACAATGCAAATAGGTTTTGTAGTCCAGTCTGGGGTTGTGTGGCTTGAAATGTCTTGTAATGCTTTGCTGGGGAATTACTGAGTCCAGCCTGAGTGCTAAGTACCTGAGTCCAGCTAAATACTGGGTAACTTGCTGGGTCAGCTGATAGAGCTCTGCTGAGCTCAGCACTGAAGTTTGAGGTGGCCAAGCGGAGCACAGAACATTCACTCCACTGCAAGGTTAAATCATTTGAGGCTTTCTAACTCAAACATAGCTGTCAGTATGCACGTGTGAAAAGACAAAATATTTTCACAGAAAAATGGCATCCTGCTGGATTCCTGCTTTCCCATAAGCTGCCATGATTTACTTGCATCTCTGTTAAGGATTGAAGGAGACACAGAGATTACTATATCTGAGCTGACCAGCTAGAATGATACAGTCTCGTCTTAGTTTTGATTGCTGGATTTCTTTACATAAAATTCACTCTAATAAGAAATAGTCTACTGATGAACCACATTAATTTTAAAATCCCAATCTATGGGTTATATCATTTTACCTCTATCCTTTGGTAAGACTTTTTAGTCTTGCCATCCTCATTTTCCAGATTGATTAAAAATGCATTCAAATTCATTCTAAATCAAAGCAGGAAAAATGGATCTATAAATTTTCTGTAACGTTTCCCAATTGAACTGATGTGGAAGTAAAATGTGATTGATAACAAAATGTAGTAGAATTTATTGTACATATTGGGCATACAATTATTCCTGTTTCCTTTACTTTTATATATCATTAAATGTACAGAACTAAAGATGCTTTACCAAGTGAACTAAGGCTGGCTGTGAAAGACACAAATAGAGAAATCTCTTTTACCTTCCTGTGTTTCTTGGGAGTAACTGCACAAGTCTCTCTGCTCCAAGGTGGATCTTTGCAACATTGGCAGTAAAGTACATTTTGCTTTAGTCTCTCTCTGAAAACTAGCATGCCCTGTATGTGAAGCAGAATGTGAATAGTCCATTGAGATTATCTTTAATGTCTCCTGTTGGCTTGGATGAAAGTCACTTCAAAAGTGCAGCCCTCAACATATATTCAGCATGTAAGTTTATTTCAAAGTCTGTATCTCCAAAGACCATTGTGGCCCACAAACTGGTAGGGTCTCAAAAACTAACAACAGATCCAGAAGACAGAGCTGCACAGTACTGCCCTGTTTTGCAGGCTAAGCAATAAAGCTCAGAAGTCCCCAGCAAAAGTAGAGTCACAGAGATAATCTTTTATTGCTAACCAGCCTTAGTTTCTCCCCACTTTCAAACTGGACTGAATTTTTCCTAAACCAAAACTTTTGTGATCTTGCTTCAGTTAAATTATTTCCTTAATAACCCTTCCTCTTACGTTTTCAAGTGGCCACTAGTTCCTTTTCTCTGCTTTTAACCTTCTTTACACTTTGCTCCATGTATACCTCACAATTTTCTCTTCTGTGTGTATCTCATGTACCTCTTCTCAATTCTCATACACTTCTCATTTCTCTGTTCCCTTCTAGCAGATTCTTCTGCTGTCTGTCTCTTCATCGGTGTCTGACACGTGTAAAATCAGAGTTCTCCTAGAAAGATATCAATCTATCCTGGGAGGGATCTGCTTATTGATGCAAAGATGGTAAGAAAGGAGAGAAATTCTTCATCTTCCTAGTCAAGGGCTAAGGATTAGGACTAGAAGCCCTCTTTTAGTCTGGATTGAAACGTAGTTGCATTTTAACTGCTGGTTTGATTCCACAGGTACCATTCCCAAATGTGGCCCAAAGTATCAAACGGAGTTTCTTGCAGGACTCCCATTTGGTGCTGCCTCAGACTTACTCTGCATTACAAACAGTGGTCTACTCTTCTCTAGTGGGTTGCCAGCTGCAGTGGAGCAGTTTATGGGCAGTAGCACAGGCTGTAAAACCTGTTTGCTAGAGAATGCCTCCCTTTCTAGTGGTCCATTTGATAGTCTCCAGAATCTAAATATTCCTGTCATTAATATGTTCTAACAAAAACTGTATGTTAGAAATTAATATGTATACAACAAGCCCTTTAACCTTTTCAGAACTCAGTGGTTTGCTTTTGTTTTTAGAATTTATCAGGTTGGATTTTTTAAGGCATTTTCTGTAGTCACAGGACTACATTTGGAGATGCCTGTAGCAGTTTCCACCCAGATTAAGATCATGTCACTGTTTCTGCTGTGCCTTGTTTGAAAAGATGAAGGAAAATAATGCTGTGTATGTAGAGTTCTCAAACAAGGTTTTGAGCCAACAGCAATTTTTTTTAAACTCATCTTAAACAAAAAATGACTAAAGATTCTTTCAAGTGCTTTGTAAAACATTCTAGTTATTTTTATGCAGAATAAATGACTATAAGTCTAAAAATGTCTAGGAAAAATGCTTGTTTTGATTACATTAAAAAATTTAGATAGCTTAACCCTGAAGAATTTATACATCTTTCTCATACCACACTCTCGCTCTGATGTCACAGTTTATATGTAAGGGTTTCTGAAAGTGCCAGTGTGTATGGCTTTTGTCTCCGTAGACAGACCAAGCTGTAGGCAGCACCAAGCTGTAGGCAGCCAGTAGCATGCTGACAGAGTGACCTGATGTATTTTGGAACGTGTCTAGACTGGATTTCTGTCCTGGTGGCAGAAGTAACTCTTGACATATGTTTACATAAGAAATGGATTGTGTCGAGGGTAGTCAAGAAAGCATTTGCAGAATTTGTGCTGTGCGTTTATAAAGCAGCTTGGTCTGAATTAGTGCCTGCAGATGAAAAATTCTTTTCCTCTGATGAGTAAGATCCACATCACAAGGGGATTGTAACCATGACTTTCAGTTTTAGGAATTTTAGAAGCTGGGGTGTCTTCCTTACAAAGGCTTGTCCTTGGTTAACCTCACTGATACGGAGCTAAATGCAATTCACTTAATGTCTGGAAAAGTGTTTTATCCACTAGAGAAGTCCTAAAAAAAAGGTACATAATCAATCAGGAGGTGCTAGGAAGAAAGATCACTGTCTACAGAGATATAGCAAACACTAGATAAGGAGGAGGAAGGTGTTTTGGAGAGGATTTAGCACTGAACTGGATGTAGCAATGAGGAGCCATTGTGTTCAAAGCCATTAATTGCTGCAGATAAAAAAGGAACATGTAGCAAAACAATTATGGAAAAAGGATGGAGAAAAGACTGGAAGTGAATGTCTTGATAAGAGTTTACTTTAGGGTGAGAGAGAAAGAAAGCCACACATTTAAGGTGTGGGTTTTTTTTAGGATGGGGTCCGAGTGAAAAATAACCCTCAGTTACAGCTTTGTGTAATGGTCATGTGCCAGCTCTAACAAGCTGAGATTCAAATATTTTAACTTCTTTTGAATTTCTTTCAGACTTGTGGGGAATGGTTCTGGGTAAAAATTGCTTTCATTATGTTCACAACTTTTATCTGCAGGATTAGACTGGTTTAATTTGGAATACCATATTGTGAGATCAGATTGAAGTTCAGTTTTAAAACTAATACTCTCTCCTTTAAACTAGCTTCTGCTTAGAGGTTGTGAGACAAACGTCTTGGTCTTTGTCTGCCAGGCTGCTTAATACTGTTTTTTTCTGTCTATGGACAGGGTGGCTGCCACATGCTGAGGTGCTTCAGACCTCTTGAGCTCTTTTAGAACCTCTTTTAGGCTGCCTGTTCCCCTTCCATGATTCAAACCCTGTCAATAAACAGTCTCTTTGAAATTGCTTGCTCTAAGCTCTGTTTCTGGGTGTTTCAAAACCTAGTCACTTTCTTCTTCTGGCTACAAAAAAGGCCTTGAAATGTGTTTTATTCCAGGATACTGAATTTCAGTGCTCTATCATTTTTCCCGCAAGGAAGGTATGAATGTGAACTACAGAGAAGTTGTCATTATGGAGTTTGGCCAGAAAGAGTGCTTTTCTGCCTGAGTTTAGACATCTGTTTAGATATGTTTCTGAATTTGGGCCAAGATTTGTAGCCAGGTTTTGGAGTTCAGTAAACAATAAGTGAAAATCATGCATGGAAATTATTTTTTTAATGTTTTTCTAAATGTAAGAACAATATTTGTCAACAAATGATACAGTCATTTCCAAGAAAGACTGAGCTTGATGAGGCAACCTTTCATGTAAAAAGAAGCAAAGGACAATATCCATTCCTATTAGTTCGTCTGCTTAGATTTTAAATTCTTCAAAATTAATTTTAAAAGAGTTCCTGTGAAACAGTGTTCACAGATGACACTATTTCTTTGTAATAGGGCAATAGTGAAAAAGTGTATATTTACAAGCTTTTTGTTTAAATATGTAAAAATCTGTCAACTAAAAAGCTCTTGAAAATATCTGGGTTATAGCTGACAGTGATTTTTTAGAAGTGTGGATAATTGCTGTGGGAATCATTATGGTAACATACACTTCATTTTGAAAATGAATTGTCTGGTAAAGTGATGGAAATAGGCTATCAAAATTTGTACTGATGGTGTATTTTTCTTTATGAATTACCTTTTTATTGATGGTAGTTCAGTAGTTGTGGACAAGTGGAAAAGATGACGTGCTTCCCTGCAGAACTCTATAATTACAAGGTCTCTGAAGAACTATGTTAACAGGGTGAGATGTACTGTCTGCATGAGCTGACTGTATCTCATAATGCCATTGGAATTATGAGCTACATAACTCATAGTAATTTTGATTGTAAATCAGTGGGACAGGAAGGGACTACATTTCTCTCTGTGAAAACATTATTGTGAAAAGTATTATTCTAGCTTAGTATTTCATATTCAGCTATAGTCATTGACTGGCTACAGTAAGTTTGGAATATTAATAAGATCATCATCCTTAATTCTGAGGAAGCTGCAGGTAGTGTGAAAACAGTCAAGTTGACATTAAAAGCTTTAAATGAATTTTTATCCTGATTATTTTTTGTGTAGATACCTGCAGTATCAGTCTAGCTTTGAATCCGAACTACTCAAATGTTACTAAAGGTAACCTACATTTCCTTTATATAGTAGAATTTTACATTTCCTGGTTCTCACTTCTTCAATATCTCTATTATTTACTTTCACCAAGAATTTTGAATATAAAATTTGCATCTCTAGGCATACTTGTTTTGACTCAAACCTTCAAAGATTCATATCACTGCATATGATTTGCATGGAGTTTGGTCTTCTAATTCTTCTTTGATGGAAGTGAGGAACATGTTTATATTCTGTGAATTTCTGTAAGATGGCCTTATATAAGGCTGAATTCAAATTGCATTAGGACTTAAAGCATAGCAAATTGAGGCTTACACACACCCAGATTTCAGTCTAATGTAGGATCCAACCCAGTCTGTGTGCTCAGGTAGGAGTGTTGGGAAGTGCTCCCAGGACACAGTTTAGATGGACTTTAATGATCGTCATTAAGAAAGCATTTTTGGGAAATATGTCGTTATTATTTTATACCAGAATTTTAGAGGTTTTCAGATTTTTAAATTTTGTTTTGAGAACAATATGCTAATTTAAACATGTCTTAGTACTAAGATAGAGCCTGAGGCTGTTTGCTTTTCCTTGCATTTGTATTCTTGTCTTGTTGGGGCAAGCAGTGATCCAGAAATGTAAAGACAGGCTGTATAACCTATGAGAGCAGCTGAACACAGAAAAGTTGGCCAGATACAGCATAAGATAAGTCACTACATTTAAAACTTCAACTGTGCTTCTCAGATCAGCCTGAAGTACAAGTTAAGGCTTATTCTCTACCAGCTTCTGAGTTGTGGTGCCTTTTACTGCTCCTTCCCTCTTGCAAATGTACTGATGCTGAAGATGTTTCTGCTTCAGATCAGGTGGTCACAGTGTTTGTGCATCAGATCAGGGATTCGTGATAGAATCATTGAGTCTGACTTTGTCCAAGATTGGACAAGATTGTTGAGACCAACTGTAGCACTGCCAAGCCCATCACTAAACCACATCCCCTAGTACCCCATCTGCATGTCTTAAATACCTCCAGGGATGGTGACTCCACACTTCCCTGAGCAGCCTCTTCCGATGCCTAACCACCCTTTCAGTTAACCAATCTTACTGAACAGCCAACGTAAGAATTCCCTGGCAGAGCTTGAAGCCATTTCCTCTTGTCCTGTCTCTGGCTGCCTGGAAAAAGAGGACAACCCCCACCTGGCTACAACCTCCTTTCAGGGGAAAGAGCAATTAATTCCCCCTGAGCCTTGTTTTCTTGAGCTTCAACAACCCCAGCTCTCTCAGCCTCCTCTCATGCTGCCTGTGCTCCAGAGCCCTCACCAGCTCCATTGCCCTTCTTTGGACACACTCCAGCAACTCAGTGTCTTTCTTCTCACGCAGTGACTTCATAGAGCTAAATGTAAAATGTCAGGCAGCTCTCTGGCTACCAGTGCAAGCATTAGTGCAAGCACTTCAGGAACCTGCTGCTCTTCCATGTTTGGTTCTGTCAGCATAATAGAGATGTCTCTTCCAAGAAGTCTCATAGCTCTTGTGTGTAAGAAACTGCATGGAAAAATAGCAGCAAAGAAGAGATAGTAATAGTAATTATAATTATAATAAAAAAAGCTTTCAAAGAAAGATCTTCGTATTTCAGGTCCCTAGCCATCTGTTCTGTTCCTCCAGATTAGGAAGAGACTTCTGAGAACTCAGTTACCACAGACTTGTTGCCCTCCATTCTGCTGAGCCACAGCCAGTTACAAGAACATTAGTATGATGGCCAGGAGCAGTGGCTCACAAGTGAAGTTTTATCTCACCCCACTGGGAATTCATCTCAAGGCATAGGACAGCCAGTCATACCAGTGGCAGAGTTCTAAAAACAGTGTGCAGCATCTGATAACAAAAGTTTGCCAGATGCTATTGTGATACACATTTTGGCTGACATCTGACTATTCTGGGGCCTCTTTCATTTTCAAGTTAGCATTGCAAATGAAAGGTCAGTGTTTACCTACAAATCCTGCCAAACCTTTCCCCATCACCATTAGAAGCACACAGAAGTGTCCCAGTTTGCTTGGCCTGATAGCCAAGACATGCACAATGGCCAGGTTATACTGCCCCTTTTGTTGTACCTGCCTGGGGGTGTTGGGTGCAGACCTCTAACTGAATGTTTAATTTTGTGTGGTGTGGCACTGTAATAGCAAAGTCTGGTGCATGGGCTAAAGCTAATTTCTGGAACTGCTGCCAGAGGAAACTCTGAGGTAACAATATAATGTCAATTGTTCTGAATGTAAGCATTGCACCCTGGAACCCACTGAGATCTGAGCTGGTACTCAGTATTTTTCCTGCCTTCAACCTGTACTTTAGATTGTCCAGATGAACACAGATGAGAACATCCAAATGAGATGGATGTCATGGATGTATGTTGCCCAGACAAGAACAGAACTGGAAGGAAAATGTAGAACTTAATAGCTTTAGGAGGAGCTAGAGAAGGTTGAATGCTTATATTTGGTCTGAGATGTTGGTTTTGCCTGTTAAATGTGAAAATGATAAATGATTAATGTTCTGGTTAACATTAAATAGCCAAACTATATTAACTTCTAGAGTGCTTTACTGCAGTGATTAGGTAAAATGTGGCCTTCAGAGTTTTAAATGAGATGTATGGCACAGTTACATCCAGAAAAAGTCTCCCAAGCTGAGTATCACCGAACAACTCCATCAAGACTGTGAATGTAGTTAGCCGTGAATACCTTTCCTGATAACAAAATCTTTCTGTTTTTACATGTTTATTTAAAACAACTGGAATACTTTTTTTTCAAATAAAACCAGCTGCACTTCTTAAGAAGTACTTGTTTTTAGAAGGTCTTTGTAAATGGCTTTTTGTGTATACCTAGTGAATACATTAATGCTTTTTTTTATGTCCTGGGTCAGCCTGTCCTGAGATCAAATGAGGCAGATGTGCAGAGCAAGAGGAATGATAAGGAATAAAATTTCCACTGAAGTGTCTGAAACTCTTAAAGAATGGGATTTTCCTCAGTAACTGTGCAGATCTATGGTTAATTTACCTTTTGAAATGCACCTTTAAGATATGAAGAGCTCCTTTGGAATCGTCATGTGATTGCACTGCCTTAAATGTAGCGGGGATGCACCAAAAGGAGGATGTAGTCCACCAGATTTGTTCATCTGTCTCGAACCTGAATTTTAGGCACTCAGACAGTATTCCTAAGTCTCCTCAAGCCATTAATTATTCATTTAGAGAACAAGGACCCTGGAAAGCTCCTACACAGAGCTCATATCTTACCAAAATTTGGCATCTAAGTTCTCCCTAGGAAGAGTTCCTGCTCTTTCTTTAATTTTTTAGGCAGCAGGCACATATGCAGGAGGTTTGTGTCATTAGGTAGCTACTATTTCAGTGGGTTCCCTTTAGCAGGGTGTTATTTCTTCTTCTATGTTTTCTGAACACTGAGCTCTGCTGAATCTTTTTGCAGTGGCTTGTAGCAGAACTTTAATGGAAATATTCAATGTTAATATCTGTGATGGCTCTGAAAATCAGGATGAGAATCTTACCTGGCTGTGAGCCACGTCACATCCAGGCTGTTCTTCCACTTCCACCTCCTTGTGTGATACTGTTCAGAAAGCCTCAATACTAACCATGATCTATCTGTCCTGCTATATATAAAGCAACTGATACTCTTCTCTCCCAATATATGTGTTTACTGGAAGAGTGACAGGACTTTTTTAGCATTTTTGGCAGCAACCATAAGAGGTTGAGAATCATGCCACTTACAAAAACCCTAATACTAGATGTCTCTCTGGAACAGTCATGTTTTAAAATCAAGTTCTAGAAGACATCTTGGCTTTCTTCAGTTTGTGTAAAGTCTCATTACATGTTCTGCTTTTATGTTTCATATTGTTATCACAACAAGTTTCTTGGCTGAAAAATAATTTTTTCCGGGTAGTAAATGTTTCATTATAGTTAACAATAGTGAGGTTTCTTTCAACATGAGGTATAATGGAGATAACAATGCCAAGAGAAGTTAAATTACTACTTCCACATCATAAGCCTGAATTGTTGAGGTCTCTTTGGTACCTTTTCATAGCAAGTTTCACTTGTAGCAAAAAAAATATCAGCTTCCAGAAAGTATGAATTTGATAAAAGGCACCTTTATACCTGTGTATGCAGATTTGCTTCTAGCAGCTGTAACATACATTTGCACATGCTCATCCTCCTAAAAATAAAAAAAAAAAAAGGATATTTGAAGTGCATAAAAATAATGCCCCTAAAATAATGTGAAGATTATGGAGTCTATTTAGAAACTTCAATTATGGAGAGATTTCCTTCTCTTCAGTGTTTCTCAAAAACACACTCTACTAATCTGTTTTGTCTGATTAGTATCAGATTCAGAGTCTCTTAGTGATTTATTTTCATAGAAACAGATGTTATCATTTGTGGTGGAATGGAGACATATTCTGGGCATTATGTAACCTCCTTTGGCATAAACTTATGCTACATGTTTTTCCTTCATTTTGCCATAACATTGTAATTGTACCCAAATGGTTCTCAACATGTTTCCATAGATACTTGACATGTTCAGACTTTGTGCAATGTACGCCTTGGTCTCGCAGATAGCACTTGTTTTTAAACTCTGAGATCTGCTACACCCATAGTTTTCAAATCATAATTGATACTGGTTATAACACAGCAGTTTTGTTCACATATTTCAGTGCTGTCCACCAGCTCTTATTTTGTATCTTTGCAACATCTCTGCTTGCCACACAAGTGTTCATAGAGTGCTAAGGGCTCCCTTAGTGGGAACCCTCTCCACACCAGCAGGTCTAGGGAAGGTGAAGGCTCCAGACCAGGCAAGAGAAAGAACAAATGATTTGGGAAAACCGTATGAGCATAAAGGACCTATGGAGAAACAGCTAGATGCTGGAGCCTCCCTAAAGATAGTCTGGCCTAATGTGATACTTCTGTGTTTGCATTAGTCTGAGGTCCTCCTTCAGACGTTCCTGCTCTGCTTTGGGCCTGCTAATTACCTCCCAAGTTTTTTCAGTTAGCTCGTACCTAACCAGAAGATTTGTCACAGCACTTATAGGCCATTGATTGGAACATACTTTAAATCACTGGGAGCAGAGATGTACCTGAGTCATTCTTTTGTGCTACCCCAATCTATTTCTACCTCCTGAGATGAAAAGGAAGGACATGGCTGACATCAAGAACAGATACAAAGTATGCTTTGTACATGCACAACAGCTCTTTGACTGTCTTTTGTGGAGGGCTTTTTCTCTTCCACAGGCTTAATTTCTTGCTGTTTCTTTAAAATCCTACTGGCCAACCTCAGCTGGCAGGCAAGGCAAAGGAGTCAGATTTCTTTTGAAGTAAAGACGATTGTTACTTCAAAAGCAGGTCAGCGGATGGGCTTGGACTGGGAAATTACATTTTATCTGGATGTTTTGAGAGGCTCAAAAACCTCTGGGTTGCAGCTGGAATGCATGCAGGAAGGGGTATGCTCTATAAGCCAGGTCTCTGTAAGCCAGGTCAAACAGGCTGAACACCCCAAAAAGTACAAGAGAACATCTTCCCAACTTCTGGTACATGTGTTTTACAAGCCCTGCTGAGGTGGATGTAGGAGCCTGTGCTGGGGACTAAGCTAAGGCAGCACTACTTAGAAGCACAGGTGCCCCAGTCACTGGATCTGATGGAGCAAATCTGCATCAACCATTTTCACTCATTAAGTGTAATTTCTGTCAGTGGAGAAGTACATGAAGTAAGAAATGATTACCTATTAGTCCCCATCCTCTCAATTTAATGTATAAAATTTCTAGCATGCAGACCTTACACGAGTGGAACAGATTACAGCTGCATGGCCTTCATACTTCTTTGCAAAGTATTGCTTATGATAATGTTCCCAAACTTAAAAAATAAATTCTAGAGAAAAGGCAAGACATATTTTATCTTGTTATATATATATGTTATCTTAAGTAATTTTTAATAATTCCTTATTGTGCCAAAAAAATTTAAAATACATTCAAAAGAAGTAAACTATTATTTTTGTGATTTCTGAATGGAGACAGCTTGAAAATCTTCAGCCTTTTGCAGATATCAAGTCTCCACTTGATAGTCTGTCTTCTGGACAGTCTACATGTCCAGAAAGCAAAACTATGAGCATGATCTTTATCAGCTCGTGTTGCAAAGGGGACCAGATGAAGGAAAAGCATAACTAATATGTAAAGAAAGTGTCATTTATGAGTTTCTAAATTAGAAACTGTCATTAAAAAAAAAAAAGAATCAATAGTTTTGGTTTGTTCAGTTTTTGCTGAACAAAGTAGCAGTTTTGCTGCTAACTGAAGTCAGTCTCAAGTTTGGCACTCACCTGTAGGCTGTTCTGCTTCAAAATATAGCATTGGCCAAATATATGCAATAGACTAATGGTAAACTAATATAAATTTTTAATACCAAAGAAAGTATTTTTCTCTGTGTTCATACACTTAAAAGGATGTTTCAGACTTTTTGTGTGCATATTCAAGAGCAGATATGCTAGGATAATGGCACTTTATCATTACAATTTGACACCTGTCAGGGCCACATTTGCTGTTGGCTAATAAAAGTGTTGATGTCAATCAGCTGTATCAGCTGACTTTTCAGCTATTCATCTTTAGATTTCTGTCAATGTTTACCTGTAACAACATGCTCAGAAATGTGAAAGCACTGGAAAGTTCTACTTCCAATTGTGGCAGAGACAAGCATGAAGATTTACGTGACTGTGGGTTTAAACCACAGCTGACAGATACATTCTTTGCATGCAAGTATATTGATAAAGATTAGGTTGTGTGCAGGAGGATGCACATTTTTAATATTTGAGTTCAACAGAACTATAGTAGCTGGGCATAGCTGTCTGAAATTAATAGCTCATCATTGTGATTTAACTAGATAATAAAAACAATATCTATTCCTTCTGCAGAACAGGATTAGTTCATGGCAGCATATTGATTTTTAGGACTTTTATCTAACTCTCCAAGCTTGAAAGATTTAGTATCTCTGACCTCTTCCTGTGGTTCATCATGGTTTGCAGCATTCATGTCTTGTAGCATCAGCCTTAAGTATATTGTAGGTAATAAAATGTATCTTCAGGCTCATGTTAAATGAGGGCAGGTAGAGCTGGTATTGTGGAGTGTCAGCTTCTGGCCTAGATATCCATGCCACAGTTTCCTGTGACCATTGTAGGGGACTAGACTCACTGAGATGCTGCCTCCCATTCCTGTGTTCCTGCCAGAATTCTTTGAGCCTTTCAGCAAAATGTTCTAGGAGGTTTGATGATGTTAAAGTAAACTTGCCAGAAGCTTTTGTTAACAAGTCCCTGCAAACAGTGCCTGCAGCTGTCACAAATGAGTGGTTTAGGCCACTTCAAGAGTAACAGTCAAAGGTATTACCAAAAGCAGGTTTTAATAAAAATCTGAAAGCATGACTTAAAAGAGTTTCACTCTATTACTACAGAGATGAAGCATACAGGGAAAGTATAATTATAATGAATTTCACATATTTTACACAAGGACCATGGTAAGGGTACATAAGGTAAGGGAGATTTCCCCATTGAGTCATGAGTTATGGAGTGGAGTTATGCGTTATAGCCCCCTTGCTTTCTAAACTTCTGAGGAGCCTAAGTGCAACTCAATCCAAACTTCATCTCAGTCTTCATCCATGGGATATCTAAAGGATTTAATGGGGAAATCCTGCTGTTGGGTTACAAGATTTAGAATGGACTCCCTTGCTTTCTGACCTTCAGCTGCAGCCTGGGTGTGGCTGAGTGCAGCTGTAGCATCAGACCTGGGAAATGATGTATGTCTGAAGCATTTAGCAGCACTCAGTAATCTACTAATTTAATATTTACAAAGTGATTTAATAGGACTAACCTTAATCAAAATAGTAACCCTAGTTAGTTATCTAATAGTTATCTGTAGGGTGTTTAAATCAATTCATACATGCACGCTCACAGACACAAAGATGTGTGTGCACATGTGTGTATATATTTATATATAGGCACAAAGATACTTGTTAAAAGTTCCACTTTGTTTCACTGCAGTGTCAGTGAATTACTCACATTAAGTATCTTGGCATTTCTCAGTGGGAGAGACTTGAGTGTCAAGGACTTGGGGTGTTGGCCCAGGCCAATTAATCAGCTTTTGATGACAATCCTCTGAGTCTTGATAGTTTGCAAGCTCTGAGTGACATCCCACTCTGAGGGACATGCTGGTACTGCCTGCTGTGGTCTCAGAGGGCCTCACGTAGGACCACTGTCTATAAGGTCACAAGATGACTGGCATTTTTTTCATTGGTCCATTTCCACCCTGACTGTAACCCAAGTTGATAATTACTGAAATGATTCAAAAGCCCAGTTTCACTGGAGTTATGATTCAGGTGGGTAACATTCCAAGGGTATTAGGGGATGACTCATTGCCCTCCTTGGTCAGACAGCACATGTCCCTGATATGAGCGGTACCACTCCACCTTAGCCGTGCAAGGGTTCCTGATGTGGTCAAGGGACATTTCACCACCCAACTCATTACACAAAAGCCAAGGCCTAATGAGAATTATTGAAATTGTAAGACAGGCTTGAGGAGGTAGAGCAGACCACGGCGGGGGTAGGGAATGCACCACCACAGAAGCCCTGTACTGAGACTGCAGAGGACTGCCATCCTTTTGGGCTCCATCTCTTGTAGAAAGTCTGGCTTTTCTAACTCTCTATATTATATAATCTTACTGGCACAATGTAATAGCAAGAATAAACATTTAGTAGGTAATATAAATCTTGGACAACTAATTCCTGTCTCTGCAGAATCAATGGAAAAAGCTTACCTTATCAATGGGGTCACTTATGTGTTTGTACTGGCTGCAGAATATGATGTGTGTCTCAAGGTGATCTAATCTGCATGTTCAGAGGACTAGGCTGAGAATGTTAAAGGAAAGCTTCATAGGGCCTGATGTAGTCATGGTCCAGATAGTTTCTGAACCACCCCATGTAAGGACAGTATCATGCCATACTCTGCAGAGAAGGCTTGCAGTGACCACTCACTGGCTGCAGTGAAACAAGTCTCAGTTCAGAGCTCTGCTAGAGGACACACAGCAACCCAGTCTAAAGAGGATTAGAAAGTAATTTTCCATGAAGACAGTAATTTTCCATCCACTATTGACCCTTGTTAGCAAAGAGCTGATCAAGTGAAATATGGGGCCAAATTGTTCCCGTGTGCCTAATGAAGGGGGCTGTGCCCTGGGCCCTGGTGCATGTCCAAGAGGTCTTATATTCACAGATTTATTGAATCACAGAATGGTTTGGCTTGGTAAGGACCTTTAAAGATCGCTTAGTCCAATACTTCTGCCAGGAGCAGGGACACTCTTCAATATATCAGGTGGCTCAAAGCCCCATTTTGAGCACTTTGAGGGATGGGGCATCCACAGCTTCACTGGGCAACCTGTTCTAGTGTCCCAGCAGCCTCACCATAAGAAATTTCTCCCTTAAGTTTCATCTAAACCTATCCTTTTTCAGTTTAAAACCATTACCCCTTGTCCTGTGGCTATCGGCACTGGTAATAATTGGTTTTTTTACAAGTCCCCTTTATGTATTGAAAGACCACAGTAAGGTCTCCCTGCAGCCTTCTGTTTTCCAGGCTGAACAATTTCATTTATTCCAGCAGAGCCATTTGGCCTTGTGTTGCTTAATATCCACCCTTCCTGCCACCGTGTATATAGTTGTGGCAGTTGCTAAGCATGTGAGGGATGAGGAAATGCTAAAATAGCAATGCTATTTCAAACAATAGAAATTAAATAAAAAATAGTAGTGCTTATAGCATAGTATGGGACTATTTGCTATTTTTATCCTGATCGTGCTTTTGTGCTGCTGCTTCTTGTACATGCATTTGTACATCACCCAGTTTCACAGTTAAATTATAAAGGATGAAGAACAACAGACACATTTAAAGGGATTTGGAGTTACAACAAACCCTTCAGATCTGCAGTGCGGTAATTTGTACTGTATTATGGCACACTGGGTTTCAAAGCAATTCATACTCATTAGCAGAGAAAGTTAAATGTTTGTTTCAGCCTGATTATGAAGAAAATGTGTCATTTCAGCACCTAGTAGGTGTATTACTTGCCTTTGTTAGAGATTATCATGTTTTACATTTGGTACAAACTAATCCTTTTCAGGTTTTAGCAAAGTAGAAATCACAGCCATAATTTTCATTCTTACCCTTATAAACTAGATGTTAAAGTGAAGAAATTCTGGGGGATATAACCTGATCTGATATCTGACCCTTTATTGTTCAGGATTTTGGCTAAATACATGAATAAATGCCAATTTAGTTACTAATTCTTCTAACACCAGTGAAGGCATAACAACATTGTCAGGATTTCCCTGTTTCCACTTTGTTACAAATCTATTCACATTACTGCTGAAAATGATGTTTTTAAGAATAATATACTTCAAACAAGATAAAACAGCTGCTGCCACCTATCTCCACCCCTCATCAGAATCCCATTCTGCCAATTAAAGTGCTGTCCCAGGAGACAGTCTCTGGTGACAGTGCCAGCATTGACAATTATCTTGGTCCTCACACAGCAGAACGCCTTCTAATGGCTTAGAAAAGTGTCAGTATATTAGCTTTCCATTTTCAGGTGGTATTTTAATGAGTCAATATTGGGGCTGTTTTGAAATTGATTTCTTTCAAAATCACAACAGAATAAATCACTTTCCATAAATGCCAAGAAAGCACTTGAGTCTGTGCCTGCTGTAAAACTAAAATCTGATATTTTTGCTAAAATTAATTTAGCAGTCACCTGCTCCTTTTTCCTCTTGCTCTCAAAAAAAAAGTTAAAAACTAAAAAAGTAGCAAACTAGCATGGCCTTTAAAACTATAGAGGTTTAGTGCTTGTACTCCAAAACGAAAAGTTCAGGGTAACTAAGCAGGAATCAGCTATGTAACAGACTGCGCTCTGACTAGAATGGGAATAGCATAGAAATACTTAAAATAAATTAGAGTGTCCTTTCCCAGTAGAGTTGTTAGGATTGCATTTTACCATACATGCCCTTGTAGTTCTAGGTTTAGTGGTGAAATTCCTCTCAGTTAGGGATCTTTGTCCAGGCTATGATGTACAGCAGTATACAGAGTTTCTCCCGGTTGGAAAAAGGGAACAAGGGGAAGCTATGTGAGGGTGCATCAGAGGGTGGCACATGAAGGGAGAACATTCAGGAGTCATTCCAAGCAGGTGTCCTGGGCCTAGACCTGTTCTCATGTCTCCTAAAAGTGACTCCTTTTCACACAATATGGGCACGCCTCTCCTTCTTGGAGTCATATGGTGACTCAAAGCATACAGGGAGAGAAAGGAGAATGTGTGAAGCTCCTGTTTACCCTGCTTAGTCAAGTCTGACATCAACATGTTTTCCTCTGCATTTTAAAAGAGGGTCTTGGTAACTCAGACCTGTTTCTGAGTCACTGGAAAATGGCCTCTTGTCACTCTGCATTGACTTTTCCCAGAGTAACTTGAGGGTTCCTGAGGACCTTCCAAAGGCAGTCCTGTAGCAGGTATTCCTCTTTCAAATCAAACCAGATTTATCAGAAGCATGTCAATCTGTGCAATTGTTTTCATTAAAAGGCTTGTATATATTTTTTATTTCAGAACTGAGAAGAAATATATAAGCAGATACTGGAAAGAAGTGAAAGTCGGAGACTTTGTGCAGCTTCGTTGTAATGAAATTATACCAGCTGACATATTGCTGCTCTCCTCAAGTGATCCCGACGGGCTATGCCACATAGAAACAGCCAACCTGGATGGTGAAACTAACTTAAAACAAAGACAGGTGGTGAGGAGGTTCTTAGAGCTGGTAAGTCTCCATTCCTAACTCGTATTTAAGATAAGAATTTCTTTCAAGAAAGTAGCTGGTTACCAATACGCTCCACACCAGCTAAATCTGCTTGATCTAATAGTGCTGATGAACTATGGTTATGGTTGTCATTAAAATGCTAGCACTTGCCAACAACTGACCTCATCACAGTATCAGAAGTTTTACCATCATTTTTCCCTGAATCTGAATAGGAATTATTTGGGGCAATTGTGTGTGGTTGGAAAATGTTAGAGGATTTTAATGGCTTCTATTGTAGCTTGATTCTTGAAAACACATTTTAACTGCCCAAGGAGAAGATACTTAAATATAAACATGTACTTTTTCTGCCTGCAAACCAGATCAGTTTCAATTAGGAATCTGCCTCAAACTCTGTGTTGGAGAATATCCCTCCAGCACTTGGAGCATTAAAGCTTGTAAGATTTAAAGGGACAGCAAGCATTTGTTCTGGAGGTATCTGTGCTCAAAAACTGTTTTACTCTTCTCTCACTGTGCTTATCTCTCCCCAACAGCACTATTTTGAAACAAAACATAATCCACATCAGTTACTGTCAGCAGAATTAGAGGAAATTACCTGAAGTTTTACTTGCTTTAATGATCTTATTGAAATAGTATTTATTTGTATGCCCTCCTCTCCCATCCCTCTTGCCAGCTAACTCCAGCTTCCTGTATTTGTCAGGGGGAAAAAAAATTATTTAGAACTCAGCTACATTGGTTCTCCTAGTAGCACTTCTAATTTGAGGGATTTTGCAAACAATGGGAGCTGTTGCCCTTAGCACTGTCATCAAAGGTAACTACAGGAGCCTGTGGTTGTACTGAGAAAGATCAGCATTAATGACGTTATTATCCAACCAACAGGATAAAAGTCAATATGCCTTCCAAATAATTGTTTATGGTAAGTAGACCTTTTCACTAAATAGCCTGTAAAAATGTGGCATAAGGACTTGTTTAATGATCAATGATTTTCCACACAGAATTTAGACATGACATGGCACTTACCACTGTGGCAACAAGCTAAATCAGCTACAGGCCAAATGTTTCAAAAACTCTTGTTTCAAAGTTAATTGGATTGCTACTCAAACCTCCCATCCTGTTCCTGCTGAGAGGAAATCTCTCCCATTGGACAGAGCTTCAGGGAGGTGCTCAGATATGTATCACAGTTTTCTGCCGATACAGACTTCTTATGTGACTTCAGGTACCTTATGTAGGACAAAAACTGTAGATTTCATTCAGGTAACTGAGCACAGGTGTGTTTTTGCATTTGTGGGTACAGTTATAAGCTAAGGGCACATTCCAGCTCTGCCTCAAAGGGAAGGCACCAGGTCCTCCACTCATTTAGAGCAGATGGTTGGATTTCTGTGATATGAGACTACTGGACACACATCATTAGGTATTGGTAAACATGGTGAAAAGAATCAATATGTCCAACTACAAATTATCAGAAAACTGGCTTTGAAGACCCTTGCTGCCCAAAGGAGTTTTTTATACTGTCTTGGGATCCCCAGCTCCATGGCAGCAGAGTAGTGATTCAGCATTCCTGGAAGCTGTCAGGCTGAGAAGACACCTGCCAACCCCACAGACTGCCCTGCTCCTGTGAGCTGTGGCACCTAGATGTGTGCCTGAGCCCATCAGTTGTGGAGTCACTTCTGTGTCTTCAACCAGCAATCCCATGGATGCATTAACACAGCAGGAAAACCAGGAGGGACTACCCCACCAACATTATGTTTGGCATACTCAATGAGGTTTAAATTGCTGATCCAAACCAGGCAGCTAAAGACTTCAGCTCTGGAGTTTGTACAGTTTGGCAAGACCTGCAACCTTTAGGCTGTTGTGTGGAAGTGAGTGGCCATTTCCTCCTCAAACAGTTAAAGATTATCAAAGACTGAATTGGGCCTAATTGAGGAAGAAGGCTGAGGAAACAGTTCCTACCTAGGGAAGCATAGCTAGCTGTATGTGCCAAGGACATCACAGTATATGTGGCATGGCTAGCTCACATACCCTGCTTTACTGAGGAAATGAGTTGTCTTGTAGATACTTGAAGTCAGTTTTGTAGACACCTAGCACACCTTGGATCTCCAGCCCATCCTCCTTCCATATCTTAGTTCTTTGAATCATAAGATGATTATGGAACTTTTCTATCTCAGAAGTGGGCTCAGAAAAATGTGGATAAATATTTTTTTAAAATAAATTTAAGATCACAAGGTGCCAAGCACAGTAGCTGTGAGGTCCATAGTAAATTGTCAGAGGTTAAACTGAGGTCAGTGACAAAAAGCTCATTCAATCCCAATGAAAACAGGACTGGTCCTCAAGGAGGCAAGTATTGAAAGAGAACTTGTAAGAAAACCACATGTGATTGCCTGCCCTCTCTTAAAATAGCTGAGAAAGCAGGAAATATCCAAGCCTGGGTTCCTACATCAACTGAGCAGTAGGCAAAGTGCACGCTCGCAAGAAGTCTTCAGCAGCTGCAGCATCACAGAACCTCTCTGTAACAGCACCCCATACGTTATCCAGCAGAATACTTGCCATCCTCATTAAAATCCTGGCCAAAACCTCTCTAAGCATACTGTTAATTTAATTCATGCAGCAGCATTAGCTTTCACACTCCATACTAGTAAGGATAGGCTCTTACTGATTCTTGAAGGTATTGCCTTGCTGAGAGATACTTAGCAGTGGGATGAAGGGAGGTGCTTGGAAAATGTTGGACGAATAGTAGGAGGACAGCCAAGTAGCATGAAATAAGAAGGTGATGCCTGTCTGTTGGATTGAAGTGCACTTCCTATCTGGATATGTCTTAAGTTGTCACAACTGGAGAGAACTTAGCGCTAGATCTCATAAAATACTTTGCATGACCAAAATTTTCTTGCACCTAATGCTAACCCTCCTTTTGCCAAGGCTTAGAGAAGCTTATTCCCAAGTCTCTTACAAGACCTGCATCACAACCTGTTCATGCATTGGCTGAGTATGCTTTTACATTTTTGTATTTGCACTCTCCTCAGCAGAACAACTCTCAGTTATGTTCATAACTGTTTGGTTCTGTGCCATTCTGCAGCCCTGTTGTTCAAGCAGGAAAACAAATAAATTATGTAGTCCTGACCCCCTCTTTCCCACACTGCTAAATACTTTCCCCACCTCCCTTACAGAATGACGTGCCTTGTCATGTGGCTTATCACGGGACACAAACCAGATTTTTTGGAAGCTTCTTTTCAAAGTATCAGCTTTTAATAGCTGTCTTTGAATAATGTCTCTGTCTCAGTATCTCAAGTTTTTAAAATCAACTTTTACAAAGGTTGGCTTGTCTGTGCTTCATATATGAGCTAACTGATAACTTTGGAGCACATGCCTGTGAAGCAGGTCAATGAAGGATAGCTATTTCTATACCTGTCACTCAGCTGGGCATGGGAATGGAGTGGGGGTGGCAGCAGGAGCTGTTGTTTTAAGCTAATGCTGTGCTTTCTTGATTCTGTTCCTGCCTTGTGTGCTCCCACACAATTTACAGCCTCGCAGGTCTGTGCTGAGCTCTCAGCCAGCCTGGCTGCCAATTTGGGGTCGCTGAAGTGGCATGTGCACTGGGCAGTCCTCTTGCAGCCACTACATTTTCTCCAAGGCCAGCAAGGCCGCACTGTTTTGTTGGGTACAACTGTCCTATGGAAAGGCCACTGTTCCTCCAGCATCCTCTGAAGGATCTTTGTGTGTTTCTTTCCAGCAGTAACTGCATATAAGGTCCATAGTCTCAGAGAGGAAAAGGCCTTACGGTTTCCCTCTTCCAAACCTTTGTTCAGAAAATTAGCATTCTGATACCATTTTTAACCTGATTCTTGCAGAAGCCATAAGAAATTATAGAAGCTTTTCTCTATCCTTGTCTCCAGTGCTTTGCAGGCATTATTTTACTCTGAACATATGCTCAGAAGGTTCAGGATTAGCATTTGTGGGCTTGGATTGCATCTCCCCACTTGTGAATTCCAGGAAACTATTTTCTTTTATAGTGCAAGTGACCATAAATACTGCTTATTTTAGTGCTGCTTTGAGTTGTCTGAGTAATTTGTAGTAGACTGGGGACATACTGCTTGTTAGCTTTGCATGTTTGTTAACGAATGCAGTCTGTCAGACATAAACCTGTACTTTGTGTATGTGATTCTACACCTTATCAACGCACAAGCTGTGAGAAGAGTCACTGATAAATTCCTCTGGCTTCCATGTCTGAAGACACTAGTTTGAATTATACCTTGTTGTTGTAGACTCAAAATAGACAAGAGAAAAGAAAATCACTCAGTGAGTAGATTTAAAAAAGAAAAAAAAAAAAGAAAACAGGAGATTTTACAAAGGCCTTGACATTTTTTCCTCCAAGACTTTAAATACTGTTTTCTTGTTATTCTGTTATACAGCAACAGGATGTGTTAGAAATGTTTAAAATAGCTATAAACATACTTCTGCATGCTATGTTTTTAAAATGAACAGGATAGTGGACTGTCTTCACCCTGAAATACAGATCAGGTTCATGTGTGCAGCATGACTCACTGGCAAGTGCAGCTAGGAGAAAGCACTGTGCTAAACCCCACTGTTTGTGGTCTAACAGTGTTAGCCATGACCAGTAAACATCTCTTGGAAAAAAAAGAAACCAAACAAAAACCAAACCAGCTCTTTGTAGATATTCTGCCCATTTCCTCCTAATTTCAAACCCACCCTCACTGCTGCCAAGTCACAGCAGCCATTTCTGGTGCACTGGAACTAACAGGAGACACAGTAGGCAGGAGGAATCAATGTGTTTTCTGTGCTACTCTGCAAGCTGCTGTGCCACCACACCCTCTGCAGTTGCTTATGGAATGTTTTTCATCCATCTGAGACGTCATGTCAGCCGCTCTTCAGAGAGTGGATAAGCAGATACAGCTTGGGCTGCGAGAGCTCAAAACTCCCTTTCAGATTTCATAAACTTGATTTAGGATATTTTGATAGTATGAATCTAGACTCATGAAAAACATTTACATTTCCGTGCTTCACTGTTTTTACTCAGTATGCCTTTTAACAAAATCCACAAAGACTCACTGTGGATTCTGGAGCAGCTTATGGTTTATTAACCACTGCCCCTGTCCTGGATGTTTATGTGGAAAGCTTCAGTTCAGCTGAAAGCTAAGCTAAATGTAGTAGCTGCCATCCCCTGTGAGAAGGTGCATGTATCCCTGTGGGGGCTGGTGGGGGTAGGAGATGCATTTTTTCCCTTCTGATTTTCCCCTAAGAGTAGAACTTCGTTCAAAACAAACTTATTACTAGCATGATTAAACAGGTTTAGATAAGCCTTGCAAATTACTTTGTGACTGCTTATTTACTTCGTCTGAAAAGCTCATCTGAATTTGGTGTCTGCCTGTTTAGGAGGTTCATTTGCATGCAGACTAGCACCAAAATAACTGATGAATCTGATTTCCTCACAAGTCAGTTTGTGAACACTTCTGGAATATGTATAAATGCAGAGCCTATGCTTACTGCAGGCATATTTTTTCATCAGTCTCAGCCTGCAAGTTGGGCTAAATTGACAGATCCAGCTTTCATTCCAGCCCTTCCTGGTCCTGCACTGTGCTGGAAATACATTGGCTACAGCTGGACTTAGAGAAACAATCCCACAGCTCCCTGTTCCAAGCATTAAGCCATTTATACAATTTCTTTTTTTCCCTGTGAGTCCCAGGCAGAAGCTGCCCCAGAAGAGAATATTGGTTTCTAGATGGGCTGCACTGTAAGCTTGACTTGGTGGATCCAGGCTGCTCTGTGTATGAGGTACTTTGGCAAGGGCAACTCATGCTGATTGTGTGTAAACAGCTCACAGGGCAGCCTTGGTATCTCAGTGCAGACGTTGCTTTTTACACTCTCAAAGAAAAATTAAAAAAAAAAAAAAGAGTAAATAAAGCAATTTTCAAATGTCAGTTTAGCCTAAACTGAGCTAAGATTTCTTGTGTAGTAATCTGCATTGTCTAAACGAGCCCAGTTTGAGGGAACAGTTGAAGTTAAACCAGCTCAACTTCTAGGCAGACTAGTTTTCAACTTAACCTGTTGATATGAGTTTCTTATCTCAGAGTCTGAATGAGTCTTCTACAGAAAGACAAGAGAGGCATAGCTATATTCTCCCTGTTACTTCTTGTCTGACTGGTACCCTCAGGCAACCATCCACCTGCAATTAGTGGGAATAGTACACTATTATAATCTAGTAGATGGGAATTAATCAGCGTACGCACTGAGTTGTTTGACTCAGTGTTGTTTTGACTGTATTTTAATAAGATAGAATCAAGCCACAATAACAGCAACTGCCTCTCTAGCATCTTTTTGGGAGTTATCTCTTGTGCAGTTCTTTTTTGCAGTATTTGGAGAAGGTTCAGAAAGTGATGAAAATTGGCTTGAAAATTCCAAACATGCACATGTTAAAACATCAGATTACTGCTCCATCCCGCAGGTGTTGCCAAAATTAATTTTCCAAAGGGAAAAGAAAGTTTAAAAAAATTAAAACAAACAAGCAAAAGTAAACAATGTTTTTTGCGATGCACTACCAGAATATTAAATTAAAACCTACTGGTTTTTAGTTTTACAGTTTAGCTGAAGATTTTAGAGAAAAAAGTCCTGTAAAAAGACTTGTGTTTGTCACTGCAAGATTCAAGCATGTCACACCCTGAGAAAGACTTCTGTCTGAGGTAATGCACTGAACATTCAGTAGGTTTCTTTGATAGGGGTGAATTGTTATGAAAATCTCTACACCTATATTGTTGTATCTTTTTTTAGTATATTGTTCAGAGATGACTTGTGTGGAAACTGTGGGCATGTCTAGCTGAAGAGGAAGCAACTGCTGTCTCTCTAACAGAGAAACAAACATATAACAGATGCGTGCAGAACAGCCTGGTGCAGAGAAGGACCCAAGTCAGTGCTGTGGCAAAACTCTGAGCTAAACGTGCTAAAGGAAGGCTGAGAACAATTTTTCACTCCACACTTAACCATGGCACTTAGTCAGCAGTCCCACACTTGGAGGCATGGGGAAATTAAAAAAAAAACTCAAGAATGATGGTTCACTTCCTCTTTGGTCAGCTTTGGGCACCGTTATCACCTCCTTCTAGTTTCCATTGCACAGGTGTCCAGGCCACAAGTTTTTGAGAGAGCTTCATTAGAGAGACAAATAATTTAAATAACTGTAAGAGAAAATTTTGGCTATAGTAATCTAAGCAATAGCAGGGAGGGGAAGTGTATGAGGAAAAGTCCTGAGAGTTTGAAGAGTGTTGAGTAGTTGACTTTTGCAATTAGCATTAGTTGTTTGGTTTTGTGTTTAAATGTAGGTTAAAGGGGCTAAATTGATGAATCTAAGTTTGAGTGTCATGGCTATGAAGGACTTCTCATCCCTAGGGTAATCCTTCCAGCACTGGTGGAACAGCAGTGAATCCATGTAAGGAAATGTATTACGCCAGTGCTTGTGCTGCATTAAAGCTCTGTAGAGGCAGGAAATTTCATTCTCTTTATCAATAACCCAGGATTTCTCCATTTTGCTGCTTCCCTGAAAAAGTATTAGAAAACAAAAGAGCATTTCAGGTCCATAGAGAAAATAAAATGCTATACTGCTTTTCTGTTATAGAAAAGTAAACATTTACATTTAAAGCAAGTTAAGAAGAGATTTTCCTTTTTTTTTTTTTTCCTGTCTTGACTTTTCTGATATAGCCTAATTCAATTTTACTGAGTAAATGTTTATTTCTAGAACTGTTTATTTCTTAGCCATTCATTGGCCTGAGAACAGGAAATACCTGGAATATATGTTCTTGGAAATGAGTTTTTGTAATGCAGCACTGAGAACTCATGATTTTAGGGCCAGGATTTTTGAGCTGGAAACACGTCATGTTACACTGGTCTGTGAAACCACAACTCCAGATGGCAGTATCAGTGGTTAGGAAGGGATGGGAAGACCTTCTTTTCCAGAGCAGAAGGGTTCACAGTATTGAGCCATATGTAACCCCAATTACATGGGTATGGTCTCACTTTCCTTTGAGAGTACTGAGGAGGAGAAGGGGTCTGCTTTTCTGCCAGAAAATGCAGAGGAACAGTATGAGGAACTCCTGTATTTATTTCAGCATCAAAGATGTGAATCTCATCCCACTTCTCTTTTCTCCACCTGCTGCTACCCTCCAAGTCTTTTACACAGTTTAGTGGTGATAAGCCATGGTGGTCATTAGAAATTTGCATTGAAATGTTACTTACATGGGAACTGGCTGGCTGTATGTCTCAAAACTGATATTTCAATGAAACCATTAACATTTCTGTTCATTGGTTATCCTTGGGTTCATACTTTCAAGCTCTGCTATGACTCTGTGATGGTCAGATACTTTCCATTACATGTGTGTGCTCATGGGAGAGAGAGAGGGAGCTGTGATTGTCCTGCAGGTACGTGACTGGACAAGATATTCTTCTCCACACAGCACTATAATGCTTACACTTCTATTTGGTGTTGAATTAAAAATATCAGTAGTGCATGGAGATTTATAGGCAGAAGTGCTAATACCCTAATTCAGCTTTCTTAATGGTACAGAAAATAGACTGGTTTACATCAAAGCAGGAAACACAGCCTTTTTACTTCCAAGAGAAAGATAATTTGATTTGAAATACATATTAGTGTCTTAAGCATTTTCCCTTCTTCTCATTAACTTTTCCAAGCTTCTCTACATACTATATTTTTTGTATGACTTGATTTAAAAACAGATTTAAAACTATACCCCAAATGGCCTCATATACTTGTACAGCAATGTGGCCTGTATGGCTGAGATCATGGGGATCTGACTTCCAGGCTGCTGCAATGTAATAGGAAGGGCTAAAAATTACTTTGTCCTGCTAGTCGCTGCATGGAGGTGGGTCATGTCAGCTACTAAGAAACCAAAAGCTGTCTCCTGGTACTTCATAGGAAATTTGTGATCTTTAGGTTAGATAACTGATAATGACATGGCAGAAAAATGAAACAAACTGTTTCATCAATTGATGTTCTCCCTGTTGGTCTTTTGTGTGACATTTGTTCTCATTGTTGCCCTTCAACATCTCACATTTTTTGAATGCTTATAATAATGAATATATGCATAAGAATCATATAATCATGGGGTAATTTGGGTTCTAAGGGAACCCTTAAAGACCATTTAATCCAACACTCCTGCTAAAGGCAGGGACATCTTTCATTAGATCAGTGTTCTCAAAGCCCTGTTTAACTTGAATCTGAAACCTCTGTGATGGGATATCCACAGCTTCTCTAGGCAAACTGTTTCAGTATTTTACCATCCTTTTAGTAAAAAAAATGTATATTTTTGTCTAATCTAAATCTGCTCTCAGTTTTAAAATGTTGCCTCTTGTCCTGTCACTGCAAACCTTGGTAAAAGGTTTTTCTCTTTGTCTTTCTTAAAAGCTGCTTTTATATATTGAAAGGTCTCAATGAGGTCTGTCTGGAGCCTTCTCCAGGCTCAACCACAGCTCTCTCAACCTTTTGTCATAGGAAAAGTATTCCAGCCCTTGGATCCTTTTTATGGCTCTCTTCTGAAACCAGTCTTACCTGTTACACATCTTACTTATATCAGAGATGGACACAGCACTTCAGGTGGGGTCTCATAAGAGTGGAGTAGAAGGGAAGAATCACCTCTCTCAACTTGCCGGCCACACTTTTTTGATGCAACCCAGGATACAGCTGGCTTTCTGGGTTGCCAGAACACAAGTCCAGCTCCTGTCCAGTTTTTCATCCATTGGTATCTCCAGCGCTACTCCGCAGGGCTGCTATCAATCCATTCATCCCCCGGTCTGTACTGATAGTGGTAATTGGCCCAACCCACATGCACATGGCCTTATTCATGAGGTTGGTATAGACCCTCCCCTTCAGCATGCCAAACACAGCACACAGCTTGGTGTCATCTGCAGACTTCTGAGAGTGCATTCAATGCCACTGTCTGTGCCACTGATAATAGTACTGGTCCCCAGTACAAACCCTTGAGGATCACCATTTACTGGTTTCCATCTGGATACCAAACCGTTGACTATAACTCCTTGGACATGGCCATCCAGATAATTCCTTACCCATCTAAAAGGCCAAATCAAGGCAGAAGACCATATCAAAGCAGAAGTCCAAGTAGTTGACTTCTACACAGAGGGTAAGACAGGTGGTGAGGAAAGCCTGCACAGGAGTAATAGACTCTGCTGTGCTGCTGTGATCTAATTTAACAGGTCATACTCATATACATGTACATATTCGTGTATGTATGATTCCCACACTTATCTGAAAAAAGCATACAGACTATTGAAGACAACTATGCAGGAACTTCGTAGTCATTGTGCTTGCCTGAAGTATGAGGCTCTCTAGAGAACTAAAAAGGGAAGCAAACCTCAGTCCCTGCCATAACGATACATTTTTGTTCCACTCAGCTCATTGGCTAGTTTTGGAACTGACAAGGCCATTGTGAGTTTCCTTTCATAAGATTCATGCAATCAGCTGGTGTCTGAAAAATAAAACACCCTTGAATTCCTTGAGAAGGTGTTCTTCATTTTGCTAGTGGTAACTTTAACATGTTGATTGCAAAGGAGCATGTTCAGTAGAATAGATAGCAGATGAAAATAGACCAGAGGGGAAACTGCTAACCAAAGTGATCTGCAGCCATCCCAACTTCTCCCCTGTGCTGTGTATGCCAACCACAGCCTGCTGGCCTCAGACTGACTGTTAATCTTCACAGCTGCACCTCCACCCTCTCCACAGAGCCAAGAGACAAGAACAGAAACAGCTGGGATTAAGCAAAGAAGGTTCACTCTGAATGCCATGTTTGCAGTAGGACAGGCAGGTGATGGTAAATGTTGATAAAAAATATGAGTCCAAGAGAAGACAGCATGCCCAAGCTGGACAAGAAGTGTCCAGCCTGGGGAGTTTTTACTTGATTGTAACACCTTTTCACACTGGAGATGCTCCTGGAAAGGCTGACAAAACTGTGATAGTGCTGATACAAATGCTGCTCTGTAGTATTTGGAATAAAAGGTGTCTTTTCATTAGGACTGCTTCTTTCCCTCTGTGCTCCCCTGCAGTTGCCAGGAGCCAGAGTCTCTCAGTTCCTTAGGCAGTTGTTGTATGTTACAGGTTTCCCTCACATCCTAGAGACATTTCTTAAACATGATACTTTGTAAGGTGAAGCTGCTTTTATCCAGATTCCCTGTCTTCAGGCTGAGGTAGGGTCATCAAGCTTTGGTGTGTTTAACTGCATCCTGACGCTGCAGCTGCTACTGTTAGGTTTTACTGTTCACAAGAAAACCCTTGGTGGCATTACTAACCACTCTCTTTCCCGTCAGGACTCTGATGTTTTGGGTTTTATTTGTGGAATGATGTAAGAGCAGTGCTTGGCATTTCTCTCTTCTGGGTGAAGGATCTTAGTCCTTCCCATAGCCATTTCTTGTGGCAGAACTCATCCCACAAGAAGTCAGAGTGTCCAGCAGTCTGGACTAGTGCAGGAGCAGTGCAAGGTATACTCAGAAGCTGACCTGACCTGTTGTGCTAATACTTTAAAATGACTGTGCAGTGTTTTTGCCACTAATCAATGGAAGTTTTCTTCCAGCATGTAAGAAATGAAGCAGAAAGACTGCTAGAAATCTTTCCAGGAAGGAGAAAGCACTGGAGCATGGGGAGAATTACATCTGTCTGTTAGTGTGAAGCAAGTGCTGCAGTAGCAGCATGGGTTGTACACAGAGTTTTGGGAGCCCTTTAGAGGCTTGGTTAGTGGTTTATTTGAAGTGCTGAGCTAATACTGAAGTTGGTTCTTAAAGACTATGCACCCATTCATTTATTTCAGTGACTAGCTTTTGGAACAGGCAGATACCACTTTCTTAATTGTCCAGATTGAGGTCTGTATTTCAGTTTTGACATACACTCTTCCCTTACCACTCTCCAGCACTACTATAGTCCATAATTTTCAGTGCATTGCTAAGGGTGGCCATCATCCTGAGGCACATTAAAACTTGCGTGTTTGTATTTTCAGTGTTGTTGACATATATTTTTGGTACTTTTGTTCCGTGATTGACGAACAGCAGATTCTTCAGCTGGCTGTTACAGAATTACTAGGATCTTCCTAGGCCCTTTAAGCAATACATTTTCTTTCCTGAAACCAGAATATTGCACTGTTCCCCCATATTATTTTCTACAAACAGGAAAACTTTGGTCAGCCAGAGGAAGATCAGCTCCCTAAAATGTACTTGACTTGCTCAGTTGTTCCAGTGTTTCTGGATAATGAACATGTGTTACTTTCAAACAAACAATACTGAAAAAAAAATCCAATTATAGTAGTAGTTTTAAGTGTGAAAAATAGAATAGTTAAATTCTGATGTACAGCTGGATCTTCTTAGTTCCTAAACAGCATAGATCCAACTGTTTCTTCCTTTTCTTGTGAATTAGTGGCACAGATAAATTGTACCATAGAGACTAATGCAGTTTAGACATGAAAACATTTCACTCTTTCAGTATATAAACAGTTCATATGCTTTGGATGCATACTGTCAGTATGTAATTCCAGTAATAAAAGGTCAGATTAATTTTATATGATAAAGACTATATAAAGCAGTAACAGGATAGACCTATGCATTAACAGGCTGAGTTCTTAGTGCACTTAAAAGCTTTTAAATTGGAAAAGCTATTTTTCTGGCTGAGGCAGATTTTTGACCATTAAATATTTTCTTTGAGTTGTCCCCATGACTCCATTTCTCCTTTTTTTATTTCCTCCAGACATACACGCCAAAACAAATCCCAGAGCCCTCATCAGCCCTGCACTGCAGGGAAAAGTCTGGATAAGATCCCCAGCCTAGCCAGTAAACACAATGTGATAAGCGGGTAGCTGTCACTGTCACCCAAAGGCATCCTGGGTACCCATTACTGTCCTATTGGAGGGAAGGACTGAACATCAAAGTCAGGTTTCTGCAGCAGTAAAGTAGGGCAGATGAATAAAGGAAAACATTTTAATAACTATGCATTATTAATATCACTAGCAGGCTATTAAATCACCCATACAACAGGCATTTAATGAAGGGAAATATGTTGTTTGAACATTGTGTAATTGTCAAACTGACTCATCTGGCATGCTTTGCTTCTTGAGCTATGACAGTTTCGTGAGGTTGCCAGCAGAACTGAAAAGGTTGGCATTTCACTGTGGAGATTCAGAATCATCTTACAGCTAAAGCTACAAAGTCATATTGGAGACAGCTAAATTCCGTCTGCTTTTTTGTGACAAATCTTTATACTGTCTTCATCTGTCTACCTGTTGGTTTCCCACTCTATGAAGATATTGTAACATTTTCTTCCCCTCAACGCTTTGTCTTTTAGGGTATAAGACACAGCCCAATTATTGCAGACCTAAGATATTGTTTTAAATTGAAACTTTGGTCAGTTTTCATAGCTAGTGCATTGTTAAAAGGCTACTCACAAAACCCTTTGCATCTGCAATTTAACTTTAATTTGAAATTCAACTTTGAAGGAACCAATATTTAGCAGGTTTTTGCAGTTTGGCTAGGTCTGCTTATGTAAGGAAAAGAAGCTTTTCCATTGCTGCATTTAGAATAAGAATGAATTTCCCAAGGCTTTAAGAAAGTGGAAGAAATAGGATATATGTAGAAAGTGGAAGAAATAGGATATATGTATAGGCTGTTAAACATTTTTCTAGCAAGAGGAGTCCTGAAGAAATGAAATACATTCCATGGAGTCCCTGAGTATATAAAATACCCAATGTAAGTATTACCATGTGTCGTCTTGACAAATTTTAAACTTTCAGAAATACCTGTGAAGGTTTCTGACTTCCTAAGAAGTCAGCAATTTTTTTCCAAGAAAAGCAGTGGACTAAAGCTGTCTTGGCAAAATCAAAAAGTGAAGTCAGGATTTGATGGAAGTCAGTTTCTTATTGAATCAAAGCCCTTCTTTTTTTTCTTTTTTTTTTTTTTTCATTTTGATATGACATAATATGGCAGAAGAGTTGAGCAAGAAGTGGGTTTTACTCCTCCAATCTATCTCTTCTGAAGCATAGTAAATTATTAAAGCAGGGGTCTGGGCTCTAGGTTAAGCACTACCTAGTAGCAAAACATCTGCCTTGAGTGAAAGCAGTAAGTTTTGCTTTACTTTATTTTATGGGGGCTTATCCTTAGAAATAGTCATAGCAAGTAAAATGTACATTGTGGCAAAAGTAGAACTGGTTGTTCAACAGAAATAATGTGACTGACATGAACAGAATTTAGCCTGGCCTTTGCTACCCTACAGTTTTGTAAAATACTCTGGGGAACTTATGTGCAATCAGTGAATCTCTCCCCAGTTTTTATCAGCCAGAGTCAGTTGTTTAGGGCAGTGGTGCACAAGGCAAAAGTTTAGGACAGCTGCCGAGGTACCAGATAAAAAATTATATATACCTTCAGAATATTAAAAAAAAATGACCCCAGCTGCTTTTTGTGCCTGACCCAGCCTTGTTGATGCACACAGGAGGATGATGAGAACACCACAGAAGTCAAGATTTCAGGGAGATTAGGCACTGGAAAGCCTCATCTCAGACTGCAGTCTGTCTAGGCATGGAGCTTTTCATCCCTCTTGGTACTGGGACAGCTTTAATGCCCAGCAGTTCTCTAAGTAGGAAGTAAGATGCACAAAATCAGGCACATCAGGTAACTACTGCACAAAGCTCTGGGCCAGTTCAATGTTTGACCATATTTTGATCTTGTTTCTCATGTCTTAACAGTGATGCAGAAATTCAGTGTAAGAGAAAAATAAAGGTAGTGGGGAGAATTTTTTTTGTTTTCATGGACTTTTACAAAGAAAAAAGAGCAAATCTGTGCGCTGTAAAAGCAACAGTTTTGGCTTTAACTTCTGTCGAGTTGCAGCTTCTCTTAGCTGCTAATACATGAGAACATCATCATGAGTTTGTGTTTCAATTGCTGCTGAAGTGTGAGTATCAGCATTAAAAAGAGCTAAACTTTGATCACTGCGAAATCTTGCATTAAATTTGTGCTTATTTGTAACCACTAAAAGCAGTCACACACAGACTGTGTTTAACATATTTGTTCTTTCATTTACCAAAAGGTATTTTCACATCAAAACAGTGTCATCAGCTGTAATATACAGTGTATATTTGCCCTTCCATTTCACAGGGAAGAGATGGAGCAGTTTGATTTATTAATAAACCAAAGAGCTTTTGCCATAAATCAGAATTCATCAGCTTTTTTTCCTTACGTAAACTACTATTCTAATTGGATTTTCACTCCCAGATATTATCTGGGTAAAGACCATAATCACATATTTCAAATTAATTGTAACAGAACACAAATATACCGACAGATTTAATGATAAAGGACTTTTAGTTCCAAAACTGAGTCATAAATGAAAAGAAATCAACAAACAAAGGAGGGAAAAGACAATATTGCATGGTACTGATGGGGAGGTCGGGTACATTTAGTTCTCTCTGATCTTGACAAGATCTGTCTTTTTTTGTGAAGACTTTAGGAGATTTAGATTTAAGGTACTTTAGGTACTTTAGATTTAAGTACCTTTTTTTTTATCTTTACTTGTGAAATATCAACCTTCATGGCAGGTTTTCTTAGCAGAAAGGGAATTCAGCTGCCCAACTGTTCTAGAAGGTAATGTGTCCAACCACATTCTGTCTCCTGAGTTCAGCAGCCATACAAAACCTGCATTTGATTACATTGGGCTTCGTTATTAGGTGTCTCTAGGATACTCTCACAGACATTCATCAAAGATGTTAGGATTTATTTCTTCTCTCTTTTTAAGACCATTGAGTGAAATTTTGTGCTAAATTAAATGTGTTATATATATTATGTTATAATAAGGAGAAAAGAAATGTTTCCCATTCCATCCAATTTATAGATGCAGTTTAAGCGACAGTGGTGAATATTTGTAGATTATTTTTCCTATACTTTTTATTTTTTTCCTTCTGCCAAGGAACATATTGGGGCAAGGAAGGAAAAGATCATCTGGGACAACAAGCAGGTGTTATTTCTTGCTGAGGCTCAGGTTCTTGACTGCCAAGCTTGATGTAATTTGGGGAGTCTGATTCTCAGCAAATCAGTCCCAACTCAGAGCTGTCCTTTGTTTTTACTACTTTTTTTTCCCCCTTGTTTACAAGCTGAATTCTGCATGTCAAAATTTTTCATTCCTCCAGTGGGCTGTAGCTGTCTCTAAGTGACAGCCCATTTTCACAGTTCTCTTTATCATCTCATGTTTCTTGAAAATACAGAAAAGGTTTTCAAAAGTCTCAGGTGTGGGTGGTTTGAATTGTCACATATATAGTGTAAGTCTGTCTTTCTTCCAGGTGTAACCAGCAGAAAAAAAGGAGGGTGTTGGTTTTGATCCTGACATATCCTCTAGTTTCTTTTATCTCTTACTCAAAATCTGGTTTCTTTCACCTGAGAAGAGTCAACATCAAAATACCCCAGAGACACCTGTGTGTTTCAGAGAAACTGGAAATAAGATTGTGTCTGTCCTGGGATTACTGATTCTCAGTCAACCATTCTCACAAGTTTACTCTAAAAAGTAGTGGTTGGGGTCTCCAGCAGCTCAGCAAAACCATTATATAATATAACATACGAAGTGCTGTCACTATTGAAATAATAGTGACTTAATAATATGAGAATTCACGATTAGTCCTTTGCTTCAAATGCTATGCGAAGCTGTTTTATGAAAGTCGTCCTCATTGACTGAGATAAACAGCCTTCTCTGTAGCACCAGGATCAGATATATCTGCTTTCAATGTGTAGTTTGAGCTAGCAAAAAAAGGAGAACCTTGATTTTTATTTAACAAAGTAATTCTGCTGTGATGTGATGTTTTTCCTCAAACACAACAAGGTGCTAACTACAGATAAAGTTAAACAGTCAGCAACAATACCAGTTTCAGAGTAATGAGCTAGACAATCAAGAAGGTTTTTAAGTGATAATTAAGAAAAAGTTATTCTGCTATATGTGTAATTTACTATAGTAGACTAATTCATCTCTGTTGGCATGAAACAATTAAGAAGGCTTGCTAATATTTCAGAAGCTCATGTTAGCATTTTTGATAATTGGCAGTGTATTGACTTATATTGTTCTAAATTTTTGCTGGCTTCACTGAACATGAAGGATAATGATAATGTTTAAGATTTTGAGATTTTTCAGGTAAATTTCATTTTTCCACTGCAGACCAAAATCATTTGGCATATTCCAGTTGCAGAACAGAAGTGATCCTTGTAAGGGAGATTTTGGGAGGCATCTTTGGAATTTTTTTCCTGGGTCCCTTTGATTTTCAGTGCCAGTGGTCTGCATCTTTGCTTTCAGTGCCAGTGGTCTGCATCTTTGCTTTCATTACCTTTGGGGAAAAAAATGGACTTTATAATATTTCAAAAACTAGAAAAGAAAGTGATTTTGGACAAAATTTTCACATCTTTGCTCTAAATAATGAACACTCTTATTATTCTAGGACACAGAATTTGACCCCTTGAAGTTCACCAGTGTGATTGAATGTGAGAAGCCAAACAATGACTTAAGTAGGTTTCGAGGTTACATGTGAGTATTTCATATAGTATCCTTCAGTATACACTTCTCTAATATGGAATAAAATATATATATATATCTGCTTGTTTGCTTTGTGCTGTCTTCTGTAAGTTGCATCATCATCTCATCTGAATAGGGCTGCATATTTAAGGCTCTTTTAGATGATCCTCTCTTCAAGGTGAGATGGGAACCTCATGTTTCCATTCCTTAGGATGGATTTATTTGCTACCTTCAATCAGCTTACACTACAGAAATAAATGTATGAAGCAGTGCATTTACAGGCACTCTTCTCCTATTTCCTCCATGGATCAAAAAAGCCCATCTGGAAATGGGAAGAAATAGAAAACAAGTCCAAGAGAGGCAACAAACAAGCACAATCTGTTGTACACTTTCATGAAGATGGGTCTGTTGAATGTTTCTTTTAATACATGTGTCTTACATGTTCTTTCTTCTATTCAGATAAAATAATACATGTGTTTTAATACATTTTCTTTCATCTATTCAGATAAAATGAAATTACTGGCTCACACAGTGGGTATTCCTGTGCATTACCACATCACTTATGCTCACTTGACTTAATTCTAAACAAACAGAACTACATTAACAGGGCGCTCATTTCTGGCCAATCAGTCCTGCTCAGAAACAAATGTTTTAAGATGTGCAAATGTTTTAGGATTTGCTTCTTATGTAGCCTGGTCTGTAGTGTAAAGGTATGTTGATTGTGGTGGCTTAGGAGATGCACTCTTGCGTGACTTATTTTTCTACAGTCTGTTAACCACATGGAGAGTGAGAGCCCAGGATACATAATTTTTGCCCAAATTTTAACAACAGCAGTTAAACTGACACTAATTCCATTTCAAATACAATGATTTACCACCCATGTTGATTAGGAATGATAAGCAGTATTAAGTTGTGTAAATGTCACAAGGTAAATTGCTGGAGCTCAGGGAGTTTTTTATAGTGATGCCATTTACCACCATAGTTACTACTCTCAGATGTCACAGATTGTGTAGGATGTACTGTCAACTGGTGTAAATCAGGACAGTTTCTTTAAACTACATCAAGTTGTAGTGTGGGAAAATGTGTTCCTTTATTTAGCAGCACAAAGCTTTACAGTTCATGTGAAGAAAAAAGTTTAGTATTAGACATTACTGCATGAGGGTTTGTAATAGAGAGCCTGCTCTACTGTAGACATGCCATTTCCAGATATGGAAATGGAAAGTTTGGCAGCTTTTCTAGCACACTTTATATGTGAATCTTAGTCCCCAAAATATTGAGCAGAATACTGTAGAAAAGATGCATAAATTTTTCTTCCATTTTATATTTACTTATTTACTCCATGTGGAAAAGGCCTGTGACATGTAAGTTACAGAACCATTTGAATTACATAGCAGAAAACATGGTATTATCTTTTTGATGACTATTGTTTAGTATTGATTATATTTAATCTTCTTTGTATTTTATAGTTTCACAAATGAGGAGAATATGTTTTGACACAAATTCTGAATCTGGCAAAAGCATCAGGTGATTTCCACCCTCTCATCAGCTATGTTCCAAGAGATTTACAGCTAAAGGCCCATGGGCCATTAGAATTAGAGAGTGGGGAACAACCCCTCAGCAAATAAATTCTCAATCCCCTAATTTATCACAGAAGTAGGCTTTTCCCCCACTTTTTAGAGTTCCTTCATTAGTATAATGGAATCAGGAATCTATTTCAAATCATTCATTAACAAGATGAATAGCAATTAACATATCTAAATTGAAACATGTCATTGTCATGTCAAACTCAGATCTTAATTCTTCAAAATTTTACCAGTAGTTGCTGCTTGAAATAATGGATCAGATAGCTACCAGCCAATAATAGCTCGACTGAAATGGTACCAAAATATTAAATAGTAATCCCATGAAATAATAGACTTTCAACAGATCCATAGGTAAAAGCTGTGCTGAAACATTGCTACCAAAGTTTCCTAGACATGTTGACTAGGTTTTAATAGGTTTCTAGTTTTGATTCAGATTTTTTTTCCTGTATGAAATGTGGTCTTTGGTTTTAATGTCAGTGCTGAGAAATCTTTTAGGAAATAGAAATATTTTTTTTGTGTGTATGCTGTAAACATGTAAAAAAATCTGTTCTCCACAGTTTTACTGAAATAAAATCACTATAGGCAGTCAATGTAGCATGGAAAAAAGGATACATGATATTTAAAAAAAAAAAAAAAAGATACTTCAAAATGCATTGAGATGGGCCTAGCCCTATCCTATATCTGAAAAAGTGTACATGTACATTGCTGCATCTGAATTCTTCAGCTGTGTTGCCACAATCTGCATTGAACACACTCGGGGTGTGCAGATGCACAGGCAAGCACCAGTTTTATTCAGGTGCTTGCTTTAATTCTCTTTTGCAGTTTCTGCACTCCCAAATAACTCAAGCACTTTCCCTCACTTTTATTTCCCTTATAAACATATTCTGTGTAAGAAGAGTAGAACAAAACCTAACATGCCCCCTGCCCGTATGTGTCTAGCCAGATTATGTACAGTATGCATGGCAAACATTCAAAAATCCAATTCCAGGTTCCAAAAATAGCCATATTTGCTTTAAAATCTTGTTTGTACCTTTTTGTGTGTATATGGGCAAGGGAAAAAGAGAAGTTGTAATTGGGAATCTGACTTTTCAGCTTTTTGAAAATAATAATTTTATTCTTAGACAAGAACATAAAATTTTATCTGATCATACCAAAATAAGTATAGCTTGGAATTGGAAGAAGAAGAAGGAGATGAATACATGTGTGTATTTCTGTTTCAAAGGTTGTCCAAATTAATATAAAACCATGTTACAACTTTTTTAAGAAAAAACAAATATAAATCTATAGTGATGTCTCTTTAATGTGCTATAGTAACAGCTCCACTCCTGGAATAAAAAACCAAAGCAACCTCAACTAATTTTCATCAATTGAAAGTCAGGAAGTTTCTGACTGGTAATGTTCACTGATATCATGTTTAAGATTGTTGAATATTTTCTTTGGGAGTGTCAAGCCTTGGAAAGTAATGCCAGCTCTACCATTTCTTTTGTAAGACACTTGATAAACCAAAATGTGAAAGAAACTACTCTCTTTTGAATACAGTTATCATTGGTTACCTTGTCATTTAATGGTGATAGACACATAACATGTTAAAACATAATAGAAAGCTGAAGCAAGCTACCATCAGGGTAATTTTTGCATTGCTGTATTAAACCATAGGCTTACTTCTGTATAAAGACTTTCAGAGTGCTGTAGCATAATAGTAGTTAACTGCAAATGATCTGCTCACTTCTCCTAATTTGTGGTACATTTGTATTTTAGATCTGAAGATACCACATTTTTGCAGTGTCATCCATGTGAGAAATTGCAGAGAAAAAGAGCGTTGCACCCACACTTACCAGTGCATTTCCTCACGGCTTAGCCTTTGCATTCCAGGAATCTGAGTGGCTTCAGCCAGACACTGTTCTAAAGAATGACAGAGCAAATCTTCCTTCTTTGCCTGTAACTTACACTGGCCAGAATCCAAAAAGGGGAAAAACAGACTCTTCAGCCTTTGTAATGAGCTTAAGGTTTATAAATCTCCAGGGCTAGAAATGGGAACTAGGCTGTCTGTTGACCCAGACTCGAAGTTTACAATTGGCAGGTTTGTTATTAAAGTGAGCAGTTTTATCTAACTCTAGTTTTCATTATTTTTTAATCCAGACCTTTATGTCTGCAATTTTTCCTTCCTTTTGTCATCAGTGCCCAACTGTTTTATGTGTATGTTGTGTTACTAAGTCACTGGGAGTGACTGGAGACAAGAGGCAAGTTGAGTTTCCTCCAGCCTCTGCTGGTGTCTTTCTTCCAGATTTTGATTTCATCCATGTTTTCTAAAGTTCTTGTGAGCAACAGTTGAGTTCTCTGACTTCATTTGGATATGGGAAAGTAAAAAGCAGTACCAAATGCATGTAAGGATGAGATGTGCTAAGAAGGCTCAGCCTGTGGGTGAGAGCAGTAGATTGGGGTTTTAACACCTACAGGTTAACTTCAGATGTTGCACAATTGTTTTGGAGCTGTTTTGTAAGCTAAGATAGTAAGAACAAATATATAATTGTATGGGACAAATATACAAGTAATAATATATGACATTTGCCATGTGCAATATACCTGGCACAGTCCACTGTTCCTGTGAAGTGTAAAGAATTAACAAAGGTTATAAAACGATAAGCCAAAGCAAGTACCACTTAAGTAGGTTTATCTCTAAAAGTCCCATTTATTAACCGGAATCATAGCTATCATTTTGAGATTTTATTGGAAATTAAACATTCTCATGATTTATAAGAAAGCCTAATGCAGAATTTAGCCTTAAAAATCAGAGGAATGACAGAATTCTGGTAGCAGTGTAATTTTGACAGTATGGAATCATTAAGAAATTATTTCCCATAGTTCAAGCACAGACAAATTGACACCTACTGACATTCTGCCAGAGGGATGTTGGGCAGCCCCCCAACTGATGCCACTTTGGCAAAAGGTGGATTAAGGAGGTTTGCTGAAAAGAACAGAAGTAAAAGCTCTGTTCTTCTCTCTGAGACTGGCAGGGAGGATGGGCTGAGCAGGGGAAGTTGTCTCCTGACTAAAAAATCACCTTTGACTTTCGTGTCAGAATTGCAAATTTGGTGTTATCCACTTCTTTCTTTCTCTGTTTCTGGCCTCTAGTCAGATGTTATCACTGCTGCTGCTACCTCAGCAGTCAAACCCAGTGTTTTTTCTCCATCCTTGCAGAGAAAAGCTAAGCATACTTATTGAAGTACCAATACTTTTAATATATATGCATATATTTTGAGCAGAGGGTGGGTATAATATACTGTGCTGAACTAAAAAAGGCTGTATATGTGTGTGTGTATACACACAGGTACATTCTGCTCACTAAAAGCTTTGACTATTGAGGTTATGTAGCATAACCAGTATTACAGAATATTCTGCAAGTGGTCTGACTAGACTTGGACAAGTACAAAGGACTCACCAATGTGAATCTTTTCTTCTTACAAATCTCAGAGTATTTGGTGTAGTTCCTAGGCCTGGATCCTAGAAGTATGTACTTAAATTACAATTTTGGTCCTCATTTAGAAAAAGAGAAGAACCTAAGAGGGAAAAGCATGTGTATATAACCCAGATGTGAAGGCTTAGAAAACAGGAAGCAAATAAAAAGAACTCCACCTTTACATAAAAAGGACAGTTTAAAGCCAGTTTGCAGATTTCAGGGGACAGAGAATTTTAAGTGCTCAAATCCAGGTAGACATAAGATTTGGTGTTGCAGCAGCACAATGTTAATTTTAGTGTAGCATATTGAAAGTGTGATGATTTTGATGGTCTGAAAGCGAGGACATTTAAACAATTCAGATTTGCTTTAATCTTCTCTGAGGCATTGGGGTACTTCAGTTGATAAAATGAAATTTTATTCATTTGAAAGTGGTTTTAAATTATTATTTGTCTTTTTTACATAGTAAAAATTCTAATATAATTTTTAATTTCTATTATTTTTTAGCATTTCCCTGTTAATTCTCATAAGGCTATTTTCTGTATTTCTCTGTCAGCTGAAATTTCAGTTAGTCCATGCCTAGCAGATAATAAATTGTAGTAGAAATGTGACTTCATTCCATTTTTCTCCTGTGTTTTGGTGTTAGTCAACAAGAATCCTCAGGGTGCAGGCCATTCTTAGACAGTTGAAGAATCGTGTTGCCTGATAGTTGGTGAGACAGTTCTGAAAATAATTTCTCTTGTTTTCATTGATACATGGAATAAAAACATGGAATATTTTTCCTTTTCTTTTCACTGAAGTAATGTGTCTTATCCCTGGCACATCTTCCTTAGTATCACTACTTCTGAAGCACAGTCATTTCCTAGTTTCACCATATTGCTTTCTAGGATTCCTTTAGTAAGCACATGTGAATAGTGGGTTAATTCTATCCAGTACACAGCTGCTTTGAGGTGGACTGGATTAACTGTGATTGCTCAGTCAGTTTACACATGCACAGGAAGTCCAGTGCATTTTCCAAGCATTAGCTAGGCTGCACACATGCTGTCGATTTGGCCCACGTGTCTCTAGTGAGCATTTGTCCAGGACATTTGTATATCCAACAGCAACTGGTGCTGCTCCAGCTGGGCTGCTGCATGTCGGGGATCCTTGGGTAAGTCATTTCAAAGTCGAACAAAGGAGAACCTTCCCAGGAGGAAGATGCGATGAAATATTTTGCCATCAAACTGAAAAAACTTCTTAAATGCTGAAGATGTTTCCTGGACTCGTTGCATTACAAGTAAGATGTAACAAGCTTGATGTTTTGACATGCTGTGTTTTGTTCTGTTTTTAAATTTTCCGTAGTATTCATAAAAGTGGAAAAAAGGATGGACTGTTCAAAGAGAATCTTTTGTTACGTGGATGTACCATTAGAAACACAGAAGAAGTTGCAGGAATAGTAATCTATGCAGGTAAGAGCTGCTTTTCTGTCTTATAGGGCATACCACCTTTTGTAGCTATAAAATAATAGCCAAGTTCCATATGACATGTTTGGTGCAATTCTTTCTGCAGGCCATGAGACCAAAGCTTTGTTAAATAATAATGGACCACGTTACAAGCGCAGTAAGCTTGAAAGGCAGATGAATGCTGATGTCCTTTGGTGTGTCCTCATACTTCTTATCATGTGTCTGTTTTCTGCCATTGGTAAGTGTTCTTTACTAGTAGAAACACTGCTGTTTAAGTTAAGTATTACACTGTCTTGGGATTCACGTGCTTAGCTTTATCAGAAACGTATGTGTCTTTCAAAACATAAAGTCCATAAAGCTGTCTCCATTCTTATTTTTGTCAAAAATTAAAATGTCTTGATGCACAACCTGATCAAAATACCTTCTTAATCTCAATTAAATATATGCTATTAGTACCAGAGATCTGAAGGCTTAGATTATACTCCCCTTGATAGCATCCAAAAATGTCAAGCCCAAAAAAGCCCTCAGTTTATAGTAGTCCCCTCAAAATTACAGGTGGCAGAGTGTAACTTATCATTAATCAGGCAGTAGAGTAATTTATGAGCAGAGAGTAAACAAAATCAGCACAGTGATATTCCCCAGTACTACTTATTAAATTGAGGGCACAGTGCACGACATAGACTCACTGTCCCTAAGGCTGCAGCCATAACATAGAAGAAGTAAGCAAAAGTCTGCATAAATCCAAGCAGAATATTCTCTAAACTTCAAGTGTTCAAGGAAATGCTGCAGTTCAGGTTATGTCTCCTCAGGCCTTTTTTCTGTTGATTTGTGAGAAAGAATTGAGTTTTACGTTTGGCACAAGAAATGATTTTTTATATATGGCATGTGAATTCCATTTCCTTAATATTTGTGTGTTCTGTAATGTTTGCATGTGAGTCATATGGCATAAACACCAGAATGTTTCTTAACAACCACGGTGTAGCTTAATAACAATCTTATGCCACTTTAATATATCTCTCTGTGCCTTTTTCCAGGTATTGTTAAATGCTTAAAGATGAGTATTTCCAGCTGTGAACCAGCCAGCTTATTTGTTTCCACTGAGTTCATGACACACTTTTGTAGTGTTGGGGAGCCCAGTCGTCAGGGCTGAAGTGTCGTGGTGGGGCTTCACAGCAGGGAGCTACCGCCTGCAGCTGTCCCCTCTGCCAGTGCCACTGTCCCCAGAGCAGCCGCAGCAGCGGGTGTGTGCCCTGTGAGTGGCTTCAGCCCAGCTGGGGCTCCCCAGAGGTGGCACTCAGTAGGTGACAAGTGCACCTTCCCTTCTGTCCCGTGTGCCACAAGGCTGGAAGCCGCCAGCAGAGGGCCAGAGAAAACTGCTCGAGGTGCTGACAGCCACAAACTGCTGGGCAGGAATTTGCTGGAGCCCTTTGAGTTGCCTGGTGCTCTGCAGAAATCAGACCATTTTTGCGCCTTCTGTCGATAAAGTATAACTGGAGATATTACACTTAATTCTTTCGAAAATCTAAGGGTATTTATAAAACAAACCTTAATGTAGGTCATTCTCAGTGTGGAGCTTTCTGTTTTTGCTTTCAAGAATAAAAATATATGCATCTATATAAATATACATCATGCGTGTGATCTCATATTGGTACTGTAGGGTCAAAATAATGTGCTCACCTATGTGTTTTTATTTTTCAAGCACTCAGTACTGGGTTTATGCATCAATATGTAAAGGATCTTGTCAAAGAATGACTTACAGAAGATTACTTTTAAAGTAGACCTTTGTCCTTTATTTCTGATTTTCAGAATCAGAAAATTTTTCACTATATAGTGATAGCTTGAATGCTTTTTGTTGCAGAAGAATTCTTCCTTGTTTTTTACACCTTAAAAACATCAGGCATACCATTTTAGGGATTTTAGGATTTTAAATCTTAGTGCTGTACTTAAAAAGGCAGCCTTCTGTCTCTCTAGCAAGAATGTAATTTTCCCAAAACAATAAAAATCTTATATTTATTTAGGTATCAACATAATCAATTAAAAAAAAAAAAGTTTTGAGCAAGACCTAGAATTTCTTTTGCTCTTCATTCCTCAGCTTCCATGCTGTTGACTCCATTGATACTGTTATTTCATTAGTTCTGTGCATGTGGTGGATATAATTCACACAGTAAAATTAAAGTTTCTTCTAAAGCTAGTTTACTGATAGCTGACTGGTACATACATCTAGTGCAGTCAGTTGAGTTCTTTCATTTTAACACACAGCATATCATTGATAATTTTCTGAAGAAGTGTAGTTTTCTTTGGTGATTACAGAAAGAGTCTAAACTAGTAATTTAGACTAGCCAGCTCACTTTATTTAGATAAAGTTATGAGAAATTAGTCTTGCATGGCTTAAAGACAGCCAAAGCCGTTTCTCAAATCCCAAATCCCAAGGTAGAAAAACCCAAGGCTTTAGGGCATTTTTCAGAAGTCATGAAGAATATTTGAAAACAAATAACAATTTCCTACAGAACTCTTAAGAACAAGGTCATACCATAAGCATTTTTGCTTGGAGTTAATTTGCTTTTTTCTCTCTGCCAATTTTTCTGCAGGTCACGGTCTGTGGGTGTGGCAATATGGTGAGAAGAAGAAACCAATTTTTGATGTTCCAGGGCCCGATGGCAAATATTTGTCACCTGTTTTAGCTGCAGTATATTTATTTCTGACGATGATCATAGTGTTCCAGGTAATCAAGTTGTACGTGCTGTCACCTCTGTTCCTAGCTGGCTGCAATAAAATTATATATGTAGTATTTGTTTCACCACTAAGGCATGTAAGAAGCTAATCAAGCCCTAAAAAGATCCTAGAGGGTTGTAATCAGTAGCACAGGGTCTACTTGGAGGCCTGTCACTAGTGATGTCCCCCAAGGTTCAATACTGGGCCCAGTGTTGTTTAACTTACTCACCAATAACTTGTATGAAGGGCAGATGCCTCCTCAGCAAGTTCACTGACACCAAGCTGGGAGGAGTGGCCAATGGCCCAGAGGGTTGTGCAGCCCTTCAGAAGAACCTTGTCAGGTTGGAGAGATGCTCAGAGGAAGTCTGCCTGAAATTCAACAAAGGCAAGTGCAGGGTTCTGCACCTGGGGAGGAACAACCCCGTGAACCAGGAAACAAGCTTTGCTCTTCATGTCTGCCCACTGTGAAACAACACCTCAGAGACTGAGGAAGCCACTTTGGGTACTGTGTTGTGGTATGAAAATTAATTTTATACTTTTTAACAGTTTTTCAGATATATTTCTCTTAGCAAAACCATATGTCAGCCAGGTAACACACTATGTTAAAAGCTTCTTGGTCCTGAGGAGAAATATATTGAATGGTTAAGTTCAGAGAAGTAAAAGAACCTCATGTCACTGAGATATATGGAAGTTTGCCTAATGGGACACTGGAGGAGGTTGCTTTACTGGAGACAGCAACTTGTTTATCAAAGGGAATGAAAAAGACTGTAAAAATAATTTTTACCCTGAGGGATTGGGTTATGATATTGGTTAAGAAAATTCACCACTGATTTCTTTAAACACCTACATTTCACTGTTGTTTTTGTTTAAATGACCATATTCACCACCCACAGCCATGCTATAATTTCTCCCACGTATCTAATTCAGAAAACTAAACAATGTATGCAGTCAGGAATTTCTATCCTGAAAAAAAAAAATCTGCAGAGAAAAACTCAAGTACAAATTAGGTATTTTCTGTAGTTTTGACAATCCTCAAGAAACAGTTGAAAGTCTTTTCATGTCTTCTTCTCCAGCACTTATAAAACATGATCTTCATTCAGATAATTTGCAGTACAAAAGTCAAGGTCAAAGATACTGTTCCTATGGAGAGATTAACATTTTTCATTTTGTTTCTTGTATTCCTGCAAAGTGAATTTGTAAACAGTCTATTATTCATGCAGAACAATTTTATTAAATCCTTTCACATCTACAGTATTCTGATTGTATGGTCTGATTTGGGTTGGGGTTTTTTTTCTTTTCCTTCCCCAACTAGTTTAAAGCTCAGTTTATTAGCCTAAGAAATATTTGCTTCTGTTTGTGTTTTGATGATCAGTTTTCTGGACATAATAATGCATTCCAGCTCTGCAATTCACCATAGGTTTTCCTCATCTAACACAGTAAATAAACTCTTTAAGCACGATAATAACTTTAGAGTAGATGTTTAAAGTAAATAGCCTCTTTATGTTCCAGTCAAGTGCAAAGTTAACTAACTTTAATAATTGATTGTGTCCTTGCTTCTGTTTTCTCCTAATTCTCTTTCCTTTTGTGTACTCTAGGTTCTGATTCCAATTTCTTTGTATGTATCTATTGAAATAGTTAAAATCTGCCAAGTATACTTTATTCATCAAGATAAAGATTTATATGATGAAGAAACAGACTCTCAACTGCAGTGCCGAGCTTTAAATATCACAGAAGACTTGGGTCAGGTGCAGTTTATATTTTCAGACAAGACTGGGACACTTACTGAAAACAAGATGGTTTTCCGAAGATGTACTGTTTCTGGAATAGAGTATTCCCACGATGATAACGGTGAGCTCATGGTCACGTTTTCTATCTAACAGTTGTACTTTGGGCAAACTGAAGTAGTCATAAAAGTTGATGTAATCTTAAATCAAAAAGGAAAACAAAAGAAATTTAACAGCTGTTGTCAGATCAGTGTAATTCAATGGCTGTGTTCAGCTAGCAATGACAATCTTACTAGAGTGTTCTGTAATATATACAGTATGTTTCGAGACATTTAAAGCTTTTGGCTTTAGCTCCTGATGTAATAAAGCACTTGAGCACATGGCTGATGTAAGAAAATTGAATGATGCTGCTGGTATCCCACTTCTTTGGTGTGTTTGAAGTATGCAGTGTAAAATAATGCTTTTAAGCATACAGACAGATTAGTGTCTGATTGAATACTTGCAATGAGATTATCCTTTTGTACTGAGAAATAAATGCAGACAAAGATGCCAGTTGTCATATTAAAAAGAAACATAATCTGATAGAATTGCATATTTTATGTTACTTTAGTCAGATTCTTATCAGTGCTCCTGTGTGAAAAGTGTCTGTGTCAGGTATGTTTGCTCTATGAACACTGCAGTTGAGACAACATTCACATTCAAGTATCAACCTCTTAAAACAGTAAAAGATTACTGTTTTTCACAAGGCAATGTGAGAGTTGTCATCCCGTGTTATTTCTTCATCCTTTTAAAATTATAATTTCCTATTTTATGATGTTTGTAGGTTGTGTTATTTTTCTCTAGCATACTATCATTATCATTTTTGAAAGAACAGATCTAAACAATTCAAATCATATTTCTGTAGGAAAATATTGACAACTACAATATTCTTGTTTGCAAAAAATAAGTTTCTTATTCTACACAACACATAAAGATCTCTTCTTAAAGAACACTACAGAATTTCAGCTTACAAATAAGATACAGAATAAGATAAAGAATCAAAATAGACTGGGAACTCTAAAACATGCTTTAAAAAGAGGACAAGATCTTAAAGCGGAAAAAGATATTTTGAAGTAGCAGATTGTTGGGTTTTTCTCTCCTACTTTAAATAGTACTGAGACCTTAAATTTAAGGCACATTTTTCAAGAAACCAGACCTTTGGTAGTGTTACAAGTGTTATGGAAAGGACTTAGGGAGAACCTGTGACTTTCTACCTCTGTACAGTAGGTAAGAAAGAGAAGAGAATTAGAACTTACAGTACGTTGCTGGATTCCTAAATCTGATTGTGACACTCTGGTTATTTATTCTTTTTTGCTTCTTCTGTGTCCTTGATTGTTTGCTTGTTTGTACTAATTTAAAAGTGTATTCTGTTCCTCACAAGAATATTATTGACAATTCAAACAGTGCAGACAGAGTATTTTTATGTGCTTGCTATCATCTGATGATATATGTCAGCTGAACTCAGGCCTTTAAGTTTGAGTGTTGAATGTTCAGATCTTTTTTCTTCAGATTAGTGAATTTAACAGAAATCTATGTTTGTGCATGCTTTCCTCTTAAGATTTCATATTACAATATAAAAGTTAATGAAAACAGAGTGAATGTCACTACAAACAAAAGTGTCAGATACATAAACTGATCAATTTTTTTCAGTCATTCTTTTCACCTATGGCTTTGTTTGGGCTTCATTGTAACTCCAGTCAATATAAAATTTATGAAAAATATAATTTTTTAATTGACACAATATTTATATTTTATTCTTTTGAGGTTTTTTCTCTCTAAGGAAAATAGGTCTTTCTCTATGATTCTTTATATAAATGTTGATAATTTCTATTTATTTTGTTCTCTATAATCAGTATAAATACCACAATAAATACTATTCTTCATTCAAGTATTTTGTTAACCCTATTCTGCAGTTTGATTTTATAGCCATCTGTTATCTTTTCTGCTGCTGAAGCCTTCTTGTTTAGATATGATAAAACGTCTATCACAGCTCTTTCTGGTTTTAGGGTGTGCATCAACAACATTTCATTGCTATGTGCTTACTTGCAAATTATTTGTCAGCCACTTTTCTGTGTCTTATACCAGAGTATCTGAATTTCCTGCTTATGTTAAAACTGATGCCATCCTACTCTACACCTCAGGTTTTGCTGAGGATTTAGTGAAGTAGAAAATTCTCAAATCTTTCACTTAGGGGATGATCTGGGTCTGGCATATATGCTAGAAAGTCAAGTAAAATGCATTTGCCTTTTGTGATCTGTTTCAGAGATGACACTATATCTTCACATATCCAAGTATTTTTTTCATGCACAGTAGTTTATTACTTGGAATCAAACTTTGAGTAGAACTTTATATGAAGAAATTAATTCAAAATTAGTGTACATGGGTCAGGATGCAAAGCTGTTGATAACAGGTGATTTTCCACTGTAAAAGTAGATGTCTAAGGATGGAAATAACCTTGCTCTGAGCTCTTTGGTTTAATTTTGTTATTCTGCTACGGTGGGGTAGCAGTGCCTGTCATTCCAGTTACTTGACCCTGCTCATGATAAGATCCTGTTTTCAGTTTTGGATAGCTGTACAAAACTTTAAACTATTCTTTCAAATTTGTCATGCCAGATGTTTGCCTCAGGCATAAATTTTAGGAGAGAAATTTCAGTTATAACAGCACCATTCAGCCATATCCAAGAACAAGGCTAAGATGTAGCAGACTTTTTTTCCCATGGCAAGATTTTCTGGCAAGTTTTCCGCTGAAGTCAGTTGGAGGTCCTATATTCTTGGGCTAAGCCATGCACACACACAGAGCAGGAGAGTTGTGTCTACACTGGCAAACTGAGGTCTGAAATTTCTGAACTTTTGAACTTTCATTCTCTTTTAAAGCATTTTTTTCTGCATAATCTAGGACTACTGCATATCTGTTAATTACTCAACCAACAGATTGTGAATAGCCATCATAAATTTTCTCTATGCTGCTTTATAAGCTCTTCTCCCTAAAATTTATTCAGAGTTATGAGAAATTATCCCATTCTTTTCTGTTCTACTTGTTACTATACTGCATTTGACATTGTCATATCTCAGTTCCTTGCACTCAGGGAGTGCATTAAGCAATGCACATGAATTCCCTGCCATGTAGATTGATCTTTCCCCTTCTTCCTCTCTCTATACATGCAGTACACAATTTTGAAGGGTTGGGGGCTACTTTAAAGGTGTGTGTTCAGTTTGGCATATTTGAGGCAGCATGTCTTTTTCTTGAATGGTGGGAGTATCCTTTTTTCCTTAGAAATTCATGCCACAAAGCTGTATAAATTCCCCATGTGAAAGTTGAGCTTTATGATTATGGAGAAGAATTCTGTTTTGCATGAAACATGGACATGTTAATTAATGATTTTCATCACAGAGGTCTATCCAGACCTTATGCAGAGTTGAAGCAATTATTGCATGCTTTAACATAAAAACAGAAACCCTGAGCAAGACAATACATTTTTAGGTATGGGAAGCAAGTTTTCATTAATGTTCTGGAGAAAACATTTTTCTCCAGAATTCTCTATAACCTCTACATTTCTTATGATAGGTGGATGGTGCTTTGCCTAGGAGTATTGCATTGTTTTAGTCTAGACAAGAGGTGACAAAAACATAAATAATAATGGACAATAAATTGCACTAGTGTTGGATAGCATCAGCTGAAGGTAGTACAAAGTATTACTCATAGGTTCTGCTACGCAAAAGCTTAGCACTGAAGAGGAATCCAGGAACGTAGCATACATAATAAGAGTTCCATGATGGAAGCACTATGAAATACTCATCACTGTTGAGGTCACTTACCATATTTTGGTGGTGGATTATGCACTGATTTGGATCAAACTATGGGAATTTGCACTGCACATTTAGTTCCTGTGGAGACTATTGACAAGAATGGGATACTAGTTACCTAATTGCTGATATGTGCATGGAGGATAGTAATCCGATAAGTTTACATTCACTGGAGAAAATTAAACATTTGGGGGATGTATTTTATCAGATTTTTTTAAACATCTATGGTGGTTCTCTAATACGTTCCTATTTCTCTGTGGTGTAGAATTCTCTGTACAAAGAAAGATAATTCCCACCTCACATCTGTGTGACTATTATCTTCTCCAAAGGTTTTTCTTAACTGGCAGAGCGTTAATTCAGGAGCAGGGTATGTCATGGACCACTCTCTGTAGAAGAATGATTGTCCCTTTCATAAGTGTCTTGGGTATTTAGAGAATACCCATTGGCACTACACTCTGCTTAAATCCCAGAATTACTCTTCCAATCAGTACTAGCTTCTAGCCCAAAAGAATGTTAGCACAAAAAAAGAGAAAATGTGTTGTTTCCCTACATGTCAAATTGCATGGCCATACCAGCACTCTTCATTCAGGCTAGGAGACAGCTCCTAACAATTCTTGGAGCTGGCCATGCCCCAAGTTTGCCTGCTAGTCACAGAGACAGTAGGTGCCCAAAAGCCCACTGTGCTTCTGAAAGTCCTTACATGATTTAGCTACAACCAGATGGTCTTGGCCTGACATTTGTCGTAGTTGTTTTCCAAATGCTGCACTAATTACCCTCTTGCCTATGGGATGTGATCTCTGTTTTTCTAGTTTTAGCTACCCATTGTATGAAGCTGTTGACAAAACACAAATTGAATCTTCTGAATACAACCACAAAGACCTGAAAAATCTGAATTTTTCATTCTTTTAATTCCTTCCACTTCCTTCCAATGACTGAAAGAACTATAGACAACATAAGAATAAGAGAAGTTTATGGAAGTGAAGCTAGATGATAAAAACCTCAGTGATTTTTTTCTTGTTTAACAAAGTTTCATAATCACTAAATCTGAGAGAGAATGAGTTTCTTTATGCTGTCCAGTTTTTCTTGATGAAGGCTGGCTAGCAACTGATTTTTACAGGAAAATACATTATGTTAAAAAAATCTTTCCTAGTTCAGGGGGCAGTTTTGTAGTGGAATTTTCTTACTCTTTTTGTGTGTAGTCATGAGACCATAGCCTGCATAGTCCAGCCATATTAGAGAATTACTTTTTTTTTAAGCCATAGAAATTGAACCTTTTCTATAAATGTAGTAGTTGCTTCCAAAGGGATTTCTCATCTGCCACCTTTAAAATCTGATGAGCTTCAGAAATCAGAATAGTCCATCTAGCTTTCCTGGAAAGCTGAAAATCTTCAGCAGAACTGGGTGATTTAGGCATTCTGTGTAGCTTTTTTGTAGTTTCTCTTTACCTTTCTTACTGCTTTTTTGAAAATTTCTAATTGGTAACTAAGAAGAGAGCTGTATGAGCAGATGTAGAACTCAGTACATAGGGAGTGCCCCATTTTAAATCCTGTAAAAGACAGAATAGCTCTCCCCTAGGGACAAGTACTACTTCTCTCTAACCATATACCTACACTGACAATTTCTCTGAAAAATCTCAAGAAAAAAGGAATCATCTCAGTTTCTGAGTAAAGGGTTCTTAATAAAGGTCTTAAGGTTATTAAGCCCCTGGTGATGTCAAAAGGTTTGAGGAGGGGAAATCTTGGTGCTTTCTTAAGGCTTGCTTTTATGGGCAAGTTCTTGCAAAGTAAATTAAGATTATGTTAGCCAACTTGTACAAATTTATAGCATTTTAGCTGCTTGTCTCAATCTTTATGTAGACACTAGAGTGCACTTCAAAGTGAAATAAACTGGCACTTATAAAATAATAAGGAAATAAGGTGGTGTGATGGTGTAAGTGCTGCACATACAGATTTACTTTGTGACAGTTCAGTAGCAGCCTTATTGACTGGTTTGAGGCAAAATGGAATTTTTCCATGGTGAAATAGTGCCCACACAATGGCAGTTTAAGTATTCTGGCTTAAGGGGTCTGCAGTTTTATGCTGCTTGAAGAGAAATTCTTCACAGGTTCCCAATCTCACATTTCAAGTTAGTGGAACACCTGGATGTGTGGCAACAGTGTCTCTGTCAGCCTGCAAAATGGACTCCTTGTCATAGAGCATATATGGCATGAAAGGTAAAACAGAAAAAAAAAAAAAAAAAAAAAAAAACCCAAAAAAAAAAATCAAAATTAAATTGAAGAAAAGAATTTTTAAAATAAAATAATTTATCTTCCAGAAGATAAAGAATTTATCTTCTCAATACTTGGCAGCTACTACAGGAGTTTTATTTATAGCTTCCTGCTGTCTTATGAAAGATAAAAGAGGGTTAATGGAATAAGTATTAACTGTTGTTTCTTCTTTGTGTCATAAATATAAAGTGAAGTACAGGATAGTGAAATTTGACTTTCATAAATTGCTTGCTGTGTTACCAAAGTTGTTTGTGTCTTTGCCCTTAATAAGAAACTGGATAGAAAAAAAGATCAAGGCCATCAATTTTCAGTGCTGAAACTGAAAAGTATCCCACAACAATGTCTCTCAGGTTATAGTGTTCACAGGAAAAGGTTCTCAATTGGAGGGAGCTGAGTGGGTGGAGAGAACAGCATGTTCCCAGAGAGGCACACACTGCACAGCTGAAGCAATGTGAACCTTAGCCACAGCATAACGATTAAAGTGGGTTTCATTATTTCTTTAAACTCCTCAATTCTTGCTGCATAATGTGTAAGACTGCACTTGAGAAAATGTTGAAAGGTGCTCAGGCTTGTTTTTTGTTGTTGCTGTCACGTTTCCCTTGGTATAAACTGAAATAACACCATTTGTATCAAAAGAATTGCATTTGATTTGGTTAAATGAGATTCTAGTCTTGTTCCTACTTTCCCTTTTACTCATTTTTCTCAGGGGCAAGGACAATTAAATGGATGTGTTACAATAAAACCTATATAGGGAGCAAGTGATAGCTATTATTATAGAGACTAAAAAGACCCACGCTATCAGTGTAATGCTAATAAATAAACTGCTGCATTAGGAAACAGCTTTTGCTGTGTTGAATAAACAAAATATGTTTAGATGTAATGCAAGAAAGAAGAAAGGGCAATGAGGAATCCAGAGATATGGTATGCGGGCATAACTGTGTATTGTACATGAAATGCATTCTCTGCTTAACCATAGAGGTTTTTATACAGAGAATAAAATTATATTCAGGATCTTTGAAGTCTTATATCTCAAGACATATTTTCAGAGCAGAAACCTAAAGTAGGTGTGATTATTAAGGAAAATATATCCTTTTTAAAAAACCTCTGCTTGGAAGGGAGTTGGACCAATTGAGTGGCACATTTTGCAAAGCTGAAGTAGTTGTAACATCCCTTTACCTGTTATGAGAAGAAGCAGCTCAGATTTCTGTCTAGCATTCAAATGTCCAGCATCTATGGTGAAAATATTATCCCTGTGGCAAATCCAGAGTTTTCTTATGCTTTGCCTGAGAGTGGCCATGTCCATACGTGACACCAGCTCTGCTTGAGACTGGTTTTCCTGCTGAGGGCTCTAGAGAAAATGAGCCACAAAAATGTTTTTCTTACAATTTCTTAAATCTTAAATGTTGGTAAAGCATGGAAAACCTTACTACTGTGTCATCTTGAGCAATGTTTTTTCAGCCTGGCATTAGCAGCATGTAGCAAGGAACCTGCAGAAGATCGTGAAGGCAGAAGTTGCACTGCCTGACTGGGCAGTGCCCTCACACAGGCCTCATCCTGGGGTGTGCACTCCATCAAACCTCCACAGTGGAGAGAAGGACAAAACCCCTTCAGTGTGATGCTCCATTCTGGTTCTTGAGGCATCATCTTAAATTAACATCCTGTGATATTCCCATCCTTCCTTCCTTCCTTCCTTCCTTCCTTCCTTCCCTCCCTCCCTCCCTCCTTTCTTCCCTCCCACTTCCTTCCTTTTGGGCCCTCAGTGTAGACTGCTTCTGATACAGACAAGCCTATGATCAGTTGAATTAAATTCACACTAAAGGGATTTGTATTTCCACTGGGAAAATACACAGTAGGTTACAGAGCAGAAAAAAGTGGGAATTAGTGGGCAAGAGTGATAGGAGAGGTTAGAACTGCACTGGCCCAAAGCACATGAATGAAATTGCAGGAAGCAGCCTTTGGAGGTGAAATAAACTTCATTTACTTGCAGGTCATTACCATGCAACAGAAGGACGAAGGGTACTGGTGACTTCTCTAATTCTTTGAGCTGTCCTGTAGGTTCTGTAATACAAATCAGAGAACTCGGCAGGTACTGAAAGGATAAGGCAGCAGTGCTGTGCTATTCTCTTGGAAGCTGTGTGGCTCAAGGAGCAGCTGCCTTCACTGCAATGAACGTGATGTTGCTCAACGTCTTTCCCTCCACATGACACAGAGGAACATGCATCCCACCAAATAATGCTAATGAAGGAAACTCCCCAGTCATTCACCATTAGTCTACATCAGCCTCAGGACCTGGGCTGTACAGCTCTATTCAACGTGTGGGGCAGAAGTGAACTGCAGTGTGTCCTTTGTGTCTCCAAATGTGCTATGGTCCTTTCTGAATCCATGGTCTGAATTTTTTGCCAGGAGGAGCCAGAGTGCAGTGGAGGAATTGCATATTGGCACAGAGTTAGAGCAGTGACTAGGTGAGCAGTCACAGCCAGGACTGAGAAACTCCCATTCTTCAGACAAAGCCCATGTTTCAAATGTAGTTGAAAAAACCTCTGATGCATGATACTGTAGTGATAGAGCTATCACCATGTACTGTGTGTGGTCTGCTTTCAATTCCTCCAGCTGCTTTTTGACAGCTAAAACTTAGTTTGGAAATTGCAGTGGATAGTGAGGGTGGGTTTTTCTTTGTTTGTAAAGCTAGCTAAATTAGAAGCAATCATGTGCCAAACTCACCCTATTATGCAAGATTATTCTCAGGAAGTATTTTGAAATAATTTCTTTGTTTGTTAAAGGCCTGAGTAATTAACGTACATCATAGTGATTTATCATTTGGTATTAGGAAAATCTAATTTGTTACACTGGAGAACCGAAGCAAACTGAGCCACAAGTATGTAACTTGTACTGTATGGTGTGGATTACTTTGAAAGCATAATGAAAAGCTTTTCAATGAATACATGATGAAGGAATAAATAGATACCTGTTGGAGTGGCATTTGCCTGCCTAATGAATCACCCAGATTACTAAATGCCCACGGTCCTTAGGAATGAAAAAATATGTTGTACATGAGTTAGAGCTAAACAGCCTGTCATTAGAGGGGCAGGATTCCACAGCTGTTTCACACCTCTGCTTTCTGTTTCCTTTTTGATTTCTGTATATCCAACTGCCAGGATTGTTTTCTAGCATAATTGGCTTGGTTGGATTCTTCACTGAGGAAATATTCATCTAAAATATATCATTTGGAAGAACTCTTTCATTCTGTGTAAACCAGGAATTGGTCACTGCAGCAGATAGTGGTAGGAAAAAGTGTTGCTGTAGGTGAGGGTCCCCTCTTTTCACACTGCATGCTGCATTGTCCTGTCTCATGCAGAGAAGAAGGGACAGGCTCCACAGTGGTTTTAACACTAGGCTAACAGTCAAGGATCTGGGTTCATGTCTCCACTCTGCAGCAAATGGCCCTGACATTAAGCAAGGCTTTTATGCTGTCTGTAACCTCTGTGTGTAAAACAAAGGCAGTAGTTCTCTGTAGGCATGCTGTTCTGGGTGCATTTCAGGTATCAGTAACTGGTACTTAGTAGTAATAATACTAAGTAAAGTATTTAAAATACTTTATTTTAAATTTGTGTTGGAAATGACAGGAAAAATTTCTGGATTGTTTATTTCCTACTCAGATTTCAAGTGAAGACCAAATTCTTTGGTTGATTTCATCAGGCAGAGCTAGAGAATAGTCCTCAGGGATGCACTGATTTACTGCAGAGTCTAACTGCCTTTCAGAGAAAATGTGATGATAAGGGAGGCTGCCTTTGCTTTGTGTTACATTTCTAATTATGTTATCTGCATCCTCCATTAGATGCTGCCATTCAATTAAGACTACATTATATCTCCTGGTAGTGGAATTATTCATTGTTACTGAGAAAGCACAGCATAATATTAAAATCAGATCACCTGAAAACCATGTCCCTCTCCCTATTTCTTTCTAAGCCGCTTTTAACGTACGCAACATTTGTCCCTCTTTGTTTTTACTCGATAGCCAAACGCTTAGCGATGTACCAAGAACCTGATTCAGAAGAAGAAGAGGCAGCCCCAAAAGGAGGAACTCTGTCCCAGCGTGACAGTATCTGCAGCCATCAGAGCCTCAAAGTGATACACAGGAGCCAGAGCACCAAAACCCACCGGCGCACGGGTAGCAGAGCTGAAGCAAAAAGAGCAAGCATACTCTCGAAACACACTGCATTCAGTAGCCCAATGGTAAGTCATGAGAACTAAATGCACAGTGTGCTGTATCTTGTTATAGAGCCATGTCCTGGAAAGGAGAAGGTAAAGAAATCTGCAGAACATTCTGTGACTCTTTATAGATTTCATCTTGGTGATTTTACTTCTGTAGTCACAGCTGTTTGTACAAAAACAATGAAGTGTTGGCATAGAACTTATCTAAATGCCTTGTCTGTGTGAACAAGCTGAAGGTAATGACAATCTGAAACGTTGGTTTGAGTTATAGTTTGAGTTTGGAAAGAAATGTATGTCTTCCTTTTATCTGCAGAAGCTGAGAATAGCATTGAGATCAAGGATTTGAATTTTTCTGCATATGCAAATTCTTTTCTCTTTTGTCAGAGGATTTTAAAACTATCAAGTGCAGGGGTGGACACCATGTATTACAATTCTTAGACACTGTTGACATACAACATAGCATAGTTTTTAGTATGTTTCAGTGGTTATCAGTTGACTGCATATGTTGTATTTTAAAAACTAAACATTTTTACATTTCAAAATGTTGGTAACTTTATGTCCTTACAACTTCATGTGGCTTATTTTACACTGTTGTAACTCTGTGTAAGTTTTCCATCAGGTAAATGGCAATAAGAGGACAGAGGAGCCAAGCTGTGTCTATTCAGGGGGTTTGCCTTGTTGCACTGTTGACACAAATTCACCCTTAAAGCAAATTACAAATATAAACAAAGAAAGATGCTGTTTGCAGTGGTAGACTTTCTTTATTTCAGTCAAGAAGAGTAAGCTCTTTTGATAAAATTGCAAGCTGCAGTTTTTATACCTGGAGTTCTTTGGTTGCTTGTATTCATCAGCTGCTGAGCATCAAGAGATAAAATTCTACTGAGAAAAGAAGCTTAGATCAGTTTATCTTTTAATCTTTTGTATCCTTGCCTCCCTCTGTGTTACAAAATACTGGAGTTTGCTCTCACAAGAATTATATTAAATAAGTGGGAAATACTAATGAAAGATAGTTAAAAGGGCTCAATGTTTCAGTGTAAAAAACCTTCATGAATTAACTTCAAATGGATGGTTGTTCTCTAAGAAACAATTAAAGATGGTTTCCTTTTCTTGTGCTGATGTAAAGCCAAACTTTAAATGTCATTGCTGTCTATTTTTTCCACACTTCCGGTCTCTGCAGTGTACCATACCTTAGTATTAGTTAATAAATGTCTTGAATTAAACAGGAAGGAATGAGGAAAATTAGGATGTAACTCTCCTCCTTTTCACTACCTCCAAAGTAGATAAATATTGCTGCTATAAATATTTCACATAGTTTCTAACAGTAGGCTCATTGTTAACTGTTTATTGTCTAGAATGGGTATGTTACAGTTCTCTCTACCTCTACTCTGTGGTGTAAGGCCACCCCAAAACTCTTGATATTGACACTGCTGTGGATGCTTTAATTGCATGTTGCTGCTTTGGAAATGTGGAAGTAGACATATTAAACACTGCTATTTGTTACTAGGAGAAGGACATCACACCTGACCCCAGGTTGTTAGAAAAGGTGAATGAATGTGCAAAGCACCTGGAGGTCATGAGGAGCCACGAGCAGCCTTTATCTCATCTGAGTCCAGAACTGTGCGACGTTTTCGACTTCTTCATAGCTTTGACTATATGTAACACAGTCGTGGTTACTGCACCTAATCAGCCCCGACAGAAGGTAAGTTAAAGAAAAAGGAGAAGAGAGTTCAGGCTTCCTTTGCCTTGATACTAAATTATCTGGTAAGCTAGGGAAATGAAAAACCTCATATTCTAGTGAGAAACAGCTAGAGTTGTGATGACTCGTAGAACCACTATGTGACTGAGTGAGTTTAATAATGCATTAGCTGAGAGGAGTATGTCAGCTATTTCACTTGCCTCCATGACAAGATATTCTTTCATTGGCAATTTCAAGATATTTCTGAAACTCTCTGGATTTCTTGTACTGTAATTTATTCATTTAATAAGCATAAATATGTAAGCATGTGTAGAAACTAATTTGTAAATGTGCAAAACATACCAGAAAGGGATATAAGCTGTCAGTGAATAAATATTTCATATACAGATTAAATTAAGGGTGAGACATTTTTTAAAAGTTTAAAAAGAGAAATACACTTGAAAAACATTACTTAAAACTTTCAAATTATGTAAAAGATGCATCTTAAGCTCATTATGAGAAATAATGATCGTTAGGGCTTAAATTGGCCTTTAACTAGTGTCATTGATGAATGAGAATTTCGAGAACACATTCCCAAGATGATCTGTAAGACAAAACTATAATGGAATGTAATATTAAAGCTCGCCAGCAGCTGGAATTTCCATTCTGGAGAAAATTCTGCGTTTTGCTTCTGTTCCAGCTTGGACTAAAAAGTGAACTAGTCTGCAAAATGATGTGGTTTTGTGCCAAGGAAACATTTGGAGAATGCTCAGTTCTGCTGTTTAAGGAATGCTACAGTGTTACACAATAATATAATATATATTACTATGAATATGCTATTACTAGTAATGCTACTGTATCTTTAGAACAGATCTGTGTGAACTGAGATGAATGGTAAGTCTGAAGCAAAATGCTTCAATGATGAAAGCGATGGGGGAAATTACTTATTGCAACGTGTATTTTGAGAATATTTTCAACATTGGCATATTCTCATTAAACTTTACGAGATACCACCCTTCTCAACAAAAAAATACTGCATTAACTTTTTTTCACTACCTTCACTGAATATGCACAAACTATGAGAAGCTCATACTAATGGTAGCTTCTAGTATGCTCTGCAGATGGTGATAGTGCAGCATTGATAGACTATCCATTAGTCATATCTGAGGAAGTGAAAGAAGAAAAAACTGTTTTAATACAAATATATGTGTTTTCATACACAGGTATAATTTTGAAATTCTAGTGAGTTATTTTGTTGTTGGGTCAGTGTTGTCCATTTACTTTCCTTTCTCAAAATACTAATACTATTACTTTGTGCCCTCAAAGAAATTTTACTCTTTAGTTGCAGATGCATAGACTGACTATCAGTGTCAGAACTTTTCTTTGGTGTTTGTTCATTGGTGGGTTTTCTTCATCTCAAGGTTAGAGACCGATTTGAACTAAAATCTCCAGTAAAAACCATTGAAGACTTCATACGAAGATTCACTCCAAGTCGCTTGACCTCTGGATCTAACAGCAGCAGTTCCTCTAGTCTAGCTACAAGCAAATCAATGCACAGATTTGGTCTAAGCACGCTTTCGTCTACATCTACGGACAGCACTTTAATGAAACTGGAAGAGAAGCTGGCATACTCTGCACAGATGAATAACAATGGCTACAGCTCCCAGCAAGGCAGGATGGCTGTGGGGGGCGCACCTGAGGAAGGAGAACTCCGTTATGAAGCAGAGAGTCCAGATGAAGCTGCTCTCGTCTATGCAGCAAGGGCATATAACTGTTCTCTGGTTGGAAGGCTGTCTGACCAGGTATCAGTGGAGCTACCTCACCTGGGAACCTTAAGCTTTGAAGTATTACATACGCTGGGCTTTGATTCCGTCAGGAAGAGGATGTCGGTAGTGGTCAGGCATCCTCTCACAGATGAAATAAATGTTTACACTAAAGGAGCAGATTCAGTTGTTATGGATCTTCTTCTCCCCTGCTCTTCAGGTACACCTCTTACTTACCTTTGGGGGGGAGTTGGGAGGCAATTAGTTGCTGAAGATCTCATCATATCTTACTGCCTTGTTTAGCAAGTAGACTTGCATGCTTTTAATATTGTAAATTGGCAATCATTACCCTTCTTTTATAATACTTTGTAATTATTGCAAATTTTCTGTTACAAATTACTGGTTCTTTACCTCACAAGAATGAGTGAAGATAATTTCTGTAGAAGATCTTCTACTTGCAAGCTTTATTTTAAAGGAATTCCTTACAACTCAGCCAAAGCAATTTACATTTCTTTATGAAAACCTGCCTGGCAGTGCTTGGAAAATTGAGTATTTCATATGAAACTGAAGTACTTTTTATTGCTGCTTCCCTCTGTTTCATTTGTAAGTCCTTACATCCTTTTGCTGAAATATGTTGCATTAAGCAGCACATTTTTTCATGTTCAACTATGATGCTAAAGGGCAGTGTGAATCAGCCATCAAAACAGAAAGGTTGTGGCAAAAGACAGAGAGATGTTGTTCAGACAAGAAATCTTGGCTTCAAATACATAATTGACTAGCAAGCAATAGACACGTAGCTGTGAACATGGAATTTCCCTAAAGCATGTAGAATTCTCCAGCACCCAAATGTCCTAGGAAGCAGGGACAGCTTTAAATAGCTAATTGTAATCAGTTTGTCTCAAGAAGAATCCTGTAAGTTTTCAGAAGTTAGAGGAAACTCATGGGTTTCAGTTTGCATTAATCAGTTTGCATCTAATTTACTGCATTTTCAACACTGAATTTCATGCAGTGTTTAAAGATTTTCCCAACATGAATGGACAGAGCCCCAAAGTGCTAGAGGTACTTCCCATGTTTCACTAAAGCATTGACTTTGTGGTTATTTTGACATTAGTTGGAGTAAACAATTGTGAAAGGCTTATACTGTGTAATTTTAGTTTAACGAAACACAGAAAAAATGTTGGCATTAGTTTTCTGGTTTCAGCCATATAAATCAAAGCTGAGCCAAAAAAATTAAGAACAACTTGTCCTTAACTGACAATAAAGTATTCATGAATAATTTTCTAGCAAAGATCTGATATCAAGAAGGCATGTAGAGCATCTATGGAAACGTCTTTCCTTCCAAACTACTAATAGAGAAATTTTAGCACTAAAAATTTCTAATACCAAGAAAATAATGATTGGAAATGAGTTTCTCACAGTGACAACTAAGCATTTAGAAAAGAAAAAATATTTTATGCCAGGTCTTAAATTTTTTGCCACCATATAACAGACTGTGTTCAAAGCTGCAATTTCCCTTCACAGTAGACTCAATGGATTAAGGAATTTTCAGGAAATTTCAGGGAAAATTTTACCTAGGACCCACCTAGATAAAAACAGTAAGGCCAGTTAGAAAATTTAAAAATGGCAACATCATCAAAGGTGAAGGAAAATATACATTAGATATTAGGAAAAAGTTTTTCATGGAAAGAGTGATAAAGTACTGGAATGGTCTGCCTGGGGAGGTGGTGGAGTCACCATCCCTGGATGTGTTTAAAAAAAGACTGGATGTGGCACCATGGTTTAGTTAAGGGGTCAGGGAACAGGTTGGACTTGATGATCTTGAAGGTCTCTTCCAACCTATTGATTCTGTGATTCTGTGATAAATGTTAGAAAAGAAGCAGAGTTCCTGAAGGTCACTGTGGGAATGAGCAGTGTCTGTAGCTGGGCAAATACAGATTCCACCATCATTACAGGCAAGCAAATTGAAAGTGGTTCTGAAATTTTGCGGGAAGTTTTTTGTTTTGATTTGGGCTTTTTGTTTGTTTGGGGTTTCTTTAGCCAAATTGAACTATGAGTTCTGGTGTGCTTTGTTTTTGCAAGCAATGTAAAGTGCAGCCACTAGAACACCATAAGCTGTTCCCCTTGTTTTTTCTAGTTCTCTTGAGCCCCTGCTGTCTTCAGTAATTCTGTATGTTTCAGCAGATCTCTCTGAAAATCATTTGCCATTTCTCTTGAGTGTCTTTCATGCCTAGAACTGAATTTGCTGTCTCTGCCTGCAGTATCCTAGTGTCAATGGATGTAGAGGGAACCTCAAAAGATTTATGCTGTGGCTGTTATCTATATCGTGGGGTCTGTCATTGGTTTTATCCAGTTCACTGGTGATGGTGGAACATGTGTATGAGAGGAGATGTAATGCTACAAGAATTCAGTCATTTATCATTTTAAGGAAATAACTAAAAAGTGAATGGAGACGACAGCTAGTCCCCCAACTTGGTCTTTGCTCTTGTAGTGCTTCAGGGACATGTGAACTGTACACTAGTCAAGAGTGTGTCTTCAGACTTCTGCCCTTAGACTGAAGGACCAAGGCAGCACCATGTCTGTAATCTCCCAGCTCAAATGCCACATGGCATGAAATAAAGATTCCTGTTTGTAAGAATAAGTATTTTATAATATGATGAGAGAAGCAGCCTGAAATCAGAAGCAGAAGTATTATGTTTTAGCTTCCTTGTGTCTTATAGAAAAGTATAAAATGTCATGAGCCTCAAAATTAAAAAAGATTATTAATTGACTCCATTTGCTCTGCCTGTATATCTGACTCTGGTTAAGACTGCGGAACTTTGTGTATTCTGATAGCAAATAGATATTTCCAAAAGCCTTGAAATTATTCCCAAGAGTGTATTGTTTTCACTTTATCTCAACAGTCACCATGTTCATAAATAAGAAAGTTACTGTGTGAGTCAATACGCAGCTCGCACAGGAGCTGTGAACATAAATCATTGAGAAAACAATGATTGCAGTGGCTTGCTGCAGCTCAAGATTATGGAAGGAAATGAAGAAGTAGAAGGCCACTAGCTCTCTATCATTCTTCTGGAGGAGACTTCCTTGCTGTTCACTGACATGGGGCATGTGGTCACACTGCTCAGAGCAGACACTTCATCCCAGCTAAAAAAAAATCTCCACAGCTGGGTTTTGTCAGCAAAAGATACCTTCCCTCCTTCTAACTTCTGAGCACAAGATAAATGTAGGGTAGGACTGATAAGGCATATGAACAGCTGTAAGGGGCTTTAGCTGTCATTGGCATGCTGGAAATGAGAACTTGCACAGAAAATAGTATACACGTCTCTACTGTACAGTTGCTGTCTTTGTTCACCGAAGGAGGTATGAGCATTTAACATTATGATCACTGCATTAGCACCTGTGGTATTTAGACAGATCTGAAGTGATTAACACTACTTAACCTTAAAGGGATAGAAACAGCTTTTGATGTATTTAAGCACCTATTGAAGTTTGCATCATTTAAAGTCAGTGAGCCACTGAAATAGCCACTCCCATAAGAAGATTTCTTGTGGGATATGCAAAAAATATGGCATTTTTCTCTAGAATGTTAATATATCACAATAAATTGGGAAGAATGCTTGCCTGCTTTATTGTTCTAAAGTTAAAAAAAAAAGCTCACTAATACAAGAAGCCTCAAAGAAGGTTTGCTTGAGTACTTCTCCCAGAAAAAAAAAAAAAATCTTACATTATACAGCAAAGTCACATGTGCCAAAAAGGTTATAATGCACTAATAGAAAAAGTAGCAAATACAATGCACTAATAGAAAAAGTAGCAAAATGAAACTGTTTCTTATATGCATATTTCTGTGTAGAGTGTAAGAAAGGGCTTTCCAATTGCAAATAATCCTTGTAGGGATGTCCTTCTGGAATAATATATCTGTATTGTCCCTTTGAGACAATCAGTGGTGACAGCATAGGTAGTATTAATAGGTAGATGGGCAGGCCCAAGAGAATATTCCTACCAGTCAGTATTCACCAGATGACCTTAATCAGATTGAACTGAGATGAACATATGCAGGAAATACCACAATCTTCACAGAGTCCCTTAGGAACAACTATGTACGTATATTCCAAGCTTTGCAGACCTAGAGAGGACAGAAAACTCTTTAAAGGTGAGAAAGTAGCTGTACAGTGAGTTGGATGTTCTGATACGTGGTTGAGATAAATGGAACAAAACCCAAATATTTGGATTCTGAACTCACTGTTCCCTTATTTCTATAAAATCAATATATGTGTCTGTGCTGAAGCATCTGAATGCCCAATTACACACTCTGCTGCTGTATAAATATATATAAGTTCTGAATGCTATGTAACTTTGTAGACAGACAGATATATGTATGCAGTCAACATATAGCAAGATCAAAGTCACTATGAGTGCACACTGGGTAAACGGGCACTGAAAAGTATAAACAGTAAGATACTTATGCCATCTAGTTTATATACCTGTATTAAGTGTTTAATATAATGGCATAGCACCCGTAGGCTCTCAGTATGAGAGGTGAGCACATTCAGTGCTGTATGTAGTAGGTCTCTCAAAGTGCCCAGACTTTGGGTGAGAAGTGGTTACCTGACTCAGTTACTAATTACTGTGCAAGTACTAGTAACTCAAATATTGCACTTAGGAACAGCTCCAGTTACAGAATTATATCCTGAAATTATTCTACATCCCCCTAAAATATTCAGACTTTAGTAAAAAAAAATCTATCACATCAGGGAGTAGGAAAACCTGCCAGAAGGTACCAGTCATTCTCACTCAATGGCTCCAATCTAAAAATTACCCCCTTGTATGTTTACTTAAGTGCTAACCTTGAAATTCATATTATTAAAGATTACTACTACAGTACCTTTTTCATGAACTTGTCTTAATCCTAGATTATAAAAAAGATACATCATTGCTTGTTTTTAATTTTCTGAGACATCATTTTTTGTAATAAGATAGAACAAAATGTGCAGCCATCATATTTAGTACTCTATGTTGATCACAGAGTGAGCACACTGCACCAGTCCTTGTTAAGGAGAGAAAAGAAACAGATGCTCAGTCCTCATTTTGAGTAGTTACACATGGCTTTAAGTGGAGGGTTAAGCTAAGTGGAAGTTTTGCTGATGCATCCAAGTAGAAGCTAGCTGTGAGGTCTGCAAGTGCAAATTCTGCTCTAAATGAAATCACAGTCACACCCAGAATTTCTTGTGTTGATTCAGGCTGATAGGAAGTATCAGTACAGCAGTAACAGACAAAAGGACCTTCATGCACTTAGATATCTGAAACAGAGCACTGTTTCCACTTCTTTCAAGATATTAGCCTAGGTGGAAGACTGAGTGCTATTTTTAAGTGTTGTTTTTCTGCACATGATGAGATGTGAAGAAATGGAAAAAACATTTGCTAGTAGCGTATTTGAAATCATACTTCTATTTCTGACAGTATTGTTTGCTGTGAAGATTATCATGATTTCTTAAAATACTCAGGTGGAAGAAATACTTGAGTAAAAAAAAAAAAAGTCTTTCTCACATACATTCACTGTGACTTTTTTGAAGAAGGAAAACAGAGAAGAGAAAAGAACAAAAAGACTTTTTTTTTTTAAGTGAGTGTTTTACTTGACTTTCCCAGGAAATATCAACACCTCATTAAAAGTATCAGTTATAAAGTGCTGGTACAGTAAGCACTGTATACAAGTTTTTATTCTCTGAGGCAATTCAGCTGCTGTTATTTTTCAACAAGTAATTTATGGTTTTACTCTTATCTAGATGACCCTCGGGGCAAACATCAAAAAAAAATCCGAAGCAAAACCCAGAATTACCTTAATCTTTATGCTGTAGATGGGCTGCGGACTCTCTGTATTGCAAAAAGAGTAAGTAAATGCAGGCTTTTACTTTGCTTTTAAGGAGAATCTTTACGAAGATTACTGAAGGTATTTATTATTTTATTGTTCTTGATTCATAAGTTCTTTTTGATTTTATTCAGTAAAGTATGAATGCCCTTGTATCATATTGACTGTGTCCTCACATACTCTTTGTGATAGGTTCTCAGCAAGGAAGAGTATGGCTGCTGGTTAAAAACTCATTTAGAAGCAGAATCCTCTATTGAAAATCGCGAAGAACTTCTGTTTCAGTCAGCACTGCGGATAGAGAAGAATCTGCATCTGCTAGGTAATGAAATGAGAGCTGGACATGAAATTAAAATGTGATAAAAATTCTGAAAGCTTGGCTATGAAATCCGTTCTTTCACTTAGATTGTTTCTGACAGTATAGAAATTGGCTTTCGTGGGACTTTATCATGGCTGTCATGTGCAGCACCACAAAGGAGTAGGATCTAATTAACATAAAAGACATACTCTGTTTTCCTTGCTCCTGCCAACATTAGATCACTAATGAAATAAGTGGAGTAATACCAGGGATGAATTTGACACAATCTCCTAAATGGGAACTGCTGCTCTAAAGACGAAGAGGACTTGGCCCAAGCTATGTACAGAATTTCATTAGTTCAGTGCTGCTTCAACATGCCAGAGACTTCTCTGACTCCAGGGGCACCAGAGACATGCACAAAGCAAAGCTCACAAACTGCATCTGTGAGAGGCATCAACTTTCATATACATCAGGTTCAGCACATGCACCTGGGGCCTTGTATCCTGTGGCAAGGGGTTGCAGTTAAAATGAGTGTATGTAAAAAAGTATTGCAAGAGCCAAATCATACTCTTTTGAGTTGAGATGCTGAAAGACCTTTACTAATTGCCAGCATGGATCTGGGAGACAGATCCACCTCACCCAACTTTTAATGCATCTACTACAGGTCTCTAAGGCTCAACATATAACCAATGGAGAGACAAAAAAAAGTGTAGTTCATTTGGTCTGACGTAGATATCTGCATTAGGATTAGATGAGTCATGCCCTGGAAGTGTCTGGTTCTCTTCCCTGACCTAAAGGGAGGGCATGAGTTGCCTAATTCAGACCAGAGAAATCAAGATCCCACCATGGGTGTACCTGTTAGCTCTGGCTGCAGTCTGACCTAAAAAAAATGAAAAAAAAAAGTGAAATTGAGCTGCCGGACAAGTAATTGAGCTCTGGCCAGTGGTAAACTATCAGTTCAGTCATTCCCCAAGAACCTCATACTGTGGTTTGTAGCTTGCAATGATCAGCCATCATTAGGTTGTGGGAATAAAAATTCAGCCTGGAATATATTTTTCTTTATTTAGATAGCAATAGCTTTCCCAACATTGCCCTAAGAATGTGTTTTCATGTAAATGGCTGGTGCTCAGACTTAAGGGGACTTCTGTTGTTAATGCTTTTTTTTTCAAGGAACAAACATAGAATAAATAATTAGCTGAGAAAAGTTTGTTTTGTTTTTCCTGTTGTTCCAAGTAACTTGCATGCCGGTCACTTCCTCATTTGCTAGTGGCAGGGCTTCCATTTCCTCACATTGAGTCTCTCTGGCACTCAGTGGAGCACTGATGTACCAGTGGTGACACTGATCTTGGTCCTGAGTGGCTTTTTACCACTTCTCTTATATATAAGTATCTTGCCTCAGTCAATTGATTTCTGTAAGCTTAAAACAGATACCCAGTCTTTTATAACAGGTAGAAAGATGCATTGAAAGCATGAAAATACACATTTTACTCTCACATCATGGTCAACAGATTTATGATTTATTCTCTGCTATATCTCATTTGGTCACCAGCATCTTTCTGCATGAACAAAGAGCAGCAACAAGGCACTAAAAGGTTTATATTTGCAGTCTAATCTGCTGTTGCCAAGCTGCAGTCCTGCTGTTAGTCCCCTTTAAAAGATGAATTTCTAGTGACCCACTTTCTTCTTGCTGAGAAAAGGCAGTTAAGACCTTTAGGAATGGAACTGATCTCCAAGATCCAATAGCTTCTCTAGCAACATTCAGCAGAAATTACATAGATACGAAGCATAGAGACAATAAGCCTTGTGAACCTCTGGGACTAGGAGTGGCATCTGGTGGCTTTTGACATTTTGAATTCTGGATTTGTTATTTACAACTGTTTACCACAGCTACTTTCCTTTCTTCCTCATCAATACCCCCAAAAAGCTGCCCAAATCTTGCAACCATTGGTAGTTTAGCTGTCTCCCACTAAAAGTGGCTGCTGGTCTGTTTGTTTTGGGTTTTGGTTTGTTGGTTTCTTTTTTTTTTTTTTTTTGTAATCTAATCTTAAAATTTAAGGGCAACCCTTGATGTTCATTTAATATGGAATATTTTGCTTTTTTATGTGCTTAGGTGCAACTGGCATAGAAGACCGTTTGCAGGATGGTGTTCCAGAAACCATTGCAAGCTTGCGCAAAGCTGGGTTGCAGATTTGGGTTCTTACTGGAGACAAGCAAGAAACAGCTGTTAATATCGCATATGCCTGCAAGCTACTAGACCACGATGAAGAAATCATCACTTTGAATGCTGAATCACCAGTAAGCAGATCTAGTATACAAGTTGACTAATTAACTAGTTTTGCTTTATTTTCGACTTGTACAATTAAAAGTTTGATGGCTTTTTTCCTTTTCCTTTTTTTGTCTTTTTTTTTTTTTTTTTTACTTTTTCTTTTTTTTTTTCTTTTTTTTTTTTTTTTTTTTTTGCTTCTTTTCCTGCTTCAGCTATAATTTTCAGGTAGGACATGTCTTTGAATACTTTTCAGTGAATCATGCTTCTAAACCATCTATCATCACCTTACTGAAAACATGTAACTGTGTGTAGTGAACTTCACCATGAATGAAAATATACCATATCAGCATAAATCACTTTCTTCAGTATGCATTCTCAAAACATCCCTGTTTCTCTGTATTGGCACTAATGAGTCTAAAAGCAACCTGTTATTAAGTACATGTTGAGAAATAAAGCAACTGATAACCTGTTGAGAAATTGTGCTTTATTTTATGCCACTTAAATGTAATATTTAGATAACTCAGTCATTCATGTTTTCTCAGGTGGCTTTTTCTCTGGAGATAGAAGCAATATTTAAATTTTGATGCTAATAGTGAGAGGCAGAAAACCACATCTACAGTAATGCCTTGCTTCCTAACAAACCTTTTCTAATCCTTCTGAATTACTGATCTTTCCTGTGCTCACCTTGTTGCAAGCAGTCACAAAGGGTTTACTGATACAATACAAGGAACCAGACTGACAGTGTTGTAGTCTTTTTATGGGGTGATAAAATTGGACTTCAGATCAGCAGAGGAGAGGTAGGCCATCAGTATTCAGCTCCAATTTCTTTCAAAAAGGAGGAAGAGATAACAGTATTTTCCATTCTTGGGTGTATCTACTAGACTGGTAAATTAATTTTCCATGGTTTTTCTTTTTAGTCATACTTTGCTGTAAGACCAATAGCATTTCTTTTAAATGTTCATATATTCTCAATAACATCTTCTAGTTGAGTATGGCTAGGAGAGAGATTTCAGCTTAAATAACCTTTAATTGGCCTTTAACAATGCATAACTCTTTGATCTGAGTTGTGGGCGTATACATGGTGTTCATCACCATAATGGTGTTCATCACCATACTTAACTTGGTACCAATTATATATAATTTCTCAGCACTGTTATCCTGAGAAGGAGCTAAAAGAAATTTAGCATACAAAAGTGCATGTTAAAGAAGAGTTAGATTTTAAGCCTTTCTACTCTTTACTGTTGTCATACCTTCTGCAAGAATTAAGTGTGTTCAGAACAAGTAGAAGGTTATTAGAAATTAAAACTTAAACAGCACAGCAAATAATACATTCCCCATGTATAGTTATGCCTAAGCATACAGCAAACAGAAGCCTTTGAATGCATGTTCTTTTCTCTCAAGCATTTTTATTTTGAATTTCTTTTCAGGAGACATGTGCTGTCTTGCTGGAACAGTGTCTGCAATGCGTAGAGTCTAAATTTTCAAACAACACAATAGATGGAGCTACTGGAAACATGACTGTTGGGTTCACCCCTCTCTATCCACCCTCTTCCTCTGTGCTTTCCAGCTTGGGCCTAGTCATTGATGGAAGGACTCTAGCTTATGCCCTGGAACCCACACTAGAAGATAAATTTCTTGCACTAGCCAAGCGATGCCGTTCAGTCCTGTGCTGTCGCTCTACCCCACTCCAAAAGAGCATGGTAGTGAAACTAGTCAGAGACAAACTCAAAGCAATGACCTTGGCAATAGGTAATACCTCAGTTTATTCTAGTCTACCTTGATGTATACCTTGATGTATGCCTTGATGTGTCTTGAAAAATTTTTTTTTTTTTGACGTGCAACAGGACCCTCCCAGCTGCCTAACAACTGAAACAGCCTTTCAGTTTTGTCTGAAAACATGTTGGACAATTCTAATATATTTATTCTAACATATTTACTCAAAACCAACATAGAACTCTGGAACAGTATTTGGGATTTCTTCTTACAGAAGTTAGGTAATCAAGACTCCTTTATGCTAAGAGGTTTGGACATGTCTGAACACAGCTGTGAAGAATTTGGTTATCTTATGCTGTGCAAAACAGTGTTTTGCAAAACACCATTTTGCAAAAAATTTGTGCTCGGTGCTGTTTCATTTGGTCATGCCTAAACTCAAGGTTCTGTGTTTATCATCACAAGTCAGCCTTACTTGGCCTTGTCATTACAGAGAGTGGATTTACAACTGGTGTCATAACAACAGTTACACTTTTCCCCACCTAATCACTCAGCTGGCAAAGGGGAGACTTTGGCAGTCCATCTTTCTTGAGTTTGACAGGATCTTCCATGTTTCTATGATTTTTACACAAGTCAACCAGCTCTTCTTTTCCTATCTCAAGTTTAGGTTCATGTTTCATTAGAAGATACTATTTCAGCATATACTGTTAGAAATACAGTTGCTTTCATCTACCTGTATTGGTTAATTATAGCTGGAACACATATGGGTGGGACCTGCCCATGAGAAACCCTAAGTATGTATAATAATTGCCAGATTTGTGTGACATCAACATCACCAAGTATGTGCTGATTATCACAGTCTTCATGCTTAGTATATTATATCTTGCTCAAATATGCCTCCCTCCCTCCCACTGAATTTATATCTTTGGCTAACTGACTGTGGATGTAATAATTTGCATATGTTGTAAAAAACATCTGGCTTGTTAACTTGAATTATCCAGAATGCTTAAAAACGCTAGTGGAGACTAGGCAGCTTGAATGTTCATTCTTTCTGAGCATCTTGAGCCTACAAGTTGAGCTTCAGCTCCTGCTCTGGCTTAAAGCCTACCTGTATGCATCCTCCCTTTTAACCAACATGAGCTAACTTGGGTTGTAGCCTGAAGAAAAGGAGACTCAGGGGTGACCTTATCACTCTCTACAACTTCCTGAAAGGAAGGACTACTTCCTTGTAGTCAGGTGGGGGTTGGTCTCTTTCTCCAGGCAGCAACTGACAGAATGAGAGGTCACAGTCTTAAGCTGCACCAAGGGAAATATAGGTTGGACGTTAGGAAAAAGTTTTTTACGGAAAGAGTGATAAAGTTCTGGAATTGTCTGCCTGGGGAGGTAGTGGGGTCACCATCCCTGGATGTGTTTAAAAAAGATTGGATATGGCACTCAGTGCCATGGTTTAGTTGAGGTGTTAGGTCATGGGTTGGACTTGATCTTGAAGGTCTCTTCCAGCCTTGTGATTCTGTGAATTCTGTGATTCTGTATTACACATTCAGAAAGACATCACCTTTGTCTGGTGAGTGGATACCACTCTTACACATGCCAACAGCAGGGAAACTGATGACATTGGCTTTAGGCCTTCTTGCACATTTAATTCTTGTCATACATGATTGGAGGCAGACGCTTAACCAGGAAGCAGAAGTATTGTGGATGCTCATTCTCATCTTTCTACTGTTTACTATTGGTGCCGTTCAAGCCCGATACCTGAATTTTAGGTGTTATTAAAAAGAGATGGATTTGTGTTATTGTTTCTTTCCTGTGATAAAAAGGTCTAAAAAGATCAGAATGTCTTGGCAACTTTGCAAGCTTTGAACCTTATATTCTAAAGGTGTATCCTCTCCTACTGCACATCTCCCTTACTCTACCCAACCAACACTTAGTAAATGTCTCTCTTACTATACTCAACAACACTCAGTAGCAAGAGTTTTTCCTTTGGTTTTTTGCTACCAGCTGCTGTTGGTCTGCTAGTGACAACAAAACTGCATTTTGTCATCTTTAGGTGATGGTGCTAATGATGTCAGCATGATCCAAGTGGCAGATGTTGGTGTGGGGATTTCTGGTCAAGAAGGCATGCAGGTAATGTTGCTCATCCAGTGGAAAGCACTCCCATGAGGGCATGAAACAGCCACTTCCTGCAGGTCAGATTGTTCAGACTGCCTCTGGATAGTCAGTACAAATAAAGGAAAAGCACCAAGTTGTGCTGAGGAGTGCCAGTTTTGTCTTATAAGGGCTCTCACAGCTTGAGTTTGTGAGCTTGAGCTCACACTTGTTCTGAGATCTGCCATGAGTTTAGAAACACTCTGTCTTCTCAGGAAATTGAACTTATCAGCTCTCTAAGCAATATGATTAAATAATTAGCTAAATAATTGTTTAAGGGAGAAAAAAACCCCTCAGCTATGCACTAATTAGTAAATAAAGGTTCATCTTATTCCCCTCTCTCCTGTATTGCTTGGGTATACTTCTTCTATGGAGTGGCTGCATAAGCCAGTACAACTGATATAGCTATTTGCATGGTGTGGTGGTGACCTTTAGCCCAGCTACACACACATCTCAGTCACTCAGTTTATTCAGACAGGAAAACAGTAAAGAAAGTAGAAATTGTGGCCCTTTGCAGAGCCACTGCTCCTCACACCTTATAGCAAGTCTTGGTTTGGCCACATTTCCAGTCACAGGGAATAGCAGGATGAGGGTGCTTGCCTTGTAGTCTTCTGAATGTGTTCCACCTGTGATTACTGCATTTACCACTGTGTAAGAGGCACTTCTCTCATCCCCAGAAGAGAGGATGTATGTGTATAGGATGTATGTATTATCTCAGCCTCCTCTACTGCTAGTGCAGCTCAGTTGCAGTCTTAAGACCAGACGTGGCAGTAAGACACAGAGAATGAGGAGTATACCTTATTTCCACAACCTGCTTTGTATTTGGGCAGGCTGAGTGCAAGAGAAAACAGAGTAGCTGAGTATATGTCAAATAGCTCTACCAGGAAAGTGGGAAGTGTTTCCATCCTGAGGACCTGAGCAGATGAGCATGCTCCTTAACTTAGTTACCAGTGGGTGGTTCTCTGACCCAAATTGCATTTTTTGCAACATTGGCTGGATGTTTTGCTCAAAAGGGAAAGAGGCCTCCCTCACACAGTGCACAAGTTGGCTATAGAGTTTTATTTCATGGAATTTCATGAATGCTGTAATTTATTTGGGTCAACACACAAACTTATAAAACAAAAATTTAAGTGAGCTATGAACTTGGGTATCAACTTTATACATTTTCTGACTCCAGATCAGCAGAAGTGAGGACAGGTCACTGGATAAAAGTCTGTGGATATTTTTGTTATTTATCATACACTTTTCAATGTGTATGCATCTTCAAATCCTTCATAACTTCTGCAGTATCACTCTGCAGGCAGTCCAAGCTCCAGAGAGCTCAGAGAAAGCTGGTTTTGTGGGCTCCCCTCCAAACCTATAAATTCAAAAAAATATGCTACAAACATTTTTCTTGGGTCTTAACACCTCTTATGAACTTATCAGTAAGCTCCATAATCTATGTATTAATTCAGATACTTTTTTTCCTAATACAGGAATAAACTGTTCATAGCATTTTTTTGACTCCTTTCCCCTTTATGCCACTCTCAGTACTTATAATAAACGTTCCTCAAATCCCCCTGGCTTTTGCAGCGTATCCAGGTCTGAAAGCTGTTTTCTCATTAACTCATTAAACTACCTGGTTTTATTTCTAAATAAAAGTTCAGCAGAGTGGAAAATGTTTATAGATCCCTTCCCTTACTGCAAGTCCTAAGGAGCCACACAGACCTCTTTACTATAAACAAATGTCAGAATTGCACACATGCAGGTACTCAGAAGGCATTGAGCATTTAGATGCCTAAGACAGCAATACTGTCTGATTTATTTTCTTTCCACATTCTGTGGAAGCATGTGGAATTGGAAGAAAAAAAAAATAAATGTGAAAATCAAGTGGGTATTTTGAGCCTAAGTAAATATGCAAATGTAATTGGATAACATATCTTTCTCTTGGTGTTCCTCACCATAATACAAATGGAATAAAAAAAGAAAAGAATTGTGACACTTCTCACAGTCTGCTGAGAAGAACTATGTTAGAAGCACAAATGAAGCTAACGGTTTTGTTTTGACATTGGAATAGGCTGAGATGGGGTGGAGGACAAGGAAGCAGACATAGCATAGCTGTGTTCTCCTCAAACTGCAAGATAGCTGTATGTCTGCAAGACAAATCAGACTTCAGTGCAGGGAGGTTATAGCAAGTGTGTCTCAATACCTGAGAAATCCTAGGATGTGTCAACATATTAAAAAGTGTCTCAGTCCTTATATATATATCTACTGCTTAACTTGCAATGTATTCTTACACCTTCTCTTGCATACTGTTTTAAAGTTTATTTTAATAGCTTCTACAAGCACCTACTTGGGAAAACTGAGACCTTTTGATGTTCTACCAGGAAAGAGAATTAGGAAAACTTAAAAGGAAATATGTCTCTCATTTAAAAATACAGCCAAAATATACCCAGCAGAGTGTAAGGAAGAAACTGCTCCTTTGGAGGTTTTCACCTTTCCCCTTGTTTTCACTGATCTGAATTGTGAGAAGAAAGGTGATACCAAAATAGAAAATGAAATGTAAAATAATACTAAATTAAATCTCATTGTGATCCTAGGGATAAGGAAAATCATGAAACAGCTATGATAACACAAGTAGGTCTCATCTAGATCTACAGTACCCTGAAATTTAGTCAGAATTAGAGAGAAACCGTGATTCATTTTGTCAGTGTCATCTGACAGTCTGCACAGTCCCAGAGGAATCTCATCTAGTGTGATTTTTATTTCTAGACAGTTACTGAAAATGTGTGATTTTAAAAATCCCTCAAAATACTGATATCTCAGGACAGCCAAGTAAACTGTATAAACCAGGCCTGCAAATTAAATTAAAACTAATATTTTTATTGGTTTGTCTTTTAAAGTCAAATCATTATGATGCAACCACTTAATTATGCTGTTCGTATCTTATTCTCTGGAAATTCATTTTGCCCTGCAAGTATGCTGTAGTTTTTACAGAGAAAGATACAGCCACCATGGTCTTCACACATGAACTCTGGGCCCTTATGCTCGTGCAACTGCAATTGTCAGCCATTCTCCCACCTCTTGTTTTTTGCTGTAGCTTGTCACCATCTGCAATGTAAGCTGCAATCTCCTCTGGGTGAGGACCGGGTTGCCTTGCGTGTCCTTCCGCGTTTGCTCATGGGTGTTTCAAATCCATGCAGCAATAGCTGCACTTCATCAGCACTGCCATGGATTTCATTCTTCATGAGTACAACTTCCACTGTCTGTAGGAGTCGAGGAGATGACTAGATTCATTGTTAGTGTTGAAGGTGGTGCTTTACAATAATGATTCCAACCTTTGTTTCATTAAAGGCGGTGATGGCAAGCGACTTTGCAATCCCGAGGTTCAGGCATTTGGAGAAGCTTTTGCTTGTTCATGGCCACTGGTGTTATTCCCGACTCGCCAACATGGTGCTGTATTTCTTCTACAAAAATGCAGTAAGTGTTTGACTTGGCAGCTTTATGGCACCACATGGTTCCAAGGTTTATTTTGTGCTAAGTGAGCATTAGGTCAGCCTTCAAATGGTTTATAAATAAGCTGTAAAGAAATTTGCAGAGCTGAAAGACAGCTGGCTGCCATTTGCAGAAATACAGGACTCACTCCATAACAGCTACAGTGTGCTGCTGAATGTGCAAATTAGGTAACACAAATAACAAGCACTGCTGAAGAAAAGTTTCTTTACAGAGCAGTTTTGCAGAATTTAGCTGGCTGGATACAGGAGTCTTCAATGCCAAAGTCATCCAGCATTGGTCTCAAGTAGCAGTTGAGTGTGTTTTCTCTTCCTGACTATATCTCATCATTGTTTATGACTCACTGTACGTAGTTCCTAGTGACTTGAGATAATTTGAGTCCTCTCTGTGTCTCAGAGAGACTGGGAAGGTTTTTTTCCTTGATTTATCTTATTTCCAACTAATCAGAAGAGTTCATTAGAAAGGAAGCACACGGTGGTAACGAACAGACAATGGGTCTGTGTTTCTTCCCTGGTGTAGGAAACAGGACTCAATCCAGTACTGGGCATCGAGCCAGAAGCAGCTCAACTCCTTGGCCTCAACAAAGGCCCTTTGCATTGATCTTGGAGTACAAAGATGATTGATTGAAAACAGCCTAACGAGGAAACCAAGAATACCACCAGCTGGGTGGGAGTCACTGGCAGGCACATATATTTGCTCACTGGCAAACAGCTACAAATCACTTTGGGAGCAAGGCATATGAAGAAGTAAGAAAAAGAGGAGAGATAGAGCTCTCATATCTCTGTTTGCTTCAGAGGGCAGTAAACAGGAGACTGGATTTTGTCCTCAGTATCAGAAGAAAAGTGGCTTTCAGTTTTGTAAAGTTGCTTTCCAATTTTAATCTAATCCTCAGTTTTTAACAGAAGAAAACCATCATTTGCTCAAAATTTTGAACATCACCAGCATACCTAAGGGTGCTAAAGGATTAATGAAGTGTCTTTTTGCTAAAACAAGCATGTTAAAATACATTCTGGGGTCAGAGCAGGGACTGCATGCAAGTGCCCTTTCAGACACAGAAGAATGAAGGGATTTTGTAATCTGAGCTGCTGCTTGAGTCAGAAATAGCAAGCAGATTTAAGTAATGCTGCACTGAGTGGAGAGCCACCTGTTGAAGTACAGCAGTGAACGTGGTGGTGTTCAGATACATCAGTTTTAAGGCTTGATCCTGAATGTTGCTGAACATCTGTACTCCCGCCCCCAGTGCTGGATGTTTGCAAGATAACCATTGACAGTATCAAATCTGAACTTCCAAGAGGTGTATGCATGGCCATCTTATATTAAAAATTAAAAAAAAAATTAAACCCAGAAGTAATGCACATAAGACACTCCAGCAATCAGCAGCCAGAGATGCTGCTTATATATCAATGCTTTTGTTTGGCTTGGGTAAAATCTTCCATTTTCTGTGGTACAACTGCCCTTGATTACAAGTATTATTTCTCATGTCATTTTTAATAAAACATTTTCAGAAGCTACTGCCTCGAGGCTAGAAAAGAGATCTCTTTGTGTTGGCTGTGTTTTGGCAGCCTTCAAAGCCTCCTGAGAAATACTTGTTGCTTCTAACTCTAAACTGTACTTGGATATCCAGCATATAGACATGAATATGTCTGACACGGTGCCTGCCCTTAAGGAAAGATTGTTAAAAATGGAAAGATAGGAGCACCTGAACCTTCTGCAAGGAGACTATTCTGGAAGATTCTCCACAGAGAGTCAAGACAGCTACACTGCAGATCTTCTGCAAGTTTTCTGTTTGCTCAAGTGGTTTATTTTCCGCATTTGTTCATACTATGAAATTTTCCATTCTCCACTAGAACCTAGCTAATTTAAAATTTAAACCTCACATTGCTGCAAAAGCCATTTCAAAACTTAGATGACTTATCCAAGAAGATGTTTAGCTTCACGGAGATGATAAAAATACAAGTAAAATATAAAGTAAAACATAGCATGACTGGCAATATCTGAGCTTGATGAAAAGGGATTTTACGTAAACAAATTTTTACCTGCACAAGTATGCACATCTTCTTCCTGTTTATACATTGTCTCCGCAAGGCAGCACTGAAATTTTTTTAACATATACTTCATTCACTGAGAAATTCTCTCTGGGACCACATTCATAAAACAGTCTCATCTGGCAGGGGAGAGGTTTTTTCTTAAGTAAAAAAGGTTTCCTGAAGGGAAACCTTTTTTACTTAAGATATTCATGTAAATTTGTTTTGTCCTCTTCAGAGAGGTAATACACAGAGGCAAGAGAGAACATTTGAAATAAAATAAAAAACTTGTTTAATACAAAATAAAGTTTCAGGAGAAAAAAAAAATCTGATTTAAGCCTCATTTATTTGAATAGCTTTCTTCTACAGCACTATTAAGACCCATAGTAGAGCTGGTAGGAAGATTTTCAGCTGACTGTATTTTCATCAAGCCACCTATTTTTGCCAGAGCCATATTGCTTCCAAGACAGGTTAGCAAGGCTCTAGAGAGAAAATTTACTATGTCCAGGATTAGCTGCATTTTGTTTTAAAAGAGTGAGAAAAAAGTACATAAATTCACATATTTATTGTAATTTCTTTTTGAGAAATTACTCAAGAATTTTTTTTGTTTTGATGTGGAGAAGAAATAATTTTTAAAATGTGTTCAATTTTGGAATGAAACTGCCATGTCCCAGACAGCTGTACTGAAGAGGTTAAGCTTTGGTAACTCAGTCTTGTTTGGGCCATAGGAAGATATTTTTCTTGAAATACATTTACAGAAACATTTCTAGAGGTTGTGCTTAGAAAAACACTACCATTTAACGTTTCCTAGGGTAATTTATAGATTGGACTCACTAACAGTGAGGTGTATTTGCTGCCATATACAAGCCACTTCAATGTAGTATGTAAACTTTCTCTGACCATTTATCTACTTTATGTATATATGTGTGTGTCTATATTATATACATACATACGTGTATGTAAATTTGTGTACTTCAGGATTTTCCTCTTACTCTGTGGCAATTCCCCTTTACAACACAGGTTTTCTCTCCTTAAAGCAACTTTCACTGAGTAAGCACACCATAGCCTTTTTTACTCCTATGTTTCATTTTCAACCACATTTGGGCACACAGATAGAACGGATCTGTATTTTCCTCTGTATATCTAAAATTCATGAAGGGTTAACATTCTCCATCTGACTGAAAGCTTTTGGAGAACAGAATACAAAAAGAAGAGGAAGTGAAAGGAGAGGCCATTTCCCATCTTCATTTTTAAAAGGAGGAAAACCCTCAAGAGTTTCCAATGGTTTTCTGGTTTTAATCACTTTACAAAGAATAAAAATTTTAGTTTCAGGAGAACCAAGCCTGGGAATTTATTTTCTTCTCTAGGAAGCTGGCTATCTTTTTCTAGACCTCAAATCCTTCATCAGCATCTGAAATCAGTACCTTTATTGAGCCCTCTGGATTCTCCATGCTGAAGAGATTGTAGAAAAAATGAGTTGTGTGGTTTGTTTCTTTTTGGGTGATTCCAACCCAAGTAGATGAAGAACTCCTCTGCATCTGTGTATGCAGCTGATTTCTTCCTCAAATTGAAGAAGAAGGGAGATTGAGGAATCTTTACAACACTTGTAATTTGCTGAATGTCAAAGTGTAAAGATTGAATAGTTAAGACAACTTTTCTAGACCTTACAGTTTCACCTTCCTTACTGCTGCTGGTCTCATGTTGGTCTTGCAAAAAAGCTCTGCATTTATCTGTTGTAGACCGCAAAAGTCTCCCAAAACATCTCCAGCCAGCAGAGGATATTATTGTGGCAATTCTTGTTCATACAGTAGGGGTGTAAATGCTGCGACATCAGTACTCATTTACCTAGAGATCAGTGGTGGCTGGGAGAGCTTTTTACAGTTAGTCAAATTGCACCTCAGTGTTTCACTTGAACTGAAAGTTAATTTTGTATGATGTCCAAGATCTAAGGTTGCAGCGGCACAAAGAGTTGCAAGTGTGCCAGATGTTTGCAGTTTAGCCAAGTGGTCCATGCATCAAGAAGTGAGTTAAAGAGCAGGTATCCTCACAAGGATTGCTCATGTCTTCAGCATTCATAGATAAGTCCTTGCAGAGCTGGAAGCAGAATGATTTCAGAACACAGTGGGATGATGATCCTCCTTATCTTGTTATATTTACAGCATTGCTTGTTCTGTTTCAGATGTTTGTGGCCCTTCTCTTCTGGTACCAGTTCTACTGTGGGTTCTCTGGCTCATCAATGATTGATCAGTGGTATCTGATCTTCTTTAATTTATTCTTCTCTTCTCTTCCACAACTGATTACTGGTGTGCTGGATAAGGATGTGCCAGCTGAAGTGTTAATTGCTGTACCTCAGCTTTATAAAAGCGGACAGAATATGGAGGTAAAAACTTCTTGATTGCTGCAATTTCTTTCGTGAACATCTTTTGTTTCAACTGAAAACCAGCCCCGCTCCCAAAGGGTAGAGAGTGGTAAATACAGTCTGAGAAGTCTGTTATTACTCTGTGATAATTCTTATCTGAGTCAAAATGTCAAAAATACACCTAAACAAAAGACACACTAACAAAAAAAGCCCCAACCCGCCATATTTTTAATATGTATCAGGAGAGAAGGATGGATGATTTAATTCACCCTAAACTGAACACCTCCTTCATGGTCCAGGCTCACAAATAACCAAAAAATAAAACAGATTTCACCTTATAGCTAGTGCAGGCTTTTACAGAATAACCTCACAGTACTTACTCAGTTCCCAGCCCTTTACAAAAAGAAGAGAAAGATGGCCTTGGTAGTAAGCACAATAAACTTAGTCTCTGAGGGAGGTAGTCACAGATTCAGCTGAAATATCAGATGAAAACACCTTGTCCCCATCTGCTTGAATTGCACAATGAAAACAGAAGGAATTGCAGGAGGAATTTGAGCCAAACCATTCCTGGCAATTACAGGTACAGTGTGCTAGGGTAAAATCTTGCTGTTTGGCAAAACTATCTGTATGGGGAGGTTGTTTTGAAGGCAAAAGCCTTCCTAAAAGTGTCTTACAAAGCTGTCCTCTGAGAGGACACAGTAAGTGGTTTTTGCCTCCAAGTGTACACCTGTATTTGGTACCCCACACATGTAGTGGCATTGCTAGATACACTCCTGGAAAGATGAAAGGAGAATGTGAGTGTAACTTATTTTAGTCCATTAGTCCAAACTCAGTCCTTTTCATCTGTTCTCTGTTTTCTACATTTCTTCTGTTTCAGTGCATCACACTTGAAAGGTCTGTTCTATTAATACCTTCCTCTCTTGCACATTTTTAGGATGATAGAAATCTTGTAATGCCTTAAGGCTTGTTGAGAGGTTATGTCTGCCTGTCTTCAGCTGGCAAACTGAGAAGTCTCCCAGGTTCACATATCAGTTATTCCTCATAGAGAAGCCCAGAAATCATTCTAAGTTTTTTTTGTTTGTTTGGTTCGGGTTTTTTTGTTTGTTTTTTTTTGGGTCTTTTTAATCTGTTGATCGTATTCTCTTTATAGTTACCTAAAAAAGCATTTTAAAAACTTAAAAATCTTGTTTCAGGTGGGATCTCTTTCAAAAAGGGCCTATAGTATTATGGAATAGTTTAGATGGCTCTGGAGGCCATCTGATCCAGACCCCTGGTCAAAACAGCTTCAAACTGGGATGAGGTTTCTCAGGTCTTTAACTAGTCCAGTTTTGAATGTCCCAGCACTGGAGATTCCGCAATCCCTCTGATGCAGTATTAACCATGTTAGTTCAGGAGGCCAAGTAACACCGTAATTCTTTCTAAGCATCTTTCCATTCCCATTTTTAGTCTGTAATATTTTCCACAAAAGAAGGAAGACCTGATCAACCCAGTTGTTGGAGATGTAGAATATATACCAAAAATATCTAGGTCCCTTATATGACCATCCATCCTCCTGCAATTATATATTTCTGTAAACCAAAATGTTAGTTTAATATTGGTTTTAGCAAGCAATTTTATGCACATACTTAGAGATATGTGTGTGTGTATATATATGTATGTTTTATATAAATATTTGTAGCATATATTGCTGCATGAATTGCCACTAAAGATCTTTGTTGTAGATGTTCTCTAAGTACCTGTGCATTTTCTGTTTTCTCTTCTGCTAATAAATACCCTGTGCTTGTGCTTATGCTTATGTGATGTAGAACCCATTTATTCATGTTCATTAGTCTGACTGTAGTGCATAATAAAAAAGGGCACCTTCATAAATGTTTCCTGGACTGAGCATCAGATTAAAATTGCATCCTCTGCCAGGGAAAAAAAAAAAAAAAAAAAAAAAAAAAAAAAAAGCCAAAAACCACCACCTTTACCCCAGAACAGGTAGACTTGCAGGTAGACTGTTCCTGATTCATCCCTCAGGGTAGCTAAATGATTGGCAAAGTTACGAAGGTATTTTCCCAAGCCCTTGAAGCTGCCTTTGAAATATCCCTTTTAAAATATGTATCCTGGCAGATAGAATCTTAATTATGATCTGATTTTCCTATTTTTTTTTTAACAACACAGGAGTACCAACCACACATGTTTTGGATGAACATGATTGATGCTATGTATCAAAGCCTGGTTTGCTTCTTCATCCCCTATTTTGTAAGTGTTTGGTTTAAGCCATTCTATTTCAAGCATTTGGAGGAGAACTGGCAACACAGCTTGGGCTAAATTCTGTCTTCTTTCTTACAGACTTACTATGATTCAGAGGTGGATATCTTCTCCTGGGGAACTCCCATCACCACCATAGCTCTTTTCACCATCATCCTGCACTTGGCTATTGAAACCAAAACTTGGGTAAGGTACCCACAGCCTACATAGATGTATGCCAGCCACTGGCATAGGCAAAATTCTTCTCTTAGTGCCACCTTTCAAAAACATAAGATGGTTGCTTCTTTCCCTCAGCACCTTCTGTTTTTAGCAGGCATTTTAAAAAAGCATGGAAAGGGTTTTAAAATATGATCTGCAAACAGCTTTGTAGTGTTGTATTTATAATAAGGGTTTTTAAATATATAAGACTCTAAACTCTTTGCTGTGTATGGATTTGACTCCAGAAATTAAGAAGTTTTAATTGGATTAAGTCACAGCAAACTTCTCAAAATATAAAGAATCATTATACTTATGTTGTTTATTTTTTTGGTTTTGGTTCTAGACTTTTCTCCACTGGTCATCTTGCATCTTCAGTATCGTTTTATTTTTCTTTGTGGCTCTGGTTTACAATGCTTCTTGCCCAGTCTGCCATCCTCCATCCAATCCCTACTGGACCATGGAAAGGCTGATGGGAGACCCTATGTTCTATTTCACTTGCATTATATCACCAGTTGTTGCATTGCTGCCCAGGTATTGTATCTTCTCTCACGTGTTTTTTTGTATGTAAAGGCACTTCATGCATATGATTGAGAGAGCAAGAACATTTTCCACTCCCCATCTTTTGTTTTGCCTAACAGCCAAATGAGTTTCTGTCAGCAGCTGATTGTTTGAAGTCAGCTTGTCTAACCTATTCTGTGCTCCTGACCACAGGAACCGACACAGCTCCTGGCCAAGGACCACAGGACTGGGATAATTGTAGACTGTTGGTCAAACCTCCTGGCCATGCAGAGGGTTGCTACCCTGTGAGGTTTTCTGTGATGCTTCCAGATTCAGTCCATCCTCACATAAAATGCACAGTACCCAAATTCTGATAGTATGTTGTGAACATACTTGCTTATTTGTAGATGTAGGAAGCTTGCTCTGCAGACTTATCCCCATTGCCTTTCCTCAGCAGGAAAGATTAAAGACTGTGTGTAATCACAAGGTGGATCACTGGCTGAAGACACATGTATTACACTGCCTAATTAGGTCATTAATCACAATATTGGCACAGCATCCAGAGCTGTCCATCTGCAAGCTTTCTTGTGGGGAGCATAGGAGCAGCACATAGAACTGTCTTATTTTTCTGTGTTGTACTTTTGTCTTATATGTTTTCCCTTAATAACGTATTGGGTATTTCCTTCTTTCATTTCTTCTCACGTGCCCATTCTCATCTTGCAGATTCCTGTACAGAACCCTTCAGGGAACACTATTCCCAACCCAGCTTCAGCTTGGACGCCAGCTGAGTAAGCTGTCCCCAGAGACTCGCACCCAGCTTCTCACCGAGTTGAATGTAAAGGAGACAATGTGTCAGACACGACTCTTTGCAGACAGCTTCTCCCCGAGCCTCGCCTCAAATGCTAGTGATTGTTACAAGGCTGATAACCAAAGCGGTCCTTTGCCAGCCTCTCCTCAAACAAGGGAGTCACTTCTCCGAGAGGACACAAAGGCAGACCATAAAACAGATCAGACTGCGGCTGCCTCTCCCCAGGGTGCTGTGTTGTATGAGGAAAACAAGCTCCCCTCATCAGCAAGTGGTCTGGAAGGGTCCGTGGGGTTTCATGAAGTTCAATGTGGCACTTCAGAGGTGGAGTCGTTGCCTGTGGGAACAACATTCCCATGGAGCTCAGGAGTTGACCAAGCAGACTTCAGTTTGTTGAAGTGGATTACATCAACTCCACTGTTCAGTCACGTTGGGACTGTTTTACAGGTGTCATCAAGCAGTTTACAAAATGAAACACAGGACAGTATGTGTGTGCTTGGCTCTTCTTTGCATGTGGACTTCAAAGGCTTAAAAGAAGAGAGCTCAAATAACTTGCAGGACAAAATGAAAGGAAACCCAACTGATCATTGTAAAAATGACAATTCTGAGACCACCTTTTTATGATGTGGGCCATAAATATATTTATATATTTTCTATTTGCACACATTTATAGTGAGATTACTATATGTTTCCAGAGGTGAAACAGAAAATCAAAGGTACAGAATGATTATTTAAGAATGTTTAAATACAGTTTATTAAGAGCTTTAAATATAAAAAGAAACACTTGAAAGTTCCATTTATATTGTTTTATTTTTTCATCTCATTTTGTAAGGAAATGCCTTTTCTTTATTTTTCAGATGCTTCTCTTTTATTCTGACACATACTGTAAAAGCAAAGGATCTACCTACCATATTCAAAAGGATTAGATTCAGCAACAATTATTGATATCATTATAGGCCATTCAGTAATCAAAGAGGAAAAACCACAATAATAAAGAGTCACTATATTCCATCCATCATCTGCCTGCCAGTGTATTTTGTCACTGAGGCAAAGCTATGGAATTATTATACACCTCTCTGTAAATGTTAACAATATCTTACCACCGCATTAATAATACTGATATTTTATAAATGACACCATGTTCTGATATTGCAACCATAGCATTTAATGTGTCATGATAAAACAATAAATAAATGACCATCCATATTGCAAAGTGACTTCCCAGTCTGGCATTAATTGTAGCTCAGCCCTTCCCATGGAGTAGCTGGTGTTTGGCTGGGCATGGCCTTACATCATGCTGTACAAAAAGCTTGCTGTTCCTTTGTAAGGAAGGATTTGGTGGCAAAGACCTGGTGCCTCATGTCTGCTGTAGAGTTTGAGCTGGGAAGCCTGTGATCTTGGGTGCTGGAGCACTACCACAGCCACTGCTACTGAACAGGTCTGTTCTGCTTGCTGGTGGGGTGAAGGACTGGCGGAGTGGGATTTTGTGAGACACCTTTGCTGTTGTTTCAGTCAGCTTAATTCGAGTCCTTGGGGATGGTGAAGATGAGTGACGAGCTGTGAGGGTACATGCTGAGCAGAGCTATTTGAGCCTGGTGTAAAGCAGGCTATTTCCAGTCCCAAAAGCAAGAAGCTGCACTGCTTTCTGAGGTTGTCTCTGAGCTGACCTCACGTGGTTGTAAGCCCCAGACTGCCAGTGGTACATGGGTGTGCAGCTGTCCTGTGCCAGCCTGATGGATCCCAGGGGCTTTAACCTGGAATGTTGCTTGGTTCTTCCACACCTGGTCATCATGACCACATATGAACTATCTGCTGCACTTCTTTTCCTCATTGCAGGCTTTCATGGCCATTTCATTGCTTGCCATCAGTTTTTCTAAGGCCACAACTTGTTCGTGCCATGCTCTGTGCCTGGCAACCTGCCTGCCATGTGGATTGCCTCAGCGTGGTAAGACTCAGTACCCACCATCTGTCACTTGCTAATTCACTCAGGATCTTTTTTTTTTTTTCAAAGATTTATATACACTGGCCTCCTTCCCAAAGGCTGAATTGGTAATATGATACTGTAAAGTGCCAATGAAAGGAAGAGATGAAAGCAATGTAAATAAGAGCAGTCAGCCTGTAAATATGTTACCCTCATGAAACATGACACATCCACATGTAACTAAACTGCATTTTGGGATTAGAATTGACTAGGGACAGGAGAAAGGCACTAAGGGACTCACTATTGCAGTGTCCTGTGAAAAGCTTTTAGCATGATTGATTTGAAAAAAATGAAGCTGAACTTCTTCCTTTTACCCTTGAGATAAAGAGGAACGCTAGTTTGTATGTATGGGTTTAGTGGAGGAAAGCACACCTATTGTCTCATTTATTACTGGCTGAAAACGTGCTGGCACCCTCTGCTACATAAATTGTAATAGAAATGGGACAGTTCAAGTAGCCACTCAGTGTCCACAAAGGCAGGTGGCATCTGCCCTGTCAGTACATAAATTGTAATAGAAATGGGACAGTTCAAGTAGCCACTCGTCAATGCCAACAGAGCCAGGAGTGTGGGTCTCGGCACACCCCTCTGAAGCAGGGCAGATGCTGTGCTCTCACAGCACTCTCCACTCACTGGTGAGGAGCCTGCAGGACAGCTCAGCTGTAGAAACCTCCTTTGCAAAGGTTTCTAGCTGGGAGAAACAGCCCCTGCTCAGGTATCTCTGCTTGCTCTGCCACCCTGCTCGGTCTTGATAGTAACTGTTGGGATGACTTTGCAGGTAATTTTTTTGCAAGGTTAGCTGGCTAAATTTAACACATCCTGTGCAGAGATTGCCATTGTAAATAACTCATCTGTGTGGAGATGCATTGTCTTTTAATGTCAGAGGAGAAGTCAAATGACACTTTGAAATGTGTAAATGTTGCCATCTGGTTAGAAATCTTCATCTGCTTGTAAAACAGGATCTCACAGAAGGACACAGTGTCAGATACCAGGTGGGCAGAGTTTATAGTTCTGCAGGATGTTAAATTCAGTCTAAGAGTGTCACGGGGTCATAGCAGGAGCTTGCCAGGGATGTTGCAGGTGTGTGCCCTCTCTCAGTTACTGCAGCAGCCCTAACAGCCAGGTGAGGATCTCCTGAGCTTACTGACTCCTCTGCATCAGGAGTCACCTCCTTTTCACAGCAGGATTTGTGTCCCAGAGGCCTTTGCGGGATTTGCTGGCAGCAGAAAGGGCTGGAGCATCTCTGGAGTTTGGCTCAAGGCTGTATTTCATTATACTCTTTTCAGAAAGAACCTAAATTCCTCTCTGGCCATGCCTTTGCAGTACAAGATTTGGTTTAGTTGTTGTGCTTTCAGTGTTTCAAAGATTATTTTTGTAGGTAAGGCATGGAAGGATTCCTTTGGGACTGAGAGGTGCTCATGCACTGCCAGATAGATGTGTTAAGTTGCCACTGTGCGTGTGAGTTGTACATCTGCACCATATATTTAGGGAAACTGTAGATCTCAATCCTCAGCTGCTGCAACATCATAGCGTCTCCAGTATCTGCAAGCTGACTTACCCCAGCTGGGAATCAGGCCTCCATAACTGCTCTATTTTGTTGCAAAATAAAAATTTAAAAAAAATCTTTAGAGATGTATTTTGAAATACTTAAGGTGTAAATTAATACTAAAATCATACTAAAAGATAAAATATCCTTATTGTGACAGCAATCCTTCAAAAATGTATTAATTTAATCTTAAATGAACCAGAAAATCCTGCTGACCTGAATGGAGCAGTGGCCTCAGCAGGGTGGCTGCTGTTTCTCCAGACAGGTAGGAAGATGTGCCACACTGAGGCCAACATGTGCCAAACACACACGGCGAGTTACCTCAAGGCAAGAACCAGGTCAGCTGGATGTCAGCAAGCAGCTTGTCTCCATTTTCTTCTGGGAGACACGTTGTAAAATAATATCAATAAAATGTCATTTAAACCACAGTTTGGAGGGGGAAAAAAGCCTAAACATTTCACATTTGGAAAGAAAATATTAAGCAAAATAATTATTTACATTTTGAATCAGTTCTCCCTTCAGCTGCCAGAAGACAAACACATCAAAGCATGTTACTTGCTGGGTTTTAGGACTTGTCAACATTTTGAAGCTGCTATTAATATTTGAAACATTTTAGCTAAATAAACACTAATTGCCTTTTGAAGCTCTATACATGATTTTATTAAATAGAAAAAGCTTGTAAAGTTATTCCTGTTGGTGCAGTTGAGCAGTTGTTGTATCAGGCAAAACAAAGCTTTAAATGCATGAGGCTAATCCACCAAAAACATGCAACTATTTATGAAAAGCTTCCACAGGGCAATTAAAACTGTACCCATGCTTGGTCTTTTACCAACAACAGCCCCCAGTACACTGTTTGAAATATTTGCACTGAATTCTGCAAGCACTTCTGTGTCTGCTTGATGTTGCTGGCTGAAGTAGTCTGGATGAAATGAGGAGAAGAGAGTTGTGAATTAAGCATCACAGAGTTCCATACTTCTTAGTCTTATTTATGTGAACTAACTTCTCAGTGATTTATCCATTTCCAAAATTCCTTCTGGATGTATAAAGGTCTTTTCAAAACAGCCAGGAGTGTTCTCTCAGGATGGCTCTCTAATCTCAGAAATTATATCTCACACATATGCCACGACATTATAACTGGACCTATAACTGTCAAAACATGAGGAAAACAACCTTCCAGTGTTTTTTCCAGGCTTTCCCAGCTATACATCACTGTTCTGTGTGTCCAGTCATGAATCTGCTTGCCATCCTCCTGTTCTGGCTGCGAAACCACAGCCATACACCCTGAATAAAATTTTCCCATACCTTTTCAGATTATTCAAAGACTGCTCTTGCTCCTATTACATGACTTCCTCAATGACCTTGCATTGAACATTGACTTATCATTTATTCACACCCAATTCACTGCTCAGGGCAGCAGCCTGTGCTTGCTCCCAGTACATCTCCTGAAGGCTCTACTCACTCAGTCAACAAGCACTGCTTTCTTGTGCCTTGAGCCACCTTTCTAGTGTCATGCTCACTTTTTGCTCCTCTCCAGGCTTATACATCCTAAACATCACTGGCTGCCCAATCCACACACACACAAGATATGGAGGATATGAGAAGGTTTACTCGTTAAAGTTGCCATATAAAAGGGTTCTGCATGAATACTGGTTTCAGTAAATGCAGATGTTCAGCTTAAAATAAACTGTCAGAACTGTGTGTGCTTGAATCATCTGGAGTGACAATTTATAAAACATAAACATAAATCTGCATCAAAACTTGAATTAAATAAATATATTTTTTAAATTCTCATGTTTTTGCAGCAGCTGGTTCTTGATCCAGACTGATCTATGCCTTGGGCATTTTTCAGTCCAGCATTAAATGCAGCCATGAGCTTTTGTAAGGGAGCATACATGACAGTTCTGTAAATGATGCTGATAAAGCCATGCACTGTGATGGCACAGTAACAGGTATGTGTCAAAGGCACTGCAGAAACCATGAGAAGCAGGGGCATGCAGGTATAGCAAAGTGGGGAAGGAAAGGCACTGCTGGATGCTATTCAGAAGTCCCACAGCTGATGGAGAGATAGGGGGATCTTCAGAGCCTCCCAACTGCCTCTTTTTGCCCTTGCAAAGGTTCTCCACATTGCTCTCTCTGCCTGCTGGTGGACTTGACTCCATTAAGCTTAAATTTTATTGGAGCTGCACCACAAGTGAATTTGGTTTGTTACTTGAAGCTGAGAATGGATAAGGGGCTGGGACTGAGCTAATGGTGACTCAGATGCAGGTAGGTTGGCACTTGCTTTGCAAACAGGAATGTGCTGGCTGTGCCCTGGTCAAGAGCCCTCCCAAGCCAGGGACCAGGGTAGGTCCCACTACTGGTCCCACAGTTCCTCCCTGTGTTGAAAACCAGGAGCCATAGCAAAGGGATCCCGGCGCCCTCCCAGGGCAAGCAGCCCTCCGCTGCTCATCAGGCTGAGACAACAGATTTGTCTGCAGTGTCCTGCTAGTCACCAGGAAGGGAAGCAACAGATAACGTGGCAGAGAAACTTCCTGCTCCATGAGGAATCTCCTGTGCCATTGCAAAAAAGCCTCTATGTTTCTCTCCAATAGGAATCCTGGCCACGGGAAAGCCCGGGGATGGTTGCACTTCCTGCAATGGAAGACGCTATGGGGAGTCCTCTGCTGCCTCCTGAAGGGGCCCCTGAAGCACCTGCCCTGAGGCACTGCCCCAGGGGTGAGAGGCACCTTTGCCAGTAGCAACAGCTCCATTGCTCGCCCCTGTGCCTCTCACTGAGGGTGCTTTCTGTGGAAGGAGACTCTGCGTGCTCACAGCCCACGTACCTTCAGCTGAAAGACACAACAGCAAAATGTTTTACCCTGGTCTAAGGTAAAGGTTTACAAATGTCTCTTGGTCTGGACACCCACATCCAGTCAAGGGTTTTCCAGCTGTCCTGGGCTGTGAAACCCTGTTGTGTATCACGTACTCAAGGGGAACGTGGTGCTTTGTGTGCTTTAAAATTTTGTGTGGTTTCCTGGGAGCCTGACCACCCCTAAATCTCAAAATCTAGAATTAGAAGCTACTGTTGAAAATGCCATGAGGACCGTGCTTTATTTACATGGAAGAAGAGCAGTTGAAAGAAAATACTGACTTTTAAGGAAGGTTTTTCTACATAGCTGCATAAGGAATTATCTCTATTTTGAGCAACAGCTTCCATGTGGCTTTAAGTACAGATATTTGCTCTGTAATGTCTCCCTTGATACATAAATCCTTCCAAGATGAGATTTAGCCAGGGCAGGCAAACACAGCCGGGTCCTGCAGCCGGTTCTGCTGCTGGAAGGACTTCAGTTGGGTCAGCTCTAAAAGTGCTGTTACATCAGCTCACCTGTCTGTGATGTGGCCCTGTGCGAGGTACAACTAAACAATAACCTTCTGAAAAGCAGGTTAAAGGCATCAGCATTCACCTTGCTCATGGCTTTTGCAGCATGGAAATACACAACACATGGAAATAGTCTGTTAGTGGACACAAAATGCTTGAAAGAGACTTCTGAGAGACTTGGAAAAGTGTCAGTGAAGAGCTGGCCAAGGCGAATAAAAGCCGCCCAAACTGGGTGGAGCGCCCATTCCCTCCACAGGGAGACAGAGACATGCTGGGACCTAAATCCTCTTCATTATCTGGGCAGTTCCCCTAGTCAGGACAGGGTGCAGGTTTCCAGAGGCAGTGTTGATTCACAGCTGGACCAAGGGGTCTCTCACTTAGGCCCCACAACTCCTAAACACAGCACTACTGCAGCTAAAGTTAGCATTTCCTGGCCCAAAATTCCCCATGGTATATTGCTGGTGCTTGTTCATCACATTTCCCAAAAGCTGCACATTTTTAAGTCTCCAGTTTATTCCTGGACCACCCATTTTATATGGATGAAGGCACTGAATGTCCCTGCCGCCAGACTTGCTTGAATGGAGTTCCTACCTTTTCACCCTTCCTCGCTTTCCTTCTCAAAACACAATGCCCACAAAAATCTGTTTAGACTTTCAGAAACCCAAACCACAACAGAGTTACTGCTCACCATTAGCCTGCCTAGAAACAAAGCAGAAATGTGCTAATGAAAACAAGAGATGCCTCTTGTTTAAGTAGCATTTTGGCTGACACGTCCTTCACACCCCCCACAACTGCCCACTGAAGGGCCTGACGCCGCTGTTTATCCCATTCTTTACCTGAAAATGCTTGAAAACTTGAAAGCAAGAAGGGGGAGATTGAGCTTTTCACTTTAAAATCCTGAAAATGCAAAGCTGTTCCTTTTTTTTTTTTTTTTTTTAAATCAAATTGCTGATGAAAATGTGGGGGTTATATTTACAAAATCCCAAATTACCAACAAACTCTCAATCAACCGTGTGTACTGTTAGAGCTGCATGAACCATTTTTATCCCGAGTGGGCTGGGTGTTTGCAGTTTGTAAGATCCCTGTCATTTTGCAGACACAATTAACTTCATAGCTGGATTGTTTTGCTTAACACTCAAGAACTCAATAAAACCATTATAGCTAAAAGCTCTTGGTAAGATGATGGAAATAGAAAGTTTGAGTTGGCATCATCTGGAAACTGAGGGCAAATGATGACATCATGGGAGGCATTGCAGGCAAAGACTCCTCTCCCTGGGGGCCCATGGAAATTACCTGTCAGTATTAGGTACCAAGACCTGCAGTTCATTCGAAGTTTTCTGAGTTTTGAAGATTTAGAGTGAATTAATTCATTAGATCCAAATGCACTGGTGGTCTCTGCAACCATCAAAAACAGGTGGCAGTATTTCCTGTCCACTGAGTGCTGCTGTCAGCGAGGCCCGCAGTGCAAGGAAGCCAGGCTCTTGGATTATTCAGTGCTAAAGAGAGAAAGAAAGATGTCAGCTTTTCCAGAAATACCCCATGTGGTTTCATTGCGTTCAGTTGGCTGCTGTTGTAGCCCACCAGCAACCGCCCTCTTGCCAGATGGCTCCTGCTCATCCGGGACTGAAGTCGAGCAGTGACTCCTGTCATGAGGTTTTGGGGACACAGGAAATGCTGAGAGGTCTCAGTGGACACCTCTGCCCCTACCTGTCCTCAGCAAGAGGTCACAGTGGGAGTGGGGGACTGTCCCAGCCCTCTCCCAGCCCCTGGTAAATCTGCACCTTTTTCACTGCATGGAGCAACCCACACATTCCCCTCAAGAGGAAAGCCATGTCCAAATACATTTCCAAACAAGCACTCCTGGACCATTCTCCTCCCCGCAGCTCCCTGTTCTCATCCTAGTCTGATATAAACATTCACTGGGACCTTGTTTCAGTCAATTTTACTCCTCCACATAGCATTACAACAATTTCATCTCATGTACTCCTGACAGGGTTTGCTCTTTGTCCTGGAGGCCCTTTAGAAAAATAAAATACAAAATATCCTATTTTTGGGAAGGGCAACTGACGCGGGACAGCTGTGGGATACAAGTCTTAAATCTGTGTGCACCAGGAGGTGCTTTACCATGTGAACAATTTTACAGGTACAGGTGCTCCACCAGTATTTTCCATTCTGTGGAATGTGGAGAGTAAACCTGCTTAAAAAAATTAATAGGATTCATCCCATCTCCTTCTCTTCTCCAGCACTGCTCTGAGTGTGGAATTTCTCCTGTCTGACAGCCCTGTGCCAGGGACAGCTATTCAGCTCATCATCCTTGTGCATCCTCAAGGATGGGTCCAGAGCTGGCACCTCCAGCACAGTCTGGAGGTCACATCTCTGGCTGGGCCAGGCCAGGGGATAGCTCCGTGCTCAGGAGCTGTCACAGCCCACTGCTGTGTTTTGAAGAGGAGAACACTTTCATTTTTCAAAGAAAGCAGAAGGAAACATGCAGAGTTCGTCATGTTTAAATAATAGACTTTTGAATGCTACTTAGAGGTAATTCAGTGTTGTCTGAAGAGAGAAGCAATTTACATTTTCTTTGTTGGGTGTTTGTTTGGAGCAGGAAAAAAAACCCAAGAAATATAAGTGACTGCATTACCACACTGTGGCCTTTTCTTTTTAATCACCTGCTTGAAGTCCAAAAAGCCCTTGTATCCTTCTATTCCCACTCCTGCCTTTCATTTCCAGCCACTTGTTATCGTCAAAGAGAAAGTGCTTCTGCACAGAGGGAGGCAAAAAAGTTCACAAAAAAAAACCCTGTATATTCATTTGAAAGCAATGTGGAGATTTTAAACCTGTAGCTAGGTGTCTTGAGACAAAAGCTCAGCTTCAAGGGTCTCTAAGAGGGAAAACCAAATTTTGCCCCTTACAAAATCAAAAAAGAAAGTGTTAACTAAAATCTGTAATATTTTCAATTACATTTGCTTCAGATTTAAGGGAGACATCCTTAAGAGACTTGTTTGAGACAGGTTTGTGAAGACTATTTAAAAGGTCGGGATATTTTTACACCACTGTTAATCTGGAAAAAGACCATACTACATTAAAAATTGAGCTTCCCAAAATAGGACACACACTGCTGCCTCACCCCATACCTAATTGCTACTTTTGTACCACCCCACCCCCCATTTTTTAAGGGTGTGCTGTCCCCAGCCCAAGGGCCCCGAGGGTCCCTGGGCTCGGCACGGGGCACACCCAGGGGCTGGGTGGTGCCTGGGCACAGCCAGTGCCTGTCTGTGTCAGGCTGTGACAAACCTCCAAAACAAACCAGCACACAAAGGCAGGCTTGTCTGCTGCCCCACGCCAGTCACTAAGAGTTTCCTATGCAGAGCTACTCTGTTCTAGAGCTTATCCTTGGCAGTGCAGGACAAGCAGACGGGCTTTAGACCCAATAAAGAGATAACAGAAAACCCAGGAGACAAAGGGTAGCAGTGGGGAGAAATTTTTTTTTCTTATCATTAAAAAAGAAAAAAGATGCCATAATGCTGCTGAGTTTTAGTAAGGTGTTTTCTTTTTCATCTCCTTGACAAACATGTGGCTCCATAAATCTTGGCACTCAGCATTCCTCTTTGCAGTCCTTTGTAACCAAAGAGGAGACAGGTTTATACACTGGCCGAGGAGTGAGCCAACTCCCTGCACTAAACTACCCCAGTACATACATTCAGTGAAGGCCACAACTGAATAAACAATAAACCACCCCACTCACATTTGGCTGCCATCTCTAGATGAGCCAGGGAGGGCTGGCTGGGAAGGCAGCACCTTTCCCCTGCACCAGCACAGCCAGAAAGAGAAAATTAATTCTGCTGCAGTGACGGGGCAGCAGGCTGTAGATGGAGTGATGGGATTCAGCAGGATGCTACAGGATGCTATGGGGTGCCACGGGATGCAGCAGAAGCTGGTGGAGGACAAGATGTGCTTGTGCCACAGATGCTGCCGTGGGCTCTCCAGGCTGCTGGCAGGGACAGGGTGTCACCCCTGCAGAGGCAGCTGCCATCATCCCTGTGTAACTTCCTGGTGTGTGGATAAAAGCCCAGTGCAGGTGCAGAGCAGCTGGGCACGCAGGCCTGTTTGAGTCCCCTCAGTGCACAGATGCCAGGTTCACTCCCTTGTACAAAACCTGAGAGGTTTGCAGGCAGGCCAAGATGAGTGTGTTCACGTCCCAGGCGTATTTCTCATCTCGCTGGAAAGGGCAGCGCAACTTGACATCTCATTTTGGCACCCAGCAAGGCTGCATCTTGTATTTGCAGGCCAGGACAAATTTCCTCAAGGCCCACGTAAGAATTATAGACTGAAGTGATCATCTGTCAGACTACCAGGATGGGGGCTCCCTGTTTGTTTCAGCCATTGGGCCAGGAGAAAAACTGACTGATGACTCCCACTGAAACCATGAAATGAAACCCAGCAGGCACAGAGCAGCTTCCTGACTCTCATGCCACCTCCCACTTCATGGCCAAAAAGTCCCAAACACCTCTCCAAACAGAAATTCTCCTTTGGGAAGTACCCAACAGCTACAACAGTAACCCCTTTTTGTTTGTTCCACATGTGCTTGCTCCAGGAAGGTAACAAGCTTGATACCAAAGCAGTACCTTCTGTTTATTGTCCCCTTGGGATGTGGCACAACTGAAAAAAAGCAAAAAAGTCTGAGCTCGACACACAAACTGAGATTACCCTAAAAGTGAAGTTTTTGTGCTCAGCATCCAGCCTCTGCATCTGTGGAGACACAGACACCCACACACACAACCACCCCCTCTTTTTACACCCCTGTTCACAATCGTCCATCTCTTTCCACCAACCTGAGAAGGCACATTGATTAAACAATGAAGCTATAGTTAGCTGAGGAAAGCTTGATCCCTTTTTTTCCTGTTATTCCACAAGCTACCTTAACTTGGGGACTCTAGAATTTTTTTTAAAAACTCATAAAAATTTGTTTGCTTTTTTATTGTTAAACTACCAGCACTTTAATTTGCTTTCTATCAAGTTAATTGATTCATTTGGGCTTGTCTAGAAATGTCAGGTTTCTTTTTAATTTTATATTGGGTTTTGCATGGTGAGGTTTTGTCAATAGGGGACTACAGGGGTGGCTTCTGTGAGAAGGTGCCAGGCACTTCCCCTGTGTCCAATGAAATCAGTGCCATCCAGTTCCAGTAAAGACCTGTTGCTGTCCAAGGCCAAGCCCATTGGTGACAGTGGGACAACAAATTCAAGAACAGACAAAAATCCCTGCTCAGCAGCAGCTGAAACGCAGCTGTGAGAAAATGTGAGAGCAACAGCCCTGCAGAAGCTGAGGTCAGTGAAGCAGGATGGGTCATGCCCCTGCAGCCTGTGATGAAGACCATGGCGAGGCAGCCATGCCTCTGCAGCCATGGAGAACCTCATGCCAGAGCAGAATACCCAAAGGAGGTCTTGTTCCTGTGGGAAGCCTGCACTGGGGCAGGCCCCTGGCAGGACCTGTGACATGGATCTCCCGCTGGGTCAGAGATCCTGCCAGCAAACCTGCTCCAGCATGGGACCTGTGGTGTTCACATGCCCTCTGAACAGAGAGAAGCTGTGAGAGGAGCAGAGAGAAGAATGACCAAAACAATTCTTATCTCATTTGCTGCTCCTGTGTTTGTGCCCTTGTGCAATGTGTTCTGGAGATTGTCTGCCCAAGGTGATTGATTGATTGGATTCAGGTGATGGTTGTTTGGGTTTATTGACCAATTGGATCCACGTGTGTGCGTTGGGATTCTCGAGCAGAGTCACAGGTTTTCTAGTTAGGTAGTTAGTGATAGCTCTTGTTAGTGTAATATAGTATAATAAAATAATTAATTAACCTTCTGATATTAGGGAGTTCTGTGCATAATTCTTCCCGCCCATTGGGCAGCATAGCACCTATAAGGACCCACTCTAGAGAACCTGTTCCTGAAGAACTACATGCCATGGAAGGCACCCACACTGAAGCATTTTATGTGGGAAGGGCTTGTGCTGGAGGAGTTAATGAGAGACTGAGTCTGAACCTGGGAAGAAGAAAGAGGTGAGGGGAAGATGTTTTAAAATTTGGGTTTGTTCCTCATTACCCTACTCTTATTTGGTTGATAATAAATTATAATAAGTTGAACTAATTTCCTCAAGTTGAGTCTGTTTTGCTTGTGATGGTAACTGGTGAGTGATTTCTCCCTGCCTTTGTCCTGACCCACAAGCTATTTTTTGTGTTTTTCTCCCCCATGTCCAGCTGAGGAGGAGAGTGATAGAGCAGCTTTGGTGGGTACCTGGTATCCAGTCGGGATCAGTTCACCACATGTTTATTTATCTACTCAGTAAAATATCATCAGTTTTTTCAAGTGCTTTTTTCCCTTAAAAATATTCAAAAGAAAATAAATTAAGTACTTTTTCTTTACTTTGATTGCTGTAAGCTGTATTGATTTAGGAAGGTGCTGGCTGATTCCTGTACGTTTTATTATTATTATTTTCTAACTGAGGTACCTCTAGAGTTACTGGTCACAACACTCCCTTGAGGTAGGTTCAGAACACGAACATCGCAGTGCATGACTACAAAGCATCCCACCCCAAATACTGCTTTTAAGCCCGGCTACTCCCTTGTTTTTCCACTTTTTATTTTTGGGAGCCCTGTATTCCTACTCAATTATTGAAGGAAAACTTTTGCCTGAGGAGTGGATCCTTACTCATGCTCTTAAAAAAATGAGGACCCTGTTTTATTCCCTCCCCTCACTGTAGGAAGCTATAGTCTGAGCCTTGCTCCATAAGAAAATTCCCACCATTCTGAGCAGCACTGTGCATAAAACAAAATCTAGAGCCACTTTTGCATTCCCTCACCAGAGCTGCCATCACTCGTATGAACCTGTCATCCTCCTGGGCAGCATCACTGTTGGGGATACCCTGGCAGCATAAAAAAAGGCCAGCATGGCCTGATTCAGAGTAGATTAAAGAGGGATTTTGCTATCAGAAATTTTGACAAGAAGTTTTTTTCCAAGTAGAGTCACTTGTGGCAGTTGGATCATCTGACAAACGATAAAGGCTTTAAGGGGGCTTGAGCTGAAGCACTGCCCCTCCTTTTGTCCAGGTTTGTCCTATTTCCTTCAGCCACTGACTGAAAAGGATCCTTTGTGCCAATAAAAATCCCTTTATTAGCTGGTGTACTTACTTGAAGCTCTGAAAATGCTGCCTGGGGTATTTAGAACACAACTACATCATGCAGCTGGGGAAGTCTGTGGGAAACACCACTTTTTGCTGCTTGCTTTTTTTTTTTTTTTTTTTTTTTTTTTTAGGAATGGCTGTGACAGTACAGCCAAGAATTCTGCTTGCTAGGAGGGTGAGATGTGGTTGGGAGTGAGGCTGCAAAGCCACCATGGGCCATAACATCAGAGGAGCTCCACAGCATTAGAGAAAACTCAGCAAAGGATTTCCTTCTTGAGGAACAATCAGGGTCTGAGCCCACCCTAGGCAGATGCAGAATACAGGGTGGTGCCAAGACTCCCACATCCAGACTGAAAAGTCTCTTTCCTTTCCTGCCCTTCTCCTGAACATCAAATGCCTCAAAAAAAAAAAAAAAAACCCAAAAACTACATTGAGTGTCAGGGCTGCTGAAAGGGCAGGGGATGCAGCAGGCTGTGGAGTGCAAAAGCATGACCTGCATGAGGAAAGCTGGGAGTGTGTCTGCCCCACACCTGAGGGGAGTCCTGCAGTGAACAGCAAGAGTTACATCTCTTGGAGGAAGTTATGGCCAGTGGTGAGAAACTTGCTGGATCTCTGGGCTTCACCCAGGTTGCTCTTGCCCTGAAGATTTGGAGACCAAGAGTGGCATAAGAATTTTTCTGTGTAATACTTGCCCAGAAACTGAATACAGTATTTTCCCTTTTCACCTTCCCTCAATCCCATGCCCTCCCAATCTCTCCTTGGGAAAATATCTCCAACAGGACTTTAATGTATTTTCTTTCCTGGGAGTCACTTTCTTCTTGCTGGGAAAAGGTGGGAAAATGGAGCTGCCCTTACTGAGAGTGAGAGATTTTTAAACCCCGAAACACCACCCTGGGGATGCTTCAGCAGCTGTGTCTGAACACAGGGCTGAGAGTGCTCCCCAGAGCCCTCAGAGAATGTCATTATTTCACTTCAGTCCATGAGAGAAGTGCAGGATGAGGCCAAAAGCCAAACACCAGGCAGAAATCCTGCAGCTTAACCAAGAAACAGAACTCTGCTTTCTGTGGAGCAGCACCTCACTGCCCCAAAATGAACAGGAATTCATGGCAGGAATTGTCCTGGGTTTCTCTTCAGTAAATAGTACAGACAGGGCCTATAGAGCCATTTATTCTTGAGGTTACCAACAGAAGAAATTCTGCACTTTTATTTGTGCTACAAAAGCAGATTTTTTCCAGGTTTCAACCAGTTTCTGGTTGAAGTTTTGAACTGAACCCATCACTGAGATGTGAGGAGGTAGAGCTGAACCTGTACTGCTGCTGTCAGTGGTAGCACACAGCAGCTGCCCTGTGGCTGCCATGCCCTGAAGTGGCTGCAGTGCCTGTGCAATGCCAAGCCACACAACCCCTGTGTTGTTTGCATCAGCCAGCAGCACAATCTCCACTCCTGCATGCAGGGCTAGGCAGAGATTGGCTCCACACCTTCAGGTTTCTTTCCTGCTTGTCCAGAATGCACCCACCCTGTGCCATATTTCCTAAAGCAGAACTTGCTTTTGCTTCTCAACCCTGCTCAAAAAGCTGCTGAGGTGCGGACAGTAGAAAACCTCTGTATTCCCTTTTTCCCCTTTAGCATTAAATAGAACACAAACAAGAAAACAGATTAAATAACATGCCTTTCAGGGCATATGTTGCATAATACTATAGAGAGCAGAAGCTTTTAAAGCAAATCTCTCCACTAAAATTAAAACAAACTGCTCCAAATAGCATTTTCCAGGCTCAGCGGGGGCAGGGGGATGCCGATTTCCATGCTACTCCTCTGCAGCTTGTTAGCAGGCATTGAGAAACATATGCACTTTCCTTAAAAAATGCACTTAGGCAGTTATTATCCAGCCTTCAAATTATCTGGCAACCTGTGCACTTGCATCACCATGGCAAGGATATTCTGCATCCTCTTGCGTGCAGGTGTACAGAAAAGAAATAAATCAGAGTTTTATCCTTTTTTTTTTTTTTTGTCCCAGCTCTCAGCACCTGGCCCTCGGCCCAAGGTACAGATGGGGAGGTTGGTCCAGAAGCTGCATGTCTGTGGTGCATGTAGTTATTTGTCAGTGGGGCTTGTTTTCATCCCTGCAGGTGCAATAATATAAAAAGCTGCATCAAGACTGAGATGAGATAAGAAACTGCAGAGGACCTGGAGTCTTAGGGAGGCAGATGGGACATTAACAGTTGGAAATGACATGGGATTTTTCCAAAATCCACATGTTCCAACTAGATTTTTGCAAACCATGCACATCTTTCAGAAGAACCTTTCTCCCCAAAAATTTAAAATAAAAATTTAGGGCCTTAAAAAAGTTTGCAGTGTTAAAGCATTAAAAACTTCAATTTTTTAATTTTTGACAAGTTGATGGTAACAGAAATCCAAGTACAAGTATCCCAAGGAGAGAAGAAAATCATAATTAATGAATGTTATTTGCAGAAAACAACCTGAATTTAGGGCTCAATAACATGTTTATAACCCTGTGTCTTGCGACTTAGCAGGACCTGAAGCAAAAACTATGCCTGACTTCTGTTGCCTTATATCCCTTGGCCAGAAAACATCAAAGAAAAGCTGAAGGACTTTCAGAGGTAGCCCAATACCCTTAGCATCAGCATTTCTCTAGCCTCTCCCTCAGTTTGGGAGCAAACAAAGCCCAATGTGAAATCCTGGACAGAGTAATTTTCATCTCAGTCATCTTCCAGCAGAAACCCTGTGTGATTTCAAAGAGCAATAGTGACCTATATATACTTTGATAACAAAAGTATGCACCATGTTTGCCCAGATAAAGCACTTTTGAAACCTCACTGCTTTAAATTGTATTTTGACTGCATGGACAGGTTTACCACATTTAACTACTGTAATTTCACCCAGAGGGGCATTTTGTTCTATAGCAATCCTTTAATACTTTTAGAAACATTTAACTCATCATGGAGCACAATCATAGAAACCATCTAGTTTCTTGATGGAGATGGCAAACTGGAAGAAACGCACAAAAGGAAGGAGAAGAAAGGGGCTGAGCCTAGAGAGGTATAGGACTGCCAGCTGCCTTCTGAAACTACAGACTTTTACTAATAAAAGGTAAAAAGCAGAGTACTGGATTTCAGGGACAAAAATATGACTAAGAGATTTGATTCTTGATCTTTGAGGCTACAAGTCCTGCAAAGATGTAGAGATGATTGCCTTTAGCAATAACCAGCAGAAAGCTTTCATATAAAAATGTAGCAGGAATTCCTTTTGGTACCTATTTGGTTTGTAGACATAATTCAGAGGCTTTTTACATAGTTAAACTGAAGATATTTGCTCTAAAAATAAATAAAACTGGACCTAAATATCATCTGGTGCTCTGGGGACCATCCTGACTTCCCCAACCTGCCTTGTTTGCAGACCAAGCTCAGTTAGATAGATTTTCATTCACTTCATTATCTTTAAGGTGGAGAAGGCAGTCCTGTATCAAGGCGGTGAGTGCTGCTGGTCAGCGCAGTGGTTCTCAGCCCTAAGCTCTGCAAAAGACAGTGTGTGTCTGCAAATGACAGTGTCTTGTCTGCCTCCAAGACACTGCTGGCTGGACCTCCCAGCTGAGCAACCAAGAGCATACCCAAGGTAAGAATTCAATAGGACCAAGGTTTCTTATTTAAAGTGCATCCATCCCAGACCCAAAGCTCTTAATCCTTTTTAAAAGGATCTAAATGATGAGCATTACTCCCCACTGTCAGATCAGAGGCTTTCCTGGGGAGAGTTTCCTTATTAGAAAAACAAGATTGTCACAGGCTTTGTGCCAAGGCTGGAGGACATCCCTTGGGCTAGTTGTGAAGTGCTTTCAAGATCTGCTTCAGAGGGGTATCAAGAGTGCTTGAAGGGATTCAAGGAAAATGCTGCACCCCCAGGAGACCACCACAGCAGTGGTTTGGCTCCCATCTACTCTTGGATGTGCAAATTGCTCCATGCAACTATCTCCAGCAGAGCTGTGGTTTGCTGTTGTCAGGCAGTGAAGGAACTGGAAAGAGGTACCTGCTTCTCTATTCATTGTGGAAGAAACCCCCTCTGTTCCTGTAGAACAATAAAGTGAACCTTAAAGGAAAAACTCTGTATTTTCTGAGGATTTTTTCTCTTCATTTAAAAAGTTTGTGATGTGAGGGCCAGCAGCCAGAGCGATCTGGTTGTGCTTGGGAACTGCAGGGGTCAGCACGTCCATCCTGGCATGATTGAACTTCTGTGTAAGCTTGGGAAAAGGACACTCAGAAATGCCTTTTGAGATAGCTGCATGTGCCCCAGTGTGGTGGCTGCCATAGCCTGGAGGGTGTTTTGAGGCAGAGGCAGCTCCAGGGCAGGTGCAAGGGAGCAGCTGCCCCAGGCAAGCAGGGGGGTGGCCTCTCTCTTAGGGATTGATCTCTCCCACTGCTCAGTTATGTGGTCTGTGCCTACAGATGTAAGGGCTTGAGCTGCAACAACCTGCAGGGAGATATGTTTAAGCTTCCTTGAACACACTCACTCTTACTTTTGTCCTGCCACTGCATTTCCAAGGCATGATATCCTGCTGCTCTTTCTGAAGTTGCTGCTGTGATCAGACCTAGGCTATCCATCCATCCAGACTGCCAGCACCCTGTCTGCTGGTTCTAATGCAGGTTTTCCAAAGTACTGGAGAGGGTTATTACTATATCATGCACTCAGCCTAATCAAAGGAGCTTAGTAGAGCTGAAGAAGGGTTGATGGAGCTTCCCCAGGGGAAAGTCACCTGTTTGGACCTGACCTTATAAGCAAGGAGTGATATTTATTCGCTCTATTACAAGACAAGAATAAGCTGTCTGGAGCAGATCCAAGATGACCTGCTTCGCTATAAAGAAAATGCATCAAATCAAACTGCTGCACGTGCCTCTGCTCCCAGCCATCAGTGGGAATTAGTATTTCTCATGCAACCTCCTCCTGTCATTTTGTCTTCAGACACTGGCACGGGGCTGGTGATCTGATCCTGCTAGCTGACCTGAAGGTTGCATCCCCTGGCTTGTTTTACACTGTGGGAAAGCTCTGCTGCGAATGTGGGAAGTGGGGACCACTTCCTAATGGCAGAAGGAACTAACCAAAGCACGCAGGTAGAAAGTGCACCACAACAGCTGCTCTCTGCCTTCCCACAGAAAAACAACCTTTCCCTTCTCCAAATGTCCCATGCTACATTCAGAGGAGCAGCCCCAGAGGTGAGTCCCACTTATTGGAGGAAAGCAGGCAGTGTGGTTTTTGTAACTTACACCTCTGATTCTGTTACAGGAGAGAAAAAATGCTTTCATTGCCCAATTCTCACTAGTCTGGCACCTGGATTTTTTTTGCCTGTTGTTTTCACCAAGCACATTTTTTCAGTGTGCTGGGTCTCACCTGCCTCAAAGCGTAAATGCAGTTAAAGTGTGTTTCACAAAATATGCTTTCCCTACTGCTCACAAAAAAAATGGGAATGGGATAGTTTTGTCCTGGCAGACAATAAAATGTCAATATTTTTCCTCAAAAATTGCAAATCAAATTTGTTTTCCTGTCAACCTCCTTTCTGAAAATCAAAAGCCTTCCTCTTTCATAAGAAATTCAAGCCCACAAAACCCTAGTTTGTTTTAAGCAGAAAGTAGTATTTCCCATAAGGGCTGGAAAGCCAGTCACAAGGCATACCTCCCTTTTTCTTCTGTGGTATTCACAGAGCTATATACAATATACATTTTAGGAGCAGGTAACCAGAAAACTACACTGCACAATTCACATTTGTGGACATGTCTGTGACAACAGAGATAGACTGGAGTCGTCATTTCCCTCTGAGCCTTTCTGAGCTGCAGAAGGCTTGAGCCCGTGTAAGACTGGCTGAGACAAGGATCCTTCTGCTGCTTGCATGGCCAAGTCAGAGCCATAGATATACAATTTAATTTCAAACCCAGGAATAAACTGGGGGGAGGGGGGGTTGCCCTTTTCACACATTTATTTCTGTATATTTTTTCAGTGTTTGTGGAAATAGGTAGATAAGATCCAGCTCTGAGAATATCTGTGCTATGACCCAGCACAGAAAGAACACCGAGCTGTTAGAGTGAATCCACAGAAGGGCTACCATGTTGATTAGAACATCCCTCTCAAGTTGATGGAGCCTCCTACAGGGAAAGGCTGAGAGATCTGGAATTGTTCAGCCTGGAAAAGAGAAGATTGAGATCTTCCAGCCCCTGAAGGGAACCTACAAGAAAGACAGAGAGAGGAACTTTCTTATAAGAGCGACGGTACCAGGCTTCAAACTGAAAGAGAGTAGGATTAGATCAGATGTTATGATGAAATTCTTTACTCTGAGAGTGGTGAGGCTCTGGAACAGGTTGCCCAGAGAAGCTTTGGATGCCCCATCTCTGGAAGTGTTCAAGGCCAGGTTGGATGGAGTTCTGATCAACCTGGTCTAGTGGAAGTTGTCCCTGCTCATGAAACAATGGCTGGAACAAGATGATCTCTAAGGTCATTCTATTATTCCATGCCATAGGTCAGGTACAGGTATAGATATAGATAAACTTTTTTTTATTGTACAATATACTTTTCCTCTTAGGAGATAGATAAATGTATCCAGGGATGCCTGACTATACCAGCCTCCAGAAGAAAAAAAAAAAATATATATATAGTCACACATACACGTGTTGTCTATGTGTAATATTATAGGAAGATTAGTTTCAAGCTTCCTCTGTTTCATAAGTGCCTCAGCAGAACTGCATAAACAAGCACAATACAAGGATATAAAGGGTGTGGGAGTAATTTTTTATAACAGACGGTAACACAAGTAGCTGATAACAGCAAAAAAGAAGTGATTGCCTCAGAAACTGGAAGTCTCTATAGCTGAATGGTGCATTTTCTCCTTTTTGACCTCAAGAGCATTCAGGAGTAAAAGGTGATTGTCCTGCTTTGCTGTCTCATTCAAATCTGGTGCTGCAGCTGAATTTGAGCACTGAACGTGTGCTCAAGGATGCATTTCTCTCCCATTTTTCTGCTCTTGTTTGCAGACAGTCAGAGAGTATTAAATATTACCAAAAAAGGATGCCAAAATTAAATTCTCAGAGGAAGGCATTTTTCAAAAATAATTCATCATTGATAATAATCTCATCTAGTAATATTCAGAAGGAAAAAAAAAAATCAGAAGCATTTCAGCTGGTACCTGAGTTCCATGAATGCTCAGATTAAGGAAGCTCAGAAGTGAAGGGTAGGTTATCAATAGTAATCATGTTAATAGATGTGATTGCTGATGAATGGGGCTGATGGCCTTGCAAATATTGAGTACAATGCCCTTCTTTTCCTTTTTATTTTTTAATACATTTCTTGGCACAGCTATCACTCTCATTTTTCTGAACAGGTTTCAGGGCAACGTGGTTCCTGTGACATTGACATGGTGTAATAAGGCCAGTGCAGCCTCAACAGACCACGTTGTCTCTCAGTAGAGCACCTCCCACAGCACACCTTGCTGTGCTTCTCCTTAGTCATGACTGGTCCACTCCAAGAGAGCTGCCACCAGATGATATCTGTTACAAATGCTCATACAGCCCATGCTAAGCCAGTTACGGGATTTGGGTTTGTTCTCCACGTCACGATGTCACAAAAACACAGGTAACAAATGCTCAGGGGATGAGAAACTGCCCCTTTGCCTGTGGGAAGGGGCAGCTCAAACTGCAGCATCCAGGTAACAAAAAGCAAGGTCAGGTCCACATTCCAGCAGACATGCAGCGGGCTGAGTCTCTTTGTTATCTGCTAAAGGGACTCTAGATGACTGTGCAAGATCTGAACTTAATGAGATAAATCCCACCCTTGGGAAATCCAGTGCTTTGCTGTACTGCAAAAACTTGGGCTCATGACTCGGGGGTTTTATGCTGCAAGTTCAGCATACCCTACCCTATCATCTGGTTCCACACATTCTGCCATGGGTGCTCCACCTGCCAGCAGCATACCTCTCCTCAAATCTGCCTTGTTTAAATATTTTGTGTAACTGTGTATCAAAGTGCTATTTACAAACAACCTGGGAGTTCTGCTATTGACAAGATCTTATTTTGAAGCTATTTTAAGATACAACGAAACATATTTATTTTCCCCCAGAAAATATACACTTACAAAGATAATTATTCCTCCCCAGCTCTGAAGTGTGATAACACAAATTGCAACATTGCAAACTAAAATAATTTCATTAAGAAGATTAGCCATATTCATCTTTCTTTTTTCGGCACTCTGAATGACTTTAGCACAGCAGTGAGGCATTTTTCTCCCTCCTTCCTCCACTCCACTCACCAAGTATTCCACACACTTGCAGCTAGATCAAAGGCAGCCAGATGATTCAAAGATTTATAGTATTACTTAGTAAGGGCAAGTGCGAAAGTCAAATGGTAACTTCCCAAGAGACTGATTGCTCTGAACTGCAGCTAATACAATTCACTGACAGAGAGTTATGAAGACATTAGTTCACACCAGGGCAAAGTAAAACTGCCATGTGGGCTCTGGTGTTATTACCAAACCCCTACCAACACTGCTGGCAAGTCACCATCCAGAAATATGGCTGTTTTCAGCACCCATGGCCCCCTGTATAGTCCACCTAAAGTTTCTAGGAAATTGTGGGGTTTGCTGTATTTTTCATTGGTACTGGGTTTTCATAACTTGAAATGGTAAAGGGCTCTGTTAGGCACTGCATGGCCATTTTAGCCCTTCAAAGCCCTTCTGCAGTTCCATTGTTTACCACTCCATTTAATCACTGCAGAGGCAAACTTACTGCGTGTTTCCATCAGGCCGATGTATCTCTGTGGCATTTCACTCCATCACACCATGGCTGGTGCCAATCCCAGCACATCTGCTGTCACTAAATGGCCAACTTAAGCTGCTGGTGGACACACTGCCTGCACACAGGTCTGCAGCCAGAAGTGGCCTGGAGCTGTCCTTTGAAGTGGAGATACATGCCTCATTCCTCTTGTGCACCAGCACAGGGCTCAGCATCCCTGCACCCAGGGATGAGACTGCTTCTCCTTTCTTGGTCAGTCCCAGTTGAAGGTTGGGTGGATGGTCTCACTGTTTGCACCAGGGCTCAGCTTGGCCTTTCCCTTTAGGGAGCAAAACAGGAAACTCCTACCTTTTTCTATTTCAGTTTTAGGAATTTTTTTTAGCAGGCCAGATGGAGAGGGAAATAACAGGGAAGGGTTGAACATTTTGTTTTCATTTAATGAGTTTTGCACCTGCCCTAAGAGTCTGCTTAGGAGAAAAACCCTTGCAAGCTTTAATTTATACAGCAGCAATAAGGGAAGTTATGGGGGGTGGGGGAAGGGTGAATAATGCTGCTGTAGCCTTTCTTCCACTTACAGAAATAAAATGTATTGAGATCATGGGAATGGCTGTTGTCTTCTGGGAGCTTTAATTCTCTGCAGTATCACTCAGTCCAGGGAAGACTAATAGCTGAAGGAGTCTTCCACTGATCACCTCATTACCTTTCAAAGACCATCGAGGGAATAAGAACTCTGGAGGACTGTGAACCACCATTTCTAGGGAGACATGGGGAGTTTCACTTCGCTGTGACACAGGTTTTCTATTTTCTTACAATAAAAAATAAAGTACCTTAATTTGCAGAAATTCCCTGTAGCTCTCTTCACAAGAACTGCAGGTGCTCCTCTCAGCACAAACCCACCATGGTCTGTGTTCATGTATCTTCATTTATTCTGGCCACTTCACATCAAATTCTTCCTGCTCACTCTTAGAGCAGTGATTTTTACACCCAGCGATGAGACAAAAAAAGGAGCCTTATCACTGAATATGTTTGCTCTAGCCCTGTATCCCTGGATAACAGCTATGCAAAACAGAAACCTATTTATTCCCTGTTGCTGCTATACAGTCTTTACCCTAGTTTGCATTTTGCCTGAGAGAGTGAGTCACAAAGATAGCACCTCCCATTCTTTCCCAAATGCCCTCACAAACCAGACCCCATTTTCTGAAGCAGATTTCCACCTTGGCAAACCAGACAATTTAGTGTCCTGAGGTGATGGTTTGCATCCACACAGAGCTGGCACAAGAACAAAGGGGCCCCTTAAGCCTTCGGAAGGGCCTTAAGAAGGACTTGAAGTGTTGGAAGAAAAAGCTGTCAGAAATAAGTGCTGGGACTTCTTCCTCACATCAAAGACCAAGCTTGAATCCCATCTTACAAGTCCTTTTGCCAGAGGAAGGGAATGAACTCTGAGGAGTTCAGTTAAGGAAGCACTTACATTTAATCCTGACCTTACTGAGCAGAGTTAGACCATAAGTGAAGATCTTTCAATTAGCATCTTATTAATGGATTGGGTGACACTGATAAAGAGAAGACCAACAGCTTTTTCATGGTCTTCCAAGGTTAGCTGGGTTGTTTTACATACAGGATCAGTCATAGTGAGAAAAAGCCCTGTACCTGTGACATTAATGCTGAAACACAGCAGCATTTTATAGGGACATTCATACAGCAGGGATAGCCTTGCAAAAAGAAATGGGAAAAATAAATAAATGTTCAAAGCACAAGCGAAAAGTAAGGAAGAGTTTTGAAGCACCAGGCTGTGTACCATTTATTCTGTTAAACATCCATCAATGACTTCCCAATGTGACCTCAGCTGAAGACATACATTGCAAAACACAGGCAAGATTACCAATATTTCAGAGCCTACTCTTCGTGACAGGTTAAACCATAATTTCGCTGTAATTCATTCCGTCGCTGAAGTTGCTGACATTTATGACTGTGCTTGGAAACGTTGATATACCCAAGGATTTTGCAACATTAGCTTTGACATGCTGAATTAGTCCATTGGCTCCTTCCAAAGAGAATCTGAGATGCAGGGGATGAGGACACAGCAGCTAAGGGCTGTGTGATGTCAGACAAGAGCTGTACTAAAAATCAGCCACTCAGGGCCTCATGTTCTCTTAGCAGTGTATTGGGAACCCCCTCTTTAGCAGTTCCTCGTGCATTAAGGGAGAAAAAACTTGCCCAAAGTTCATCCAAAATGTCATTTAACTGTAACACAGCAGAGATTTGGCAAGCGTAAAGTGTCAGCATTAATATTACTATAGATGTGAATCATAGGAGGAGACCTCAAGGAATTTCTACCTGTGTAGATGATGTTCTGTACCATCCTTATGGTAGCTGAGAGAAAAGTAAAAGGCCAAGGACCAAGTAGACAGTATTTTTTGTAAGAAAACACTCAACAGAAGAGGCATGGCCTGCCCTTTGCAGGATCTTGCAGGGAGAGGACCAGAGACCCTTACATGTCCTTCTGGTCAGGGAAAGCCCCTTCCAGCAGCCACTCTGAGTGCACAGTCTAGCTGCACTTCTCATTCCCTCTTCCAAAAGGAAGAGACTGAAGAACACGTTGAGGCTGAATTAGACCTGCTGGCCCAATGCCAGAAAGCAGCCCCAGGTGTGTTTGATTCAGGTGTAACATCAATGTTTTACCCTGTTGTGAATATCACATTGTGCATACCAGTGACTTGCTGTGTTGAGTCTGACTATTGGGAATTTATCCTGACATGTCTCTGCAGAATGAGGAGGTCCTTAGAAGAATAAACTACAGGCCACGCTGCAAACTCTTTCTATACTTTCACTGTAGCTTTAATAGGATATTTTAGAACTTCATGAGTGATGATTTATTTGCCCTGAATCTTGTTTTGCAGTTCTTAATCAGCAGCTCAAATTCTACATTTCTCTGACGAGCCTAGCACTCGGGTGAACTGTAATGCTGCTGGGCATTGCCATTGATAAAGTCTTTTATTTGGCCTGCAATTAGCTCTCAAGTGCAAATGAACTTTTCCCAGGGTTCCCTCACTATAAATTACTAAGTTACATTTTATTCAGGATAGAAGAAAACACAGAGGATTACATTGGTAAATTCATCTCACTTTATCAGCAGTGAATTTGTTGTTCAAGTCACTTAGGTCTAGTTACTGGAAATTCCTGTTTAATTACAATCCAGATGTTCTCAAGGCCCTCTTACCCTCCAGCACAACTTGACAAGTGCTTCACAGAGGAAATGCAGTTCTGCAGTTTTCAGGGTTAAGATGCTCTTTGGAGAACACACTAGGAGAGCTGCTCTGCACAGAGGAAGGGTGGGGTGGTGGGGTGGATCTGAGTTCATCCTGGCAGTCACTTTAATCAAGGTAAGCTGTAATCCTGAGCCAAAGGTAGTCACCAGAAGGAGGAGAATAAGCAATTTCTCAGCCCCTCACTGGGGTTTGCCATATGAACTACTGCTGTCTCCTGAAATGCTGCTCCAGCACGGCACCTGCCAATACACAGGGAGATTCGAGGGTCACGGAAATGCCAGGGGCATCCCCAACCCCTCCAGAGATGTCCGTGTGACTTCTGTTTGATTTGCACTCATACTGCCCTGCTTACTTGCTCTTTTACTTTTTCTATGATATTACATGTATTTTGTTGCTGAGAAAGTGACTTAACTGCATGTTTCAGTTCCTATCAGTCTAAAAGTTAATTTGTCTCTTTTAAGCTAAAATCCTTTCAACAAAAAGCTTAGAATTCAAAAATGACCAGCAAAGAAAAGGGCAAAAATGCCATGAACAAATACTTCTAAAGACATACTCTGTACAAAGTATATAATGATGCTGTTGAAGTCATTGACACAGCATGCTGCAGATGTCAAAGATATGAAGTAGATGTTTCATGCATTGAAACAACTTAGTTTATGACACACCTTGGTTTTTCTCCTTTCTTATCTATCCACATACTTTTTGTTTTCTTTATAAAGGCCATCCAGTTGGGGAAATCTTTTCATTTGAGCATTTTAAAAAGTTCTCTCAAAGGAAGGATTGCTAAGTACTGTGAGATTTGAAGGGTATTCAAATCTCTATGAAAACCCTCACATGGACATGCCCATGGAAGTAGAACTCAAAAAAGAATCAAAGTTTTAGATTCTTAACAATACTCAAGATTTCTTAATGGCTTCTGCTAATAGAAACTAATAGTCTCTGCTTGATAGAAACTAATTCCAAGCCCTCTGAGGTTAAGGATGAAGTTTGTCTTTCCACTTGGCAAGGGCGAAGTCTTAATTCATTTCAATATTTTACTTTTTCTCAGGAATGGTCTAATGAAGCTGCTGAGTGTATACCATAAGTAAAAGAAGCAATGGTGAATAAATACATTTCTTTTTCTCTATTTAAAAGTAACTCCTGAAAAGTTCCAAGGTTTAAAAATACCACATCCTCCCTATAGATATTGTACATACAATATTTATTTTATAATATTTCCATTGGTAGTCCAATCACTATATTAACTGAACTTAAGCACCTGTACTTATTGTTTGTGTTTTTAAGAGGAGATAATATTAACAACTGCAGCATCTTCCTAAACACATCTCCCAAGTATGTAGTGATTTCCCTAATTCAAACATTTAATTGTGGCACAATATGGAGTTGAAGAGAAAAAGTATTCAGTGTAGATATAAACACCATGTTGACAAGGTGACTAATGCTGTGGGACACTGACAAATCTTCAGAAGAGCAAATGCCCAGTAATTCATGTGAACAGGACAGATATTAAAAGGTCAGGTGTTATAGTCAGAAAGGAGTTTCTAAAATATATAACTTCTGCCTCTGGAATTACATTTCCAGTAGATCCTTCCACTTTGGATTGATTATGACGGATACAGTTTCTCTTTAATTTTAGCAAATTGCTCTGCTATTAGATTGTTAGACCAGAGGAAGATTCTGCCACCCAGTGGTGAAAAATTGCTCTTTTAAGGTCACAGTTTCTACTAAAAACATATTCTACCTTTAATAAAATGAACATGTTTGGGCAACTGTAAAAACTTTTTCTTTCACTCCTGGAAGAACAAAACAATTGAGACAACAATTTTACAGGGCAGTACACATACACTGGTAAAACTGGTGGGGATATCGGCAGATCCTTGTTGATAACTTGGGTTTGTTCAGTCTTGTTACGCAGCACAGCTTAGGATGATTCTGTACCATGCCTTTACCACCCTTGTGTGAGCAGGCCAAGTCCTGGGCTGGCACAGTCCTGTCACCAGGTGTGCCACAGGCCCCAGCACAGAGAGGGCATCAGGTATGGAAATGTTTTCTCTCCATAAAGGGTAAAAGGAGGACACATGCTGGGCCTGCATCACCTCTGCCTTAGGCCATTATCTGTCTGACCACTCTCACAGGCTTGCTACAACAGCAGGAAATGTCAGGAATCAGTCTTGGACCATTTAACAACATTCAAATCCATATCACAGTTTCCCAATAGTTATTGCATCCCCATTTAGTAACCTCCATGACAAAAGGCACTGTGGGACTTTCCCTGCTTCTGGCACTGGCAGGGGTGGAGGTGTGGTGACTCCCCTCTTCTGAGCCTTTTCACACCCCACACCATTCCTGTGCCCCTTCTCAAAGCAGTACAGCCCTGCGCTGGGCAGGCAGTGTCCTCTCCTGTACCCTGTGCTGGAAGGGCGTGGAGGCTCTCCTGTTCAGACCATAGCAATTAAGCAAATAACCATCTTCAGAAAGCAGTCAGCAGCACTTCTGGAGGTGAGCACTGATGCCCCGTCGTGCCCAGCAGAGCACTAAGCCCCTGTGAGCTGTGGGGTGCAAAATGAGGCACAACACTTCGTGAGACTGCAGGTACCTCAGGTCACTCTGTGGGGCAGACCGTGGCTGGGCACGTCTCGTTTTCCATGTGAGAGAGATGGAGGCTTGATTGCAGAGCAGCTGATTCCTGAAGTAGGGCAAGCAGGTGAAATGGAGATGAGCTGGAAGGATCAATGCATGAGGTGACAAGAGCATTAATCAGAGCTGCCATTATACCCGGTGTCAGGAGAAGGCCCAGATCTCAGCTTCATCCTGTCAGCAGAAGCAAATCCGGAGAGGGGTGCCATCCCAGCCCCAAGCACAGCACAGCTCTTCCAGGGGCTGCTGTGCATGCTTCCCTTGGCAGCAAACACCATTAATTACTCCTCCAATTAGTCCCCACAAGTCTTCCACTCCAAGAGGATCTGTCAGAGCAGCTGGAGTTGTCTTTGAGCTTTGGAGCAGACAGGGACTGCCCAAATCATTTTAGGACATGGCCAAGGGACACACAGAATACCAGGGAGACCATGTTAAGACAGCACTGGCCAGGCACTTGATAGTCTCTCTGACTGGAACTGCCATGGCCCTAAAAACACTTGCCAGGCCTGGAAGAGCAGTTTGTTTTACCAGATCTGACCTACTAGGTTCACTCGTTTGGGATATTACCAAGGGCCTGGTGAAATAGCTCTGGGTCTAAAGTTTTTGAGCAAAGGATTGACAGGAAAATGCATTTAATAGCCTTAAATGCATGAACCCTTAGTATTTTGAATACTACATTTGCTTATCTTTTGTTTCACATCCTAAGAGCAACAACAAGGCAGCTGCATCATTCTGCTTCAAAAATCTTTGAGCATCATCATAATTATGCTGGAAAAGTACTCAGAGGCATTTTGAGGTGGGAGACACCAGCAGCACAGGAGGATGGACTGCTCAAAAAATTTTCTTCCTTCAGGAAAAAAAGGACCCGCACCAGTTCCTGTGTGAAGGAACAGTCCTGGTGTCCCAGGTGAACTGTGAGCTGGAGTGATGGCAGCAACTCGCCCTGCACCATTTTCACCACAGCTGTTTACCTCACAGATAAAGACACCTGAATTTAGGGGTTTTCATATAGGTTTGAAGAGCAGGTGCACTGACCAGATGGAGGCTGTGCTGAACAGTCTTCAGACTGCCTTGAGGAGAACTCTATCACCAAAAATTGTTTTGTTAATCAGAACTTTCCCCTCATGAACAGCCAGCACAGGTTCATGAGGGAAAAGTCCTGATTAACAAACTTAATTTGCTTTTATGACAAGGTTACCTAATTGATCAAGGGAAGCCAATTGATATAAACTTTTTAGATTTTAGTAAAACTTTCAAATGTGTCTCTCACAGAATTCTCCCTTTTAGGACCAATACACTTCAATGCCTTTCCCCAACAGCCAATGGGGATGGAGTGCATAAATTCATCAGACATTTCAACTGCAGGGGTCCAGGGGGCAAACCCATCAAGTGGATGAGACATAAGTGATACAGAACTGCTCAGCCTTTCCAAGGCAGGTCTGAAAGGCAGCCTCCATCTGGATAGTGCCTGTGGATTTGTTAAACCTCCATGTTAAGGTACTATGCTTCACTTTGCAAGAGCTTTCTGGGGTTTTCTTTTCACATGCAACTTCTCAAAACATTGATTGGGGGAGTGCTGAATTTGCTCACCTGTCAGTAGGAGAGCTGCAGGTGGGTGGACTAAAGACTGCTTGGCACTCTAAGGCAATACCTGTCAAACAAACTATTTTTCAAGCCAAAATCAAACATTCATGTTGACTTTTACATGGACTGAATTTGGCTTTAGAGATGGTGAAGTGCCCTGGCAGAAAACTGATAGCATTTCAATTAAACGAATGAGATTGCCTAACTTCAGCATGGCACAGCTTTTCTCCTTCTGATGTATTGAATCCAAGGGTTTGGCTTGGTTTTATTTTGTATCCAGAGTTCAGCCTGTATCTTCACTCCCGGAAGAAAAAAAAGTACTGTGAACAAAGATGTAACTAAGCAAAGAGAAAACACAATTGAACTATCTTTCATGACCATTATCTAGGCAGATATTCAATAAATGTATGAAGGAACTAATTTTTAGATAGATTAAATTCTTGCCTCTACCATGCTAACTTTGGAGACAGTTTCATTTACCTAAAGAGAGACAAGCACAATCTCTTCCTCTGCACAGAAGCAAATCTTCCTGAAGTAGAAAATGCTTTAAAAGTGTACTGCATCTCCCAAAGACATTTTTGCCTGTGGGATTCATATTTTCCACAAGGTGCTGTTCTTACCGAGCCTTATTCCCACAACTTTATGCTCACAAGACAGGTTCTTTTGACTAAAGTTATACAGGTGCTTAATCAAGTATAGAATAAGACAGCATTTATTCACTATTTTTATAAAGCAATTATGAATGACTCACTTGCATGTGATTTGTTCAGTAAGAATTATGAAACTTTTGCTTCTGTTCTGGTAATGTGAGAGATGTTTGCTTTTTGACTTATATTCATTATCTTGGGAGGATTTGTTCCCTAGGAAAATGATCAAATACTTGTGTATTTCCATACCAAATATTTTCAAGGGAGAAGTGCCCCCTCCCTCAGCTGTGAGTGGTGATCCCACTAACCAGAGTAGTTTAGCCTGTCAGACCAGCATCAGATCTGCCCGAGGGCTGAGCACAGCCTGACAAAAGCACAGCAAAAGATACTCATGGCTGGGCTTGGACCTACTTCATGCTGCTTTCCTTATCAAGCAAAAGGGAATGCAGCTCACAGAAGAAACTGCAGAAACAGAGTTTCTGCTGGCGGATGCCATCAATGTCAGCAGAATTACACCCCCAGGGAACTTCAAACTTTCAAAGCGGTAGATATTTTCGAGGCTATTTTGAGAAGGTTTCAAAGGGGAACATTATTCAGAACACTTGATACTCCCTTTTTCCAAGAAGTCAGGAAAATCTAAATTCCAGAAGTGGGTTATTTCCTCTTTAAGGAAAAATGAGCTGGCAAAGATGCTGGATATCAGCAAGGGAAAGCAGACAAAATTTGGTATTATTTTGTCTGAATAGCATTCATGCCCCAAGGAATTGCTTTATTTCTGGACTACTAGCAGTGGAGTTAGATCAAATGGAATTTTTTAAGGATCCAAGTAGAAAATGCGAAACAATGGCCTGCTTAACACTCCAAAAAAAGTTCAAACCCTCATCCTGCTATCTTTGGTGACATTGCTGTTTTACCAAGGGTGAGATGCTGGAGATCAAAGGGTCCTCATTCATTCTAAATACTGTTTTGCCAGGAGCAAGTAGGAGGCTGACATCATCATGAGGCCTCTCTCAGTGATCTTTCAATCTTGGGAATTGGGATCCTGGGAACCTGGAGAGGTCCCAGTTGACTGGAAGCTGGATGACATTGTCCCAGTTTTCAAGAAGGGCAAAACAGATGACCCTGGAAACTACAGGCCTCTCAGTCTCATTTCAGTGCCTGCTAAAATTATGGAGAAGATTATTCTGGGAGCTACTGAAAAACACCTGAAGGACACTTCAGTCATCAGTCACAGCCAGCATGAGTTCATGTCAAACATAATTATTTTTTATGACAAGGTAACCCATCTAAGTTGATCAAGGGAAGCCAGCTGATGTCATCTTTCTGGATTTCCATAAAGCTTTCATTACTCTACTGCAAATCCGTGTGACTCATATGGGTTACTGATAGCACTGGTGGCCATAAAGGAAAGGCCCCTTTCTTGCATGAGGCCCTGCACATCTTTGCTTTATTATTTATCCATCCCAAATTTGCACTGACTGAAGGACTTATGTCTATATAGGCAAAAATAGAAAAGGCCTTGGTGTAAAGAAGCAGATCTGCTACCCAACATCACTAATCTCAAGGATGGATTGGCCCACAAAACATGCTCTACTTGCTTTTGCACCATTTGATCTAAAAGGAAAAAAACACTTTCTCTGTAAGTGAAGAAAATCCTGACACAGCTAAATACTAAAAAAAAAACCCTTAAAAAACCAACTTGTCCCAGGGAAAAAAACCACTACATGACAACAAGAATGTAAAATTTAGCTCTTTCACCATCATGAAGGAGTTCTTGCTTATTAGTTGGCAGGATATGGGGAGGAAATTATTTGTTTCTGCATATGAGCTCATCAATTGTAAGAAGAGCTTGCATGTGAGAAGGCTCTTTCCAGAGCAGACAGATGTGTATTACAGTTATGATAGACTCACAACAGAAGTGGGCAAGATATTGTGAAAGTAATTACCCACTCAAAACAAAACAAAACAAACAACAACAAAATCCTGGGATATGTTTTTTTAATCTTGAATTATTGAAATGAGGCCATCTATCTTTTCAAGATTATTCGGTTTAGTTAAGGTGGGTGAAAATTTTTAAGTAAAAGTCTATGAATTATGTTATACAAGAGGTCATATGATGCATTCCCAATGTCCTTTCTGGATTTAAAATCTATAAATTTCTATTAGGACCATTAGTTTTCACAGGCTGCTAACTTTATTATAAACTCCCTGATGGGCCTCAAATTCTTCATGTTTAGTCTCAGAGGATAACATTGTCCATATATTAATTTTGAAAGAAAATTTTCAGCTGACTAGAAATCAAAGGAATAAATTTATTTTTTTTTAAAAAAACCCTAACACTATACACACAAAACAGCAATTCAGTTTTCCCTCTTGAGACCACTGCTCAGTCAAAAAGATAAGGAACAAAAAATGGCTAATTCATGTAGCAGAGACTGTGCTATCACAGAGAGTCACACTATTCCTTTCTGGAAGGGAAGATTCCTCAAACAAGGAAGCTGGGTAGGGAGAGCTAGGCAGGCACAGGGGTATCATCCAGAGTATCTGGGTGCAGCTACACTGCACAGCCTCTCTTGGGACTCCAGCTCTCTAACTCCTGTCCTCATTTTCACACAGTTGCATCAGCTGCAGCCCTTGACCAAAACCACAAGGTCACTGGTGGTATTATCCACCAGCATCTCTGAGCATACAGAGAGGAGGAGGAAAGTCAAGCCAGGAAACAGATCCCTGCCCTGGCTGTGTCCTTGTCTGATGGTGTCAGGATGGTTGGTCCCAGCAGGAAAAGAACCCCAAGGAAGGGGAATGCTGAAGCCACAGAGAAAACCTGGCAGTACTGCACCCCTTTAGCCAGAACAGAGCTGTGAGAGATTTGAAATGCTGAAGTATGGCCAGATTTGTGACCAGACTGCACCCACCTTTGCAGTGAACACTGAACACAATCCACCCTTCCCTTCAGACGCATTGCAGCAGTTAAAACATAAAAAAGCATTGGTTTGTAAAACCCTCTACATTGCTAAAATAGTAATGCCAAACACAGTGCAGCAGAGCCTGCTTTAACCTTCTTTTCTCAAATGTTCTTCATTTATTAGGTCTTTGCCTTTTCATCTTCATGAGAAATATCCCCATCTGTTTTGTTGCAATAATTCTAGGTTTCAGTGTTTTGCTCCAAGGTGAAGGAAAAAAGCAAACTATTATTCTGTTCACTGAAGACTAGAAAAATGGCAAATCTTGTAACAAACTCTAAGATTGAGATGGGACAAAATCAGTTTCCCTCTACATAAAAGATTGACTGGAAAAAATAATCTTCTTAAAAGACCATGTCTGACACTTGCTTTTTCATTTTCTGCAGTTCTCTTCAGAGACTTATTGTGGTTGTGGTTGTTTAAGGTACAAGGACAGTGTCATTTGCCACAGAGTAGCAATCCCTTTTATTCTGTAGAGCAAATTCAGTCTGGATAAATATATTTACTCCTATTTTTTTTTCCCTGGTGCCAACATGCCTGCTTACTGCAGGATTACACTTCATGCTTTGTCTTTATGAGACCACTTCTTGACTGATGGACTAGGAATTTATGTACACATTAAAAAGCCATTTCATTTTATGTGGGTTTGCTGGAAATGTCCAGATGGGACTGAAACTCCTCCTTAGCCATCACCTACTGGTAGCTTATTTTTTTTAATTTTCTCTCTCAACTTTGTTGCCCACTGCATTTGACATCAAAAATTACTTTCCATTTCACAAGGCACTCTACAAATAGATACCAAGTCCTTATGTGCACTAATTCCGTGGGTCTTATAAGGCTAAGAAGATGCACAGGGCGGTGAAGAAGCTTCTCCAGCACGACATGGCCTGAAAATGCATGCAGTGATGCACCTTCCTGGCCTTGCTCCCTTGTCCTCTTGTTCCACAGCCAAAGTGAACTTTGGAGACCTTCAGCTTCAGCTTCTGGTTGGGTTCTTCAAGTCCTGACTGCAGTGGGAGATGGACTGTTTCATGTGATTTGGGGAAGGTTTACTCAGGATTGCTGGGAACTTGTCTCCCAGTTGTTCAGGATTAGAGATGTTTCACTATCCCATATGTCTGGAACCATTTATGTGTTTCTTGGAAGCATTAAATGGAAATATGGACTCAGTGTTCCAGGAGTAGGGAGGTCCTAATGGACACAGGCTGAGAAATGGCATTGTAGCAATTGCCTTGTTGTCCATCACATTCGGTTTCCATTACCTATAATTTGTAGAGGTGAATATAAGGAAGATGCAGACATTATATAAATAATGACAGCAGTGCTTCTGAAGCCAGACAAGTTCAGATAATTCTTCTTGACCCAGGAAAAGGAAAATGAGAGTTGATCAGTATGAATACTAAAATCCAAGGGCAAGAGGACTTGTGCTATTTCTCACAACAGTGCATATTTAAACACTAACTACAATTTGGAGCCAAACTTGGGTGCTTTTTCTTTTTTTTACACAGAAGACTCTCCTTTCCAAAATCTAGAAAAGAACAATCATTTGAAATTAAATTTATCAATATGGTACCTCAAAATTATTCTGAAAAGGGAAAAAAAATATTTACTGGTATAACGGTTAATTCTTATTTCTATATTTCCTCTGAAAAGCACAACATTAACAGTTATATATTTGTAGTGTATAAAGTTTAAAAAAAATTTTTTTTCTGTTCCTTTTGTTCTAGTTCAGCCAGCAATCATCTCTTTTTTTTCTTTTAATTTCTTTTCTAGATTTCTCAAAGTGGCATCTGTTTTGCCTTTTAAAAATTAACTGTGCGAGCACAACAAAATCAGAGATATGTCAAAGCTGTGGAATTTTCCCTTGCAGCCACACAATGCCAAGTTTTGGATGACTCTGTTGCGAGACGATGAATCATCTCAAGTTATGGGATTTGAGTTCAGGTTCACTAAGGTAGCTATTATGAAGCTCAGCAAATCTATGTCCACCTCTGATCTGTTGTTGTTGTGCTCTTCAGGTTTTGGAGGGGGAGGGATATGTGATAACTTCTAACATCATTATCAAAATGTAAACTTTGCCAATTACATATTTTGAAGCCTTCCTTAAATGAACCAAAAGTCTTGTCCTAAACTTTTGACAACTCTGATCAACAAATTCAAACACAGCAAAACAAATTATTTAGGAAAAAATGTTCCACAGACATTTGCAGTCAGCAAAAGAGTTCTTAGCTACAGTTCTCTGTGTAAATCCTGGCAGATGAACTTAATTAAGAGACAAAAACAATTAACCAGCAATGTGTGACAAAAATTGGCTAAACTAAAATTCTCTGTGAAATCTCCTTATTAGGAAACAAGAGAATTATCACTCTGCTGTTTTCCACAGAAGGAAGGATGGCCTCTTTCTGTCTGCGCTCATGGGGCAATATCAGCCTCTATTCATAGTGGTCCAGCTGGCAGCCCGCAGACATGGGATATTTCCATGTGGCCCCAGCCTTCCCCAGGAGCCTGACAATGTTCAGGAGGAAAGCAATGCCTCAGCAGCCAGCACATCCCCTTGCACTTGCAGAGCCGGGAGTGGAGCTGGCCAGGAGCTATCGCCCCGGCTCCCGGGGGAAAGGGGTGCAGGACCCTGTGCATGGCTCAGCACAGGGACAGTCATTAGCTGCTCCTGTCAATCCTGAGCATGGGAAAAGAGCATCTCAAAAGCAGCTCCAGCCACCACATCCCGTCAGCTTTTGACCAGCTCATGACTCAGTGGCTGGCAGGCAGATGTGTAACAAGAAACAAACACCCAATTTAATCCTCTCAATTTTTCTCCAGTGCAACTGCACCAGAGAAATCAAGAAGTTCTGATCCACACCATGCAATGATTCTTGGATTCATTTTGGAAAGGATGCTACCTTTCAAAGATAAATTAGATGGAGGAGTCCTCCAGAAAACTTCAGGTATGAGTTTTTTAGAAGGTTGTTCAGCCTAGGGCAGTCCTGAGCCATGTCCTCCTCAGAAAGCTGGTGACCAAGAAGGAATGCTAGGAATCTTCCCTGTAGGAAACCTCACAGTTATGGAAGCCTAAAGATCAGATAAAATATCCAATATATCCTGGTCCTCCTCCCAAGTCATCCAGGATTAACCACTGTCAGGAAATAATTGCAGTCCATGGCGGTCTGACACAAAATAGTCATTTTTAAATGTTTGTAAAGCAATAAGTGGCCAGTGGTCACTAAAATGGCTTACTTAAATGGACAATAGAATTTAAAAACTCAGATAGACCTCTGGGAATATGGAATAGCCTTAGAAATTTTTTTTGCATATAACATTCCAGTCTAATCAAGGTAAGAAAACATCTTTAAAAATCAGAGAACTTTAAAGCTCCAGAAATAGAATAAAAGTATCCTTGAAAAAATAAACTATTGGTTTTCAAACACCAAAATTTTCAAATCTGGCAGGGAATTTGGGACATAGTGTCCCAATACACCAATTTCAAACAAAAAAAAACAGATTCTGCAATAATATGAAAACTTTGAGGAGCTAATGTTTAAAAGAAGATAAGGAATATACCAATTCTCTCCACATGCCCTCCCTGCCCCCACCCCCCCCAAAAAAAAAAAAAATTAAAGTAAGTGCCAAGAAATCTCTTTGGCTTTCAAATCTTCCATGTAGCATGTATAATAGGATTGACGTTAATTGCTTCCAGCCTATATCCAAAGATGTAGAACAGGATACCAGCTGGTAGTAATAGAGCTACCTCACCAGTCATTATCTATAAAAATCTGGCTCACACAACAGTGGTACATGAATCAGGTGCTTCTTCAGGTCAGCATTTTTAACCTCATCAGCTGTCCTAGCATTTCATAGACCTCTGTTATACCCAGAAGATGTGCTCAGACTATTCCTTCTTGTTTGTGCCTGTTTCCTGCAGGATCTGGGGTGTTTTGCTACAGATACAGTTAGATTTGCAGTTTTCAGACTGGGGGCCATGATGGATCAGTGCCAGATACTACTCAGTATCTCTCAGGACTGAGCCTTTTGTTGGAGTTCTGCCACTTTTTCACTGAATTATCTCTTCCTCCACAAAGGAGACTATTTGTTTCAGCTGGGCTTCTCTTGTTGTTAAATACTGCTCAGATTTAGCAGATAGCAAAACGACACTTTTGGCTATACAGAGTGGGCTAACCAAAGAAAAAAGTAAATCTAGTGAATGGGTTCTCTTAGCTTGGAAACATTATCTTTGCTAGAAAAAATTTAAAGTAAGAAAAAGTGTGGAATGCAAATGAGTAACATTTTCTAGTGCTGCAAATGTTTCATATGACCTTATAAAAGGTCCTTTTTTCTCCTGGATGAACACCAACCTTACATATGCAATAGAATATTCATCCTTCTTAGAGTAATTTCATTCTTAAAGAAATTTATCTTTTAATATTGCACTACAGATTCCTTTCAGTAATAGAATTGCTTGGGTTTTTTCTGAAACTAGAAATAGGTTACAATCTATCCCTCTGCTTGTTTTTTTTTTTTTTTCCCCTTTTGTCCAAAAGTTTTTTAGATCACAGTGGCATCTATAATTTCTATCAAAAATAAACAAAAACAGAAAAAAAAAAAAAGAAAAAAACCACAGAAATTAAAAAACCCCAACAAAAGAAAAAAAACCACAAAACAAAAGAGAGACCCCAATACAAAACAACAAGTACTAAGAAATATGGGAAGTGACTGGAGGATTAGAAAACTTGTCAAAAGCTCATACATGATATTACACTGAAAAAACCCCCATAAGGTAAATGAGCCTTGTGATTTTAAGTGCCCTTGGAAGGGGCATCCCACCCCATGCTTTCCTGTGCTTCTAATTTTGAAAATTGAGGAAGAGAGGGTATCAGCAGAGGATGTGTCTGGATCAGCCTCTATGACTGTCCCTTTTCCATCCAGAGTGAGTTAATTTATTGCTCAGTTTGTGGGATCTCTGTGCAGCCCAACAAGCTACTGCAGTGGATATTTAAGCAGAGCCTTTCTAGGCATGAGCAATGATCTCTTTGCTCAGTTGGCACAGCAGCAATGGATTCTGCCTTCTGCTCTCTGCACCTCTGAAAGATGGGAATTGTTGCCTCACGTTAGAATGATGGTTTGACAGCCTTCTGCACCACTCAGACATCTCATAGCAGGGTGAAACGACCCAGCTTCCCAGCTGTCGCTGAAGGGGAAAGAAACATTTTGGGACTTGTAGGGATCCTCAGGGATCTCCAGGAGCAGAGATTATCACATCTTTGCACAGCATGATGCATCTTGTGATTGCCTTTTTACCCCACCTGCAAAGCACCTCTTCAGCAGCAAGTAACTCACACACCCCAACGGAGTCGTGATCTGGCTCCAGAATTTCTGCAGGGGGGAGTGAATTCCTATGGATCTCTACCACGAGCTTGCCCCAGGCAGCTCTCACCCTATATCAATGCAAAACCAAGAGATTAGTGCTGTCTGGAACATGCAGCTTGCCTCTGGTACCTAGGTAAATGGTGTAGTGATGCAAAATACAATTTGAGGCCATGCTAGAATTTGGCAATGGTGCTATAGAACTAATACATCTATGGATAATCAGCATTGCAGGTATATTTGAAATTCTAGCAAGGTTCAAGAAAATGGGATTCTCAGCTTGTGCTGAGAACACTAATGGCACACACAGATCTCTCTCATGCTCTCTTGCAGGTGTCAGTAGAGCTCTCCACAAGAATGCTCCTCTAGCATTCTGCAGAGCTCACTTGAGACTGGTCTCATGCAGAATGTGACTTTGAAATATGTCTCCTTCTCACTAAACTACATTTGTTGTATTCTTCCTCTTTAACTTGAGGATGGGAGGGTGTTCAGCCACCACCTAACTGGGCTTCAGCTGGACACCATGAAAACATGGAGACAGAAGCAAAGTAGGAGAATAAATTAGCCAGCCCTAGGAAAATACAAATGTTTTACTCAGGCTGCAGTCATTCACAAGGTACAGAGATGTTATGATGTCCTGCTTGTTCGCTGGCAGTACATGAGGAAAGAGCTGCAGAATGAAGGGGAAATGTAGGAAGAAAGTGTTGAGGGATAACTCCTGAAGCACTTCACCAGTAAACATATTGCTAGCCATGGCACAGCACTGACCAGAACACAAACTCCATATGTGAAAAAGCTGAAGCAAAAATTATACATTCAGAGCCTAGGAGGAGATGTTGTGATCTGGAAAGATTCTAGGGCAGAAGGGGAGAGAGGTGTGTAGATATTGCTGCTCAATTTAGTAAACCTAGCTGCCTCAAGGAAAAAAAAATAAGAAAGAAAAGGAACAGCTCTAGAGCATGATTCACTTCATCCTAAAACAGATGTTAAGATATGTCAGATGAGTCACAGGAGAAAATTGCTTATTTCTCTCTATTGATTATAAAAGGGAGTCCAGAGTGATTAGTTCAGATGAAGACACCTACAATTATGAATATGTTAGATGAGCTGAATCTCCCCAAAATTGTTCTCAATAAAGGTACAGGCATGGACACAGGTTGTGATAGACAGCATTTAAATGTTGAGCCTTAAACCTACCTTAGCAATTATTGGAAAGGCTTTTATCTCTGAGATGAACTGTGAGTTTTTAGTAAAAAATGCACCTGACATTAGTCATGTAGGCTTATGGATCACAGTTTCTACTTGAGGCTTTGTGGGGTCTCCTATTTGAACATCTAAGTCTGAACTTGGATACACAAACTGGATTTCTACACTGAACTGAGCTAATGCAGAAGTAGGAGTGCTTGCTCTTTCTGTTACACAGATATTTGAAATGTGGCCTATTACTAGTAACACAACAGAGTTTGTGAGAACAGGAATGATCCAATTGGTATTATCTTGTGGAATGTGCTAGTGGAAGAGTGGAGCTAGAAAAGCTAGAACCTGGCAGAAGATCAGAGAGAAGGACAAGCAATAGGGCCATCACTGCAGAGAAAAAGTTGTGTCTGTGTCTGTACCAGGACTTCCTCTGATGTGAGCTGCCCTTCCTGACCTCTGCAGATAGGGTGTTTTGGGAGAAACTGCTTCCACAGCCTGCAGGAAGAAATGGCAGGAGAATAGGCACCAAAGTACTGTAAAATTTTCTCTCTAATTTTATTGTTGAACTACAAAACATTATTTGCACAGCTAGATTTCCCTTACCCCAGGTAGCTTATTTCACTTACGGGGTAACAACACCAAGGAATACCCATTCTGCTGCCCTCAACAGTCGCTCCCATGTCTGGCAATATATTCTTATTTTTATGCTGCACCTATCCAAAGATAATTTAATGAACTTACATGAACCTGCAACAATAAGAACAATCCTAAATCTGGGAGCTTGGTGCAGAACCCCCTGACCAGCATTGAAAGAAAGAGCTGAGGGCAAGCAGTATCATCCTGGAAGTAAACTGCTGCTTCCTGGCCCATCATTCCTGATGGTGATGAGCTGACTTCATGGACAAAAAAAGAGCTGTTTACAGCGCCAAAGTGATGCAAGTCTGTGGCAGATTTATTTGCATGCTCCAAAGGAGTGCTTTGTGCAGAGACAGCCCAGCCTTTGGCTCCTTGCAAAGTCAAGGTTACAGATCTGCTTTCAGGACTCTGTGCCCTTGTCACGTTTCGACTGGAAGAGCTGTAGCCATCAACAAGTGGTGATTAAAAGTCTGAAAGTTCTTTAGCAAGAATTTTTTCTCAGATTTCCAGCTAATTGGAGATAATCATAAAAGCTTCCCTCCACCCCCCTTTTAACAGACTGCTGACATTTCCATGTCTGGTTCTTGGTAGCCTTATGGGGCTTGACATGTGTGCATGGCAAAAGCATTTTGCTTCAGAGCTATGTTCCCAGAGAGTGCTATCAGTGTGGAACAAATTCTGTTCTCCTAGCAAATGTGCTGTGTAGTCTTGGGGGCTGTATAACATTTGAGAAAGAGGGAGAGCAAGGCTACTCTTAGAAGCATCAGGACAGCAGTCAAAATGGTACTCAGCACAGATGGCTCCTACAACTGTGAACCACACATTGGGTAATATGAAACAGCTGTGCAGATGCTCTTCTGCATGGGTGAAATAAAAGCATTTGGCCAACAAGCCACGGGCCTGAGACACAGAGACTGCTGAGACACCCTGCAGTGGGAGGAGGTAACAGCACAGCTCTCTGAAGGAAGGCAGGAGCTTGACAGAAGATGTCAATGCAAAACTTCTCAGCACTGTGCTGCAAGGGCCAGGCTTAATCCCCCACTGCTCCTTCTGCACCTTGCCCTTCAGGAGGGGAATGTGTGTCTCAAGTCTGTTAGCTGGCTTGGTTCAGGATATGACCCTTCATCCTGGTAGGACTTCTACTGTTTCGTGCTCTGGGACATGACACTGCCTTTATTTAGGGGTGACCATAACAGAGGACTTTATTTTTCTCAGTGAAAATGTAGCTCAAAAGTAGTATCCAATAGCAAAATAATATCTTCCTTTGGTCTTTCATGTTTCCTCTGTGGCTCACTTGTAAGAAGTAGGTGGAACAGAGGGAGAGATCAGGAAGTGTTTAATAACCTCCTGGTTATTTAATCTGTAAATACCAAGCTTTGAGAGGACTTTGATTTGAAAGTACATCAAAAGATAGGGTTGGAATTCAAAATTATCTCAACAAGCAAGAGATGTAGGCTGAAAAAAACCTAAAAATCTCCGTAAGATAAGTGCTAGTTAGTTCAGATATACAAAGATATTAAACTAGGGATCTACTGGGTTGGAAAAAACTCAATGAGAATTATTCAGGAAAGGATGTAGGGGTTGTGATGCATCCATCGTAGGCTGAACACAAGTGAGAACTGTTATGTGAAGATAATACTGAGGTGTATGAACAGGATTATAAAGCATCCAAAATAACTTTTGCTCAAAGCCAAGATGTAGTTCAACGTCTGTGTATGTATGCTGTGTTTCAGAAAAGATGGAAACTGTCTGGGGAGAATCCCCCTGCAGAGAAAGATAGATTAACTGGGAAATTTAGCTCAAAGGGGACTTGTGCAGGTCATCTAGTCCAAATTTATGCTCCAAACAAGGTTAACTTCAAAATATTGTTCAAGGTCTTTCCCAGATCACTTTCGAAAATTTCCAATTCTGCTGTCTCTCTGGAATATGAGAAAGACTTAAGAAATTGGATTTTATCTCTGAAGGACTCAAGTTCAGGGCATTGGTTTGTGATTTGTAGGACTTAGATTAAATATTGGGAGAAGCTGGATCTTCAGTGAAGGCAGAGCAACATCCCCATAATCTTCAGACATTTGCATTTCTTCACCCAATGGAATAATACATGGGATGGAATTCTTCCATTCTGTCTCCACCTTAGGAGTAATTTGCTCTTGTAGCCAGTCCATGTCACAGAAAAGTTCTGAAGCAGCTTTGTCCTGATTTGCTCAAGAATTTGGTTCTAAAGATATATTTGCTAGGATCTCTAGGATAAAAAGGTATATGAATACCTGTATTTTTACTTATTGTATAATCTAAGCATATTTAAATTAAAAGATAACCATAAATCATAAGAATTGCTTATGAAGGCAAAAGGATTCTTTTAGAATCCTTTTCTACCTCTAACCTGATCATCTCTCTTCACTGCAGGTTCAGCCCAGATGAGCACAACTCTTGCCAGAGTCTGGGCTGTAGTACTGCAAGTTCTGTGTCTTCACTTTAGTCGTGCATCCAGCCATGTGTTTTTGGGTCCCTCCTGCAAGGACCTTGACCCTTTCCTGGGCAGAGCAGACAGAGCTCACATACCCAGGATGAATGGTGGTCAGAATCCAGAAGACCACCAACATTTGACTGGGCTTTTACTATTTATATAACACAGGGTTTCCACTACAATTTGGAAAACTGTTGAACTAGTAGACTGAAGATATACTTTCTTTAGTGGCTAGTAAATGCTAATGCCCTGCACACACACATAAACACACCCACACCTCGTTTTGTTTTGAAGTGATGAACTCACCATCATATAGCAATTATCCAATTTCAAAATGAGTCATATTAACTACCAGAAGAGTGAAATCTGTCCATGCAGGAACTTTTGGCATTACAAATCTCTTTCAAGAATTTCCTATTGGGCTATTTCTTTCTGCTTTTTAGGTGAACATGGAGTGACTGGTTTAGTTTGGCAACATAAAATTTAGCCATGCAAAGACAGGTAAGAGGCAGGTGATCCAGGCAGAACCAAATTCAAGTGAGGTCTGAAAACCTGTTGTTAATGAAAATTTCAGCTCAGTGCTGGAATCCAGTGAAACCTTCAAGCTTATTGTTATTCATTAAGCAGATTGAAGGAGTGAAATGAAATTCAGCAAATTGTCCGCCTCTGCAGAGTACAATATGTTCATTTTCAAGGGAAACTGGTGTATGGATGGGAAATGAAGCATAAGCCACTCTTACCTCGGGGTGGCACAGGGGGGTATCTGGGGGTCAAATGTTTTTCAAAAAGCCACATCCCTTTCTCAATGCCCTTGCACATCCCTCACTGGCCTGTCTGGCCCCTTCAGTATGCCCTGGTGCAAAAGTCCAGCTGTCCATCCTCACCTGCTGCATGTGCTGATGCCAGGGCTCCAAATATTCACAAGTGGCAGCCACACAGAGCCCCACCCAAACTCTTCACTGATCCTTTTTTTAAGACTATCCTCTGCTCATGTGGCATTTTCTGGGAGATAATTCAAAGCTGAGTGGCCTGACTGATTGAAACACAGAGCTAAAGATGAGAAGGGAAGACCCTTCCTTCAGCCACTGCACATTACTTTTTTCCTGCCATTCAAGTGATGGATTTTGTTGTAATTACCCAGACAGATCAGTTTGTTATTTACTCTGTGACAGTCTCTGTGAAAGACCAGAGGAATTTTTGTTGTGGTGACACAGAGAAACAGACAGTGTTCTATGAAGTACCCTGTTATTAGACAGGACCAACAAGCAGGAAAAGAACAAAGAAACATTTTCTCCTGTGTTGAGGGGGAGCTGGGATATCTCGCTGGAGTAGTCAGAGCTCAGCACCCTCTGTCCCCACTTACTCCTTTAGTTTATCTCATGCTTTACTACCACAAAGATTCAAGCACAACTTCCTCCAAGGAAGCACAGTGAGTGTAGCTGGACTTTTGGTCTTTCCTGCCTGTCTGCAGTGCTGCTTCTCTGCTGACCTGGACAGTGAGACCTGTCACCTAAGCTTAGAAATGCCACGTATCTAAGCTTAGAAATTGCCAGTGCAGATGGTGCACTGATGGACCAGCTCCACCTGGGAAACAGGGAGGGGAGCAGGCACTTGTCAGGTTCATCAGATTGGGGTTGGATGTCTGCCTCGAGAGCAATGACTCTGTTTCTCCACTAACTACAGAAGGAACCTGAATATGAGCATGCAGTGGCTTAAATGAACATTTTAAGTGAGATGTAGAGACTGGCACCACTCTCAGTCAGGGTAACTGGAGGTTAACAGAGTTAGGAGTATGTGGTTTAAAGCAGAAGGGTTTTTTTCCATCATGCATTTTGGCCTTTTTTTAAAGTAGAAATTGTAAGAAAGCCAATTCTTCAAGGTCCTAGAGGGTAAAAGTTGTAGCATGCTGCTTCAGATCTTGCTTGATTGGTGTTTAATTCTACCAGTCATTTCTCCTAATGAAATGTCTCACCTATAACATTTCTCTGAGCTTTGGGTTTATTTTCCATAGAAAATTATCTTTAAAAAGAATAGCACTGTGCAACTGAAGTTCCTTTCCTCCAGTGAGTGCACAGCACTCTGCAGTTGTCAGGTGCACCTCTCACCACATTATAACCCTCTCTTGTTGCCAGAAGTACACTGATAAACAGGGATTTCTCTCGAGGCCAAGTCTCTCTGGATGTATGCAATGCCTGGCAGGATGAGGCACCAATCCATGATTAAGGTCAATGTGTCATATCCTCGTGTGTAGTGCTCCCAAAACAAAGCAGCAGCTGAGCCAAGAAGGAGCTCTGGGTGCTCATTACACCACACACTCCCTAACTTGATCGTTAATTGTGTTTAACAATGGAAAGTCCTTCAGGAATTAAGTTTGGTGTGGAAGTCCTCAGCCAAAATGTGCATTTGCTTGGGACATTTGGGAAATGAGGTGTTGAGAACAAATTGCCTGCTGATGGTCTCATGGCCCCTTTGGAGTGGGTTTGGGGCACCTGTAAGTGTACCTTGTGAATATTTAGGCACCAGTGAAGGAATTCAGGGAAATGATGAGTGCTTTAAAAAACCTACCACTGTCTAACCACAACCTGTATGTCTGGGCACAGGAGGGGACAGGCCCAGTAGGACACAAGGTGTCAGGGTGGCCTGGGCTGGCAGAGCCCTGAAGGCAAGCTCAGCTCCTGCAGACTGGTGCATGCAGAGCCACAGGCAAGCAGCCCAAACACAATCTGCTGGCAAGAAAATTCCCAGCCAGCATCATTTGCTCCATTGAAACTCATCCCAAAATTGTTTCAAAGTTAAATTACCCATCTATTGAATGGGGAAAATGGGGAGGCAAAGTCCTGGGCCACCTGGCAGCCCCCAGCAGAGCACCCTCTCTGCTGTGTTTGCTCTGTACCTACTCCGGGGGCTTTGCTTCTCCAATGCAAGTGTGAAGTTCAATTGCCATGGCAACAGCATCTGGCAGGTGCAAAACACTATTCTCTCTGCTAGATGTAAGGGAAAACCTTTCTGCTCCAGGGAGGGAACTGTCAGTTGTAATAAAAATTGTCCTCTCTTCTCTTACCTGGAAACATAGCAAGGAAAACTCTTTATTGATTTTTTGTGAGAGGAGTGGGCCTCCAGGATTAATTATCTTCCACTGTTTTTCTTTGCTACACAATAGGTACCCATATAGGTAGAGGCAGTAAATGTTTGGGCTATATATAACACCATCTACAAAGCAGCCGACAGAATTCTTTCCACAGAGGCAATGAGAAGGAGGTGAAGTTGCATGGAAAATGATGCTGCTTTTCCCAGTGTCCCCATGATTGTCCTCACTGTGGACCCCTCATTGTCCTTTCGCTGGCCAGGTCATCTTTGTCACTGCAGAGGCGGCCCAGACACCTTCCTTCCTCCCTTTTAAATACTTGGCTCTGGTACTAGGGCCAGATGTGTAGGACAAGCCTCCCTTCTTGATATAGACACAATTTCGCCCACATTGTGCCCCAGGAGCAGGTTTTTTCCCACAGAGATAGTGTTGGGATGCACCCAGGGCTTGGGACTGGAGGCAGGAGGTAGCCCTGCATCTGCTGAGACATCCACCATCCACCAGCCTTTAAACCTTGCACACCTTAGGAAAGGCATGTCCAAGTGCACAGCCGAAAAGCAGGTGTATTCTCATTGTTTTACTCATCGGAACATGGATGATGGGGTCACCCAGCACAGGAGACTGTGCCCTGAAGAGGAAGAGAGGGAGGTGTTTAGCCACATGTGTCAATATAACCATCAGTTAGCATATTTTTTCATTTGACACTCAATTTAAATATTTGAGGGCTGTCCCTCATTATTTTGAATTGGTCCCTATTCCACAAAAATTCTCTATTTTACTACTGAAATTAGGAGCACACTTTTATGGTCAACAAACCCAACAGAACAGGGGAGGGAGTGGTATACAGATGACAATCAGAGCTCTGTCCCACCAGCTTGCAGAAGAATATTCATGAAACAGGCCCTCTATAAAAGCTTCTCAGTTCTTTCCACTTGTTTTTCCTGTAACTCAAATGTAACTCAAAATTAATTTTCATCTAAAGAATGAGGTCCATGAAGGAGTTGGAGGCACAGCTTTCCAGGCACATCTTGTATTGTAACACTATCACTCAAGTAAGAAAATGTAGAGGTAAACCATGAGGCAGGTGAGCAGTGTCAGTGTGTGCTCTGACAATAAGTGTCTCTGTGATGCTGCATGATAAGTACTAATTACTAAATATGTATTTCCATGTTACACATTATGTCCTTCTGTTTTAGAGGAAGTCAAATCCAGGGTAATCGTTCTGTTTATTTAGCAGTGTTATAAACAATATCAAATACATTACAAAACAAAAGTGGCCAAATCCAAGACTATTCCATCATTGGAGAGAGCTTTCATCTGCCAAGTGCGTCCATAAAAGAGCAAGGAAAGAGCAGCAAGGCCATCCCCTTCAAAGGTGCTGAAGGCTGCAGTTATTTGTATTCTGAAACACAAAAAGCACAAACTCAAAGCAACACATGTTAACAGCCCTCTCTGTTGCAACCTTCTAGCTGGAAACAATGCATCTAAAAATACATCTGCTGATGAGGTCAGTAGGTTTATCCCTGGCGAGAGGCGGAAGGGCAGGAACTATGCAAAATCAGGGAAAAAAGGCTACATCAATGGGAAAAGATCAAGCTCTTTGTATTTTCAGCTTTCCTGACCGGTTCCAATGTGAGATCCCTTTCAGGCTGCTGAAACTTTAAGTTCAAATTATCACTGCTCAAAGTGCAGCATAATTATTAAATTTTTTTAAAGTGTTAAAAAACAATACGAACAGCTACTTAATAAAAACCAATTTGTGGTACAATATTCCCCTTCTCCACAACCCTGAGTAAAGACATATATTTAGTGTCTTGTGGCTGATGGTGGCTAATTTATTCATCACTAGACATCAGTGTCTACTAGACTCTATGTGTGTAGCTGAAGGTGGTCAAACTGTACTCATAGAATCCTCTTCTCCTTCTGTTATGCATTTGCTGAGAGCCTGGTTCATATGAGGCACATGAGACATTTCCCTGCTCCCACAGAACACTAGTGAAGAAAATGTGGTGGGTTTTAATCCTGTGAGCACACTCTTCAAGCCAGAACCAAGAACCACAACCAAGCTGCCAGGAACTTCCAGAAACAGCAAGAGGTGGCAGAGCTTTAGGGCAGTCAAGGTTTATCCCAATGAGTGAATAAAAGACAAAAGTTTAAAATTGCAACTTTGAGGATAAGCAAAGGAGTTTCATGAAGAGCCTGGCACAGGACTGCTAGAGCCACTGCAGAACACTAAGCTGAGGGGGAAAAAGCTTTGGTCAGCCCAGTAGTTACAGACATTCACAGTCCAATGCCTTCCTGTGAAGAAGCACAAACCATTTTGCACTTAAAAACAGTAGCCAGTTTTAAAAGACTCATGGGAAGAAGAAGAAAACAAAAGAAAGAGGGAAAAAAAATTAAAATAAAGCCTTGGCTTTATACTTGTGCCACATTGTCTGCTTGCTGCTAAGGCACGACCTGCAGATGTGTGCCAGGCTTGCAAATCACACTGAAGCATCTGTGCCTGGGAGCCAGTCCTGCTCCTAAGTCAGCGTTTTCTCACCCCATGTCCCAGAACAACAAGAGCTGACCTTACTGACACTGCTGCTCTACAAGAAATACAAGGGACCATTTGTGTCTCTAAAGCAACTCCACCAAGGCCAAAACACCACAGCAGCCAAGGAAAGCCCTGCTGAATTCTGGGGTCTCCAAACAGAATCCTCTGCAACTCTGCTCCATCTGCTCCATTGCCATGAGTGCTGAAGATGCCCTTGACTTCAGCTACAGCAGGATCAGGTTCTCTCTTGTGACAAAACCAGAGGCATCCTAACAGAGAAAATCAGAGCTTATCAAATAGAATAACTACAAAATTTGTAAAGGAATTTTTCAGGGGGATTTTTTTTTTTTTTTTTTTTTTTTTTAGGGGAAAGCCCCTATATTTCTGTTATTGCTACTGGAATTCTTTGATGAGACATGGGTGTCTGTGAAATTCCAACTCTTCCCCTGTAAGGACAGGGCTGTCAGGTTAACACCCAGTTACTTTATAGCCATAGTGGTTGTTCTGGTTTTTAAGCTCCCTGAATTCCTTTGGATAGCTGAGAAAAACTGACAAGGTTAATAAAATCCAGGCAGTTCAGAGGTAGCTCTGACATTGCTATTTGTGGGAATCAAACCAAGAGGTCACCCACGCTGATTTCAACCATGTTGCACTTGGGATAAATGGGACCCATGAGAATTTTGCTCCAGTCACAACTGCAAAACCATTAAAAGCTCAGGGTCTCTTAGCCTTGGTACCTTCCCCATGTGAACACACTCCTGCACTGCTTTCAACCCTGCCCTGTGCTTTGAGGCCCAACAGCATCCAGGCACTGCCTCAAGCTTATCCTTCCAGGCTCATCCAGGGGTACACTGGGCTGTGTCATACCCTGGCAAAGGGCTCCAGCAGCACTGCCCAGGTTCCAGGCACCTCCCTGCCAACCTCCACCACACCTTAGGGCCATTTCTTCCTGTAACATAGCCCTTGTGGGACTGGCACAGAGATTCAGGCTCGTCCCTCCAGGTGCACCTTGTACGTGCACCCCACACAGCCCATAACACACAGCTCCTGCCAGAGCAGGGCTTCTGCTCTGTCTGGTTTTTTGAGTCATTTGCTTTCCACCACACTAGAAATGCACAGCTCCAGCTCAAAGAAGAACTCATTATATGCTGTGCCATCCTTGCTTTGCCTCACCACCCTGTTCTTTTGAAATTGAGGGAAATTCATCTCAGGAGAGAAGTGTCTGTTCACTCTCCAGGCATCAGGAGCACAGATGACCTTTGTAGGATGGGGGCTCTCTGATTTTGCAGTCTGTGTCTTTGAAATGGGCCCATGAGACATTTATACTCTTTTTCTTTCCACAATGAGGGAACTGTATGTCTGCTTTTGTCAAGTGATCAAGTTCCCTCACAGCACAAGCCAATTCTTAGGGAATAAAATCTCTTTTCCAAATAATCACATACGGCATGAACAAAATAAAGCTTATTTAAAGCACACACTAGCAAATTGCTATTTACCCTTGGAATTGTTTTCACAGGCAGAAAGTAAATTTTATTTGAAGCAATCGTTATTGTAGGTAAGGGGTACAAGGCTGTATTTGTTAGGGGAAAAAAAATCACACTATGGAGCTAGAAACAGTAAATTGAAGCAATGAATACAGAGGAAGTCTCCTGATTGATAAAACCAAAATTAAATAAGCAGTTTTGAAATATTTTTGGCATGTATCTTATTCTAATCTTAATACTTGGACGTGTAATATATGGTATTCTGGTTTGAGCCTAATATTATCAGCTGCTTAAAAAAAGACCTGCAAAGCTCACCTCTTACAGATAGACCACCTTTTGTAGAGCAAAGAGCAAATGTGTACCAGGTTCTGCAAATTCCTTGTCCTCTGCTTATCATTAGATACAAAAACTCTCATCGAGGGTACAGCATCAATCATACACAAAAGTATTTGCAGAACAGAGACACCATTTGCTCCAGCTGCACTGCCCCAGATAGGTGGTATAAGAGCCAGGAAACAAATCACAAAGTCAGGGCATCCTCTTTCAGCTGGATCTGCTCAGTAAAAAGCTCTGCTTGGAAATGGCTGTAGTCCTGCCTAATTAGGCAGACTGGACCAGCTATGACATCCAGTGAGTCTTTTCAGGGAAAATGGATCTGGAGAGGAGTTGTGATTACACATTTCTGACATTGGCTGCTGCTGGAGAGAGAATACCAGATGAGATGTACTGCTCCAGCAAGTGCTAAGTTCTTAATTTAGACATTTTGTGGAAATTGTTGAAAAACATTCTAATTGGAAGGAACTTCTGCTTCTCCAGCATATAATTTTCCCCATTTTTTTAGCACTGAGGCATTTGCATGAAAACAAGTTCTTTGTTTTTAAAATTCCACTGCACTTGTTGTTTATTCCCCACTGGAATTCATAATCCTCTGTTTGCACAAAGCACTATAATTGGTTGCTGTGGAAGTGTTTCTATCAAAAGGAAATGCTTATTAATAATCAAGAATGAACAGTTGCATAATAGAGATTAGTAAAATAAGCACCATTCTAATAATGATGCTAATCTTCATGAAACCAGTCTCTTCAAATGCTTTGAAATAAACATATCCCAATGATAAAAATCATCTTTAAACATGAAGAGCAGCAAGAATCACAGGAGCAAGTACAGGTGGAGGTTGACTCTATCAATAAGAGGGGTGCATTTTGCAGCTGGCAAGTACAAAATTCCGCCATGCACTGTATTGGGTTTGCATGGCCAGGTTTTGGTGTGGGGGTCTAGAGGGGTGACTTCCATCAGAAGCTGCTGAAAGCTTCCCCCATGTCCAGCAGAGCCAATGCCACCCAGCTCCAGGATGGACCCGCCACCGGCCAAGGGTGAGCCCATCAGGAATGATAGTAATTTCTATTTGATAAAGCATTTAAAAAGGAAAAAAAAATATTGTGCAGATGTAACTGGGACCAGAAAAGAGCAGAGTGAGAACATGTGAGAGGAACAACTCTGCAGACACAAGGTCGGTTGAGAAGGAGGGGAGGAGGTGCTCCAGGTGCCGGAGCAGAATTCCTCTGCAGGCCGTGGTAAGACCATGGTGAAGCAGCTGTGCCTCTGCAGCCCGTGGGCATCCACGGGGGATGAAGAGATCCACCTGCAGCCCATGGAGGGGACACACCCTGGAGCAGGAGAATGCCTGAAAGAAGGTTGTGAACCCATAGGAAACCCATGCTGGAGCAGAGTCCTGGCAGGCACCTGTAAACCTGTGAAGAGAGGAGCCCAGGTTGGAGGTGTCCTGGCAGGACTCGTGACCAACCCTGTGGGGGACCCTCCTGGAGCAGGCTGTTCTTGGAGGGCTGCACTGTGTGGAATCGACCCACACCAGAGCAGTCTGGGGAGAACTGTTGTCTGTGGGATGGATTCACGTTGGAGAAGTTCGTGAAGAGCTGTCTCCCGTGGGAGGGAACCCACAGTGGAGCAGGAGAAAGACTCCTTTCCCTGAGCAGTGGAAGAAACAACATGTGATGAACTGTCTGCAACCCCCATTTCCCATCTCCTTGCACTGCTGCGGGGGAGCAGGTAGAGCCCAGAAAGGAGGGATGGGTGGGAGGAAAATGTTTTTAAGTTTTGTTTCACTTCTCATTATCCTGCTCTGATTTTGTTAGTAATAAATTTAATAAATATCCCCAAGCTGAGATTGTTCTGGCCGTGACAGTATTTGGTGACTGATCTCTCACTGTCCTTATCTCAACTCATTATCTTTATTATATTTTCTCTTCTCTGTCCAGTCATGGAGAGAGTGAGAGAGCCGCTCTGGTGAGTGCCTGGAATTCAGCCAAGGGTCAACCCACTACATTGCCCCAGACAAAAATTTTTAAGAGTTAGCTGGCAATTAATTTCTTCATATAGGCAATTCCCGTTGGCCCAGAATACATGTAATATATACTAATATAAACAAGCTTCTCCATTATTAAACTTCCCAAGAGAAGGAGACGTTTTCTAGTAGTTTACATTATTTTTTATATTCTTACTGCAGATATAGAAAGCTGCTTTTTTTTCTTGTTCCTGAGACTCAAAAGTCTGGCATGGGTATTGGTTTTTTAAATGTTCTGGAAATTAGCATGCAAAGGGCTTTTGACCAGATCACAATCTTGAAGTCCATTAAATTCTGCTAGTACATTACTAACACCCTGTAGGGTTGAAGCATCTTCAATTCGTCCTTAGCACAGAACTTCCTAGTTTGCCCTTGTAAGACACTTTCCTTCTTTTCCATCTCACTGATTTAATCTCTTTGCCCAGACCCATTCTATTTCAATGGCAGTAGGAACAACCCTTGTTTTGGAGCAATGCACAAAGATCTGGATGCTTATTTAGGGCTCCTGGTCCCTGGATTTGCCTGCATTAGACCTCCAGAGGAGTCGTCTGCTGCCAGCCAAGTCACTCAGAATCAGGTTTAGCACAAAACAGGATTTGAGAATAAAACGTTTACTTTAAATTGATAGGCAGTCATAGAATGACATTCTAAAAGATAAAATAAGTTTCCTGAACAAGGGCATGTTTAACAATAGAGATCCACCTCCATAGCAGCTGGTGTCTACCCTTTTTTGTTCTAGGTCAAACAATAATCATGTTCTTTTTTCTTGTGAGACTATTTCTGATTCTTCTTGCACCTTTTCCTCAATCATCCACCTGCCCTCTCTCTGGAAACACAGAGATCATTCCTTCATGCCAGCCCCAGCCAAGATTTTCAAAGCTTGCTTGCATCTGCCCTGTGAAACCTCCCTTTTTGTTGCCTGTGTCTGGCACTAGACACCAGTTGGTGTTCCATGTCCAGTAAAGAGATGAAAAAGTCTCCTTTTTTCCCTTTCCTTTTCTTCCACAGGTGTCTTTTCAAACTTTTCAACAGGCAAAGTTGAATCTTGTGTTTTTTGCTTCAGGCTGTGTGTCTGTTACAACATCTCGAGGAAACAATGATAAAACTTACACATGATATTGTAATAAGTGTTAACATTTTGTCTTCTTCCTCTTTTCATGACTAGCTTTATTATGTGAGTTTTTATAATAGCAGTCATCCACAATTGCCTTCATGGCTGGCTCTTGGCAGACCAAAGGTTATTTGTGATTTTTAGGTAAAGCACAGAGGTATTTCCAAAGCAAACGCCATTCTAAAGCATGGAGATGAAAATATAGTCCTTAATATGGACTCTAAATTACTTTATGCATGCATGACAAAGACAAAACTGAAACATTTATACAATTGCCTTTTGTTACAAGGTTTGCCAAAGCCTGCAATCTGCCCTTTTATGAAAAGAAAGGACTGTGTCTTGTCTGCTGATAATGGCATCTTTGGCATGGGCTGGACATGATTATTTTTTTAGTTTGACAAATGGAGAGTTCAGTGTCCAGGTACGAGTTCTCTGGGTGCAGTCTTTGTCACTAAGTGAATTGTTCAGTGGTAATATGACCAGAATGGATTGGAAATATCTTTGGCCTGATCTCTTCATCAAACACACATTATCAAAGAATGAAAAAGTGTCTCTCTCCTCCCAGTCAAATAAACTGCAATGATATAACCAAATAAATTCAAAGCCAGCTGATGTGGGTTAACTTAAACTTATTCAGTAAACAGACGTAGCTGCAGCTACTCTTTGCCAATGATCTTCTCTGGCATTTATACACAAGTAACAGACCTCAAACCCTAGGCAGACATGCAGGAAAATAATTTCAGTGTTCACATAAAATGAGAAATACTCACTTCAAACCAAAGAAATGAGACATTAGTGTGCAAGCAAATGGATAGTATCTTGGCGGTGTACACATTTTGATTTTCAAAAGGCTCTGAACAAGCTCCTTGCCAAAGACTGCTAAGCATCTGAGTTGTCAGGACACGTGAGAACGCACTCTTCTGAATCAGTGACTAGAGAGAGGATATAACACAATGGACACAGATATGATCCAAGTTCACAGTGAAGGGAATTTCACAGCAGGAACTGTGGAATTTGAGAGACCTGTATTAAATAGCATTTCCATGTATGATCTGGAAAGGAAAAGGGGGATAAGTGAAGTGACAAGTGCACAGGGGGTGCAGAGTGATTCAGAGCAGCCAGGCCCAACTTGGGGAAAAGCTGGAGACAAGCTGATGCTGCAGAGCTGCAGAGCTGCAGAGGGATTACACAACATGGAGATAATGGCAAGAAAATTTCGGTATCTGTAACCACAAAAAAATGCACATGGGGAAAAACCCCAAAACCTTAAACTATATCCAATGGAGTCTGAAGAAGGTTTAATCAATCAGGAAAGAAATATTGAAACCATGTGTTAGTTCTATGGGAGTAACTCCATGTTCAGCAGTGGTTAAAAAGGCACTGAAGGAATTACTAGCAAAAGAATAGAGAAAAAACCAGACAATACTATCATGTCATTGTAAAAATCCCCAGAGTATATACTCATGGAATACTGAGTATCACTCTGGTCGTGCCATTTGAAAAGGAAAACAATACAGTTGGAAGCAGTGCTGGTGGGCAGCGGGATGGTATGACTTCCAAACGAAACAATGATTAAAGAGATTAGGAGTTCATTTTATGAAAAAATTGTATGATTGAAATTATAGCACAGGGCTCCAAAGTCAAGACACTGTTGCTAAAACAAATAGGAAGAGTTGTTCCCTACCTGCTGCTTTTCTGGGAAGAGTGGCATGGTCTGGTAGCAGGTTTAAAACAAAGATTAGGAAGAACTTTTTCACCCAGCACATAATTGTATCACTGAACTCAGTGGCACAGGATAACGCAAAGAGAGGAAATGGTAATCATTTCAAAGGGGTATTAGAACAGTTCATGAAACACCACCAAAGACTATTAACATGATGGTCTGTCTGCAGCTACTTACTGAGGAAAACCCCTGAGCCACAGAACGAATCTGTAAAAGCCTGCCAGGTAATACCACATACATCCTCTCTACAGGAGCTTCTTAGGAATACTGCACACCACATTTTGCCAAAAAAAGATATAAAGGCCAAAGCAATCCCAGGTCTGTTTCTCTCCAGCGCACATAGCCCTTGTGCTACCCAAGCTGCCTGTGTGCCTGCAAGTTCTTGTGCTGTTCCCCAGAGCCTGCAGCACAGACACCAATTTCACACTCCCAAAGCATCACTCTGGTGGCCTTTAGCATGGCTTCTGCTTCCCTGGAAACTACAAAAGCAAGATGGACACACACAGCCCCACATCAGCACAGCCACAGCCACAGGAGTACCCCAGGTGACTCAAGGAAAACCCAAGGCCGAGTGCCACATGATGAGAGCAGAAGGCGCCTGCTCTCACCGAGGGATCAGCACCGAGCTGGGCTGGCACACGCTGGTTTTGCACCGCCAGCAAATTGATCCCGAGGTCTCTCCGTTGAAAGCTGGGGAACCCAAGGGGACAAAATGAAAGAGTTTATGATGAGAAGGATGCTGAGAAACAGAGAGGTGAAGGCTTTAGGCCATCCTGTGGGATGCTCTGCCTATGGGAAGTTCAGTTAAAGGCTGTGAAACTTCGGAAAAGTTCAGGGAGCCTGTGGCCAGAGAAATCACTACCAGCAACTACCCTCACAGAAGTTTTCCTGCAAACCCTTCTGTGTCTCTGATCACCAAATGAAGGATTGCTGCTTTGCTGCTTCAGCTTATCTGGGAGTCCTTGTCCCAGCCAATGCACTTACATTATTTTTAGCATACACAGTAAAATTCCATTTTGTTTCTGAAACATCCAGTTCTCCCAGACTTCACTACTGTGCTTTTGCTGAGGCCACACTGTTTCACAGGCTTATAACCTCTGCAGTTTAGCAGAGTCAGATTTATCAGATACAATGATGGGTAAAACTGCAGAGTCCAAAAGAAATTATGAAAATCTCAGTTGAAATAAGATACTGCAGTTAACATAGGAATTCTTTTTTCCCAGCTTAAGCAATCCAGATAAGCACCTGAACATTTAGACTTTAGAGGCTGTAGAAGCCCAGCTTACCACTAAGTCTGACAGTGCATAATCAAACTGAAAGAGGCAGATTTAGATTAGATATTAGAAAGAAATCCTTCACTGCAAGGGTGGTGAGGCACTGGAGCAGATTTTACAGAGAACTTGTTGTTGTCCCATCCCTGGAAGTGTTAAATGCAGGCTGGATGGTGGGCTGAGCAGCCTGGTCTAGTGGAAGGTGTCCCTGCCCATGGCAGGGGGTTCCAACAATGTTATCTTTAAGGCTCCTTCCAAACAAACCACTCTACAGTTCTATGGTTCTATGATCATTAGGACTCTGGGAGTAACTGAGTTACTGTAAACCTTCTACCTACGTGACACTGCTGCAGAGCTGTATACGTGTTTTTAGACACTCGTTGCTTAAAAGCTGAAAATGCATAAAGTTCATTAAAATAAAGAGAGCAGAAGTGTCTTGCCTTGCATTGCACTGAATCCCTTGCCCTAAGCTGTGGAGCCAGACTGGGTTTATGGTGGGTGTTTGAGGCAGGCAGCACCCCCAAACCCACAGCACTGAAAGAAGGACACAGCAAAACACAGTTACCCTGCTAAGGGAGGGCCTCCAACCTGCACTGCTCTCAGCCAGCTGCCTGGATGTGTGGCTTCTTCCTGCAGTGCTGAACAGCCTCACCTCCCAGCCAGGTGCTGCTCCCAGCTAAGCAGCCATGGTTGTCAGCTCCTCTGGCTCCCCTGGATCCTGCAGGATCCACTCCTGGAGTGCAGCCCATTGAAGCAGTGGTCTGAATGTAGGGCACCTATGATGTCTTCCTGTTCAGAAACTTTAATAAATCCCAAAAGGCACCTGGGGGTATCTTGAGATGCCTAAACAAAGTTATTAGTCAGATTAATGAGTAAGGATGGCTTGCTGTCTGTACAAGTAACATAAAAGAATGGTGTCTATTACCATGCTAAGCATTACTGAGTGCTCTTTTTACTGACATCTGAAATGCCCAACAGGAAAACCTGACAAATACAGGTTCACCCACCCAGTTCCAGCTGCCTCTGGTCTTGTCCTGGAAAGGTACAAGGAAAATCAGCTTTCTGATGTCAGACACAAGTAATGTTGGAGGAGGAAAATTTTCAGGTGAGTCACTGAGATTCTGTGAAAACTAAGAAAGGGGGGGAAAAAAATGTAACAGCAAATCTCTGCAAGAATAGGTTTAATGATCTTGTTTCTCAGGCTATTCATAGATGGCCATTAAAACCCCAGCTTGAGGCTCTGTTCCTCAGCCCCCTCCTGGAGAATCTCCTCAGATTTCTGGGTTTTGTGTAAGGAGTATACATTTTGGTCGAGGATAGTGCTGACACAGTGGCACCCACCAGCTGTCCAAATTCTTGCAGGGGCAGCTGGGCAAGCCAAGAGCCCTCAAGCTGTGCAGCTTCAGCAGAGGGTCTGGCACAGGTATGCAGAGTAACTAACACTGGATAAAAGGAGAAAAAGTTATTCTGAATTGGTTCCCTGTTGCTTTTAATCACAAACACCATTTGCCTTTGTTTTTGCTTTCCCTGCCTTATACCATTTTAAGGCCTATCCTACTTTAACTATCATGATGGTCCCCTCTGAGGCTCAGCAGAGCTCACAGTAAAACTCAACCTTTCAATTTGTCACTGGCAATACAGAAATTAAAATCTCAAACATCCAACTGTGAAGTCACACAAAGGCTGAAGGCTTATGAAGTTGTTGGCAGAACGCTGTGCTGGCAGGATGTGGTGGGTTCACCTTGGCTGACTGCCAGACACCCACCCAGACACTCTCACTCCCTCTCCTCAGCAGAATAGGGGGGAAAATGAGATGGAAAAGCTCATGGGTTGAGTAAGAAAACCAAAAGCTGTGCAGGAGACAAAATTAAAAGAGAAATTTATTCCCTATTTCCCATCAGCAGGTACTTCCTAGGAAGCAGGGCCTCAGTACATACAGCAATTGCTTGGGAATACAAACATCACAAATATGATGTCTCCTCATTCTTCCCTTTATCTCTGCCTTTATCACCGAGTACAACTGCATCCTGTAGTATGGGATATTCCTTTGGCCACTTCTCTCTCCCAGCCTCTTGCCCACTCCCAGCCTGGTCTTTTTTGGGGTGAGAGGATTGGCAAGACAGCCTTGACACTGTGCAGTCACTGCTCAGCAGCAGCCAGAACACTGGTGTCTCCTCAGCACTGTTTTAGCCACAAATGCAAAGCCCAGCACCACAGAGGCTGGTATGAAGAAAGCTAACTGCACCCCAGGCAGACCCTGAAAGTATCTAAATGCCTATATCATGAAAGAAAAAGGGGAAAAAAAACCCAACCCAATCAAACAAATCCTGCCTCTTCTATAGACAAGCCTACTACAGACAACTATAGTTCTACAACTAATACAACTTCATGGGTGGCTACACTTCCAGCACCAAGTAGTTCACTTGCAGCAAAGAAGAACAAGCTCCATAACTTGGATTTGTACATCCTCTGCCATGCATGCATGGAAGTTCAAAAAGATATTTTATTTGTCTCTGGGATGATGGTTCTTCTAGGCTTATGTAACACATTCAAAAAACAGGTGGATTGCTTTCATGTAATTTGCTTATGCAACAGAAATTATGAGATGATGATTGTTTCATTTTGCAAAAGATATTCAATTGGAAAAAGGATATGAAAAGGCTTAAACCCTACAGACTATCTCTGATTCCTTCTGGTTCCTTTTTCTGGAACCATGAGTCCCTGCAGAGCTGGATGAGCTTTAAAGGCCATGGCATGCTGGGCATTGGCTCTCAATAAGACCTCAGGAGCACTAACTCTGCTCTGCATGCTCAGATGTGATTTTGAACTGGAAAGATGTAGATGGGACAAAATCCAGCACCTTCCCATGGAAAGAGGAAAAAAGAAAAATCTGCTTTTAGATATAGTAAGCACTGGGGAGTTTGATCTTAGTATAAACATAGCAAAGACTGGTTCTAGTTTCTAAATAGCAATGTCTAGCTAAAGCCAAGTGAAAAAAGGATGAACAGGGTGAACAAGGCATGGTTTCACCTCACTTAGCACCATCATGCTGAGCACACAGCATGCCCAGGTCCCACTGCAGCACTTCTGAAAGCCATTCAAACATCACGTTGGCTGATTTCCCTTTGGGTTTGCCTGTCACTCTCCATCGATGATGGAAATGCTCCAGCAGGGTAGCAGAGCTGCCCATGGAGTCTGTCTCACTCTGGCACGCTAATTTTATGGCATGCAGAGCTGAAGCCAATCCTCTGAGCATTTTTTCTCTTGGACCTAATTTCATCTTGATGACTAACAAGTGAAAGCATAAGAGTCATAAATTATCACCACCCTCCTTTGAACTTGGCTAATGGAGGGCTCTGTGTGGAGCAAAGAAATTGCACGTGGATGGGCAGAGGCAAAGCAGTCTCTCAAATTGAGGGCACTGCACCGAGGGCACACTGCATTGCCACAACATGCACACACTGGAAGCTAATAATTAAAATTTGTCCTAATCATGTATCTTTTGTGGGCCTCTCAAAGCTGAATAAATGTTCATTGACTGCCTGGTAATAGCTGACAAAGTCCTGGACACTGGAACAAAGCACTCAGCCCTATTCAGTTATATTCTGGAAAGCCATCTCCTTTTTTTTTTTTCCCCTAATTATTATTAACACTGCACCATTAAGAATCATGATCATCATTTGCAAACTAAAGAAGTGGTAAATGCCTGGGTGCAAAATTTATTAGTCAAAAGCCTGATGTGAGAGTGCTGTAATTCCTAATTTTTCACACAAAACCTCACTTCCAATAGGGAATTGTTGAAAATTGTTGATAAATCATTGCTATGATATATTTAAAGGCTGCTGGTGAACACTGCAAGACATAAATCACAGAAGGTGGGATTTTAAACTACTAAATAAAAAGTAAATGAAAATATCATCACATAGATTTATAGAGTGCTTGACAACAAGGACCTCTGAGTGGTTTGGTTTTTTGTTTGGTTTTTTGGTTTGGGTTTTTGTTTGGTTTTGTAAGAGCTCTAAATGGGAAACAACAAATACTGGAAGTCCACATTATGATCTTGCATTTCTAAGGCAGCACCCTCTCATCAAAACCTGAATTATGACCATCTCCAACTGAGAAGAATGGCAGAATCTGGCCCACAGTGTGTATCAACATCCACTCTGCTCAGCTGTAAAAGATTCTGGAGGACAAAGCATAAACTGGTTTGGAGAGATGGGATCAGGCAGACCCAGCCAGAGAGCTTAGAGTCTGTCCTAAGCCAAGGAGAAATCATACTCTTGTGTGACCAAAAGAAAACCCAAAAGCCAATGAAAACCAAGCTGGGGGTATTCTGGCTGGAAAGCACCAGGCTCAAGCTGTAGACACAAATAACAAGAGGCTGCAATTTGCCACTCTCATTGAGTAGTGCCTACATTATTTTTGGGTGTGCAAGGTGAGAATTACCTCATGTGGAATTTCCCCTCCTACCAGTAAAAAGCAGATAGCACTCCACATACGCAACTCTCAGTATGAGAGTGCCTTTTTTGCACGTGCTGCAAACTGTGATGTAACAGCCCAGGGACAAGGAGCCCAAAGGCCACCATATCCAACCTCCCTTTGCTTTCTGTTGTTGGTGTTAAATCCTGGAGAGGCTCCCCTCTGCAGGCCCTCTCTGAAACAGCTCCACCCAGGACACGGGACTGTTGGGAGAGGAAGACACAAAGCACGTTTTCCTACCATCCCTCCAATGTGACTGCAGGAGGAGTGCTCACAGTCAGTGTGCAGTCAAAACCTAGAAAGGAGGGCAAAAGTTTCTGCTCTCTAGAGAGATGCAGGGCAGCTTTTAGTATCATGTACAATATTTACAGTTTCTTACACATCACAGAGTTCTGCTGGGGTTTATCCAAGCTGCAGAAGTAATTTCATTAACATCTTTTCCATATGGACTATTTAAGATGTTAAGAAACTAATATGAAAATTTAAGTTTTTCTACCTTGAAGTTTGTTCTCAGGTTCGGTACTTCCCACATTGAGCAAGATGCTTCTCACAAGCAGGACCATCAGTAAGCCTCTTATTGAAGAGGAGTTGCCTAGAACAGCTTAGCCTTTTGGTTCAATGGTCCCATAAACATCAGACTAAGCCTAGATTTTCTGCCCTAAACATTCTTATCTGAGATATATTTGCATCTTGATACATATACTATGTTCTAGAGCCTAGAGTGAAAGGGAAGGTTTTCCCCACACTGTGGAAGAAGGTGGATTCCAGGCAAATTTGTTGCACTTGTTAAAGGGTTATACTCCCACTTTTTCTACTGCCATGCATTGAATTTAACAGCATTTGTGTTTCAAAATCAAATTCTTCACAAGGAGTGGTGAAGAACTTATATTAGTGTGGATTCCCCTGGATAGGAAAATTAATGAATCCCACATTTTCAGTAAATCAATCCAGATTTTTACTGCACAGTCCTTTAACAGCATCAAGCAAAAGATACAAGGCAGTAGAGCTCTGTCTTCAGTTATGTTTTCTTCATTTGGTTGAAATGATGTTGCCAACATCTCCCTTTTCTTTAAATAAACACAGATAGGCCTTTTTATTAGCACGAAGTTTCTAGCTGAGGGAAAGGATGGGGGAAGTTAAATTGAGCTTAGAGAATGTTGTTTGCATAATTACTGAGAATATGCAGCTGTTACTATCTGCAGGTGTTAAGTGCTGGGCAAGACTGTTGTGTCACTTTGATAATTTTAAACAGCAAATTTTTAGTAACAACCCTGTGCATTTTGAAGTATTTTAGGTAAGCTTCTGTGTCTGATTCTTTTGGTCCAGTTATGGATTCACATGTTTGTGAAACTGAGTATCACACACCAAAAATACTTCTTGTACTGCGATGCCATGGTCACAGCAGGAGAACAAGAGAGATTAACTCCCTCAGTCTGCCCCTGAACAACCTTTCTCTGCCTCTCCACGTTCTTTGTAAAAGAGACTTTTTAACTATCACCTTGAGAAGCTGTGCCCTTGTTTGACTTCTTAGCATCGACCACACAAGTTGTGGTCCATCCAAGTCCAGTGGGAGGCTCAGCAGGGCCACCAATTCATGTGTGCATTACAGGTCTGCTATTAGCCTGTGCATTGAAGGAAACAAGCCTAATGTGATCAGAGGGTTTTCCTGTATGTCTATTTTTTTTCTTAGCAGCGAGTGAACGCTTTGGCCAATTTCCTCTGGACCGAGGCAGTAGCAGTCTCTGCTGTGCTTCAGAGATATTTCATCAAGAAGGGTGGTAAAAAATAGGAGATAAAGTCCTATTAATGAACCTACAGAGGAATGGCAGGAGGAGTACAGCTGGTTTGTGTTTCACCTGGTAGCTTTACCTTGATTTTTCTCAGTCTCCTTCACATCTCTAGCTTTTAAAAAAATGAGTGCATTCTGGAAGAAAGTTTCTTTGTGAACCCTGTAATTCATATTTCCAAGCCTCGCTCTCAAAGGAATTTCTCCCATCACTGGTATGTTTTAGCTCTGCTTAGAGCCACCTATTAAAAGATGCTATCTTGCCTGCCCTGTGAGGGCAATCTCTGGGCTTCCCCTTCTGCCTGGTTCATAAACCCCTCTTTTAACTCCAGGTTGGATGTTGATGACTGCTGCCATCTGATACACACTGCTGTTTCTGCCTTCTGCCTTGCTGAACACCCCTGACCTGGAGTCCCTGCCTCTCCCAGGATGGTCCTCCCTGGGCTGATCAGAAAGCAAAGTGTTTTCACAACCAAAATGTAACTAAGTGAAGAGATTTTATGGATATTTCCATGGAAATTACCAACTTTCAGACAAAATATGAGCTTCTGAAAGTTTGGCTGTGAGTATTGCTGCGTTTCACAACAGCACTGATTCAGGAGCCTCATTTTCCTGCTGCTGCTATGGTGTGAGCAGCTAGCTAAGATGATCCATCCCACAAGACAACCCAGCATCCCACATGAAGAAATCCTTGTACCCTGGCTCTGTGCTCATTTTCTATAACCTACCTTTTGACAACAAAAATCTGCATCTTACTGTGAGGAGGTGGCATTTTTCATGAAATAGTATAATTTAGCAAAGCACAAACTTTCCATCAAGAACAGCTTATATACATTTTTTACACAGTTTGCTAGTCCCAAATCCTTTTCCTGGGGTCATCCTCAGGATGCACAGGAGCCTCAGGCATGTGCTGACAGACTGTTTCCAGCTTAACCCACCAACAGAGCCTGCAGCAAGTCAGCCCACCACCACTTGCTTTGAGTTGGTATCTACAAAGTGGTGTTTTAAAGATGCAGCAGTGGCATTTTTTCATTGTATTTTGATTACACTGGGAGTGATATTCTTCCACCCAGGTGCCTAAATATGATTTAGGGGTTAGTGTCACTGCCAGCCAGGGCCACTTGAGATGTCTTCAGCTGCCACTCCAGAAAGACCTGGGTTTCCCACTGGTCCCACTACCTGTGTTGAGAAGCCTGAATCAAGCCTGTGGACTGAGCAGAAGATTTGGATTCCTGGTTTATGGCTGGGAGTCCATGTGCACGCATCTAACTACTGCTGAGCTCCAGAACTGAGGCCCATACTATGTCTTTAGTCTGATGCTATTTAGACCCAACCTGTTCATGCCCATGCTTGCAATGCTCTATTTTGGGTGAGCCAAAGTCTTCCTGGTGCTGTCAGAAGGGCACACACTGCACCAGCATGATGTACAGACACTGAGCTTCCCCTCCTCACTGACTCCATGTCTGCACTGCATTTAATTCACACCTCCGACACTGATAAATTCCTCTCCCAAACAAGGTGCTCTCCAGGGTCTTATCCATTCACTGCAGTGTTATTCAGTCACAGCACAACCCAAGGAATAGAATATGTCTTCTCTAACTCTGCCAGACAAGCATTTTGCATTTCATGAGGGCAAATTTAGAATGGTTCTTGGCTGAGCCGAGAGCCGGCAAGTGAGGCAATCTGATTTCAGGCAGGGCAAGACTCAGATGATGAGGGAGTGCCTTATCACTCTACAGCCTTGGCAAAATACTCACCCACTGTCTGAGGAAAGGAGCTTTGAAGTGGTTCCCCCAGGCAGCTGACTTGGGCTCCTCACTCCAGGACACAGCTGGTCCCACAATCCAGACAAGCACATGCAGGAGGGGAGCCACGCTGGACCCCAAAAGCACCCGAGGCATAATCTGCTCCTCCTTCTGCCAAATTGCAGAGACCCAGCTCTGGCCTCCTGCCCTGCTTTGACTTCTTCCTTTTTGTCAGTGTCTCACAGGCATCTCCTCCCTGACCCCAAAATTGTCTGCCTCCAACATTTTCTGTAACAAACTCTTCCCAATCCTGCCAAAGTTGATGGAAACCCCTCATGAGTTAGAGGGAAGGTCAGAGACCACGTCAGGAACCCAGCCCTGTGAGTGAAAGCAGTCATTACAGGGTTTGGGTGCTCCATGACCCTTTTGTTTAAACCAATTGTTTCTCTATTGAGACTTCATGAACAATGAAAATAACAGCAATGGTTGAGGCCACCCATGGCATGTTTTACATATCTCCTCTTCCACACAGTCACCTTCACTGCTGTTTCATAATGCTGGAAATCAAGTTTACTGACAGGACATGCCAAGCAGATGAAGAACTATTTGGAGATGTGGCTGAAGCAGCCCCATGGAGAAGTCTTGAACTAACAGGAAATCACTGGTGAGATACCTCAAGGAAATCACGTTTGGAGCAATCTCAGCAATAGCTTTCAGTCTGAATACAGACACTTGCTTTCAGACATCACCGACAGCTCAAACTTTTCCATCATGAGCTGTTTAAAGAAATGAAAAATGCCTGGTAAAACAAATGTTCAGGGCACAAGTGGGGCTCGCACAGCACAACAGTTGAGTTCTGCTCACCCCCACTCACAAGGAGGAACATTAAATGCCCAGACCCCAGGCGGGTCTGCCAGGAGGGCCAGTACTGTGCAGCTAGTCCAACAAGCAGACGCTCAGAGAGCCTGGGTTGTTTATCCTGTGGAGGAGAGACAGAGAGGGATGCAATTGCTTTCCTAGAAATTCCTGCTGGGGGGCAGAGGAGCTCCTCACCTCAAAAGACAATGCTGGCACAAGTTTAAATGATTATGAATAATTCAGTTTGGAAAATCAGATGAGAGGAGGGATCCATCAGATTTTGTGTAGGACAATGGAAAAAAGGGTCTAAATTTCTTCCTGACTGGAGCCTGCTGTGCTTATGAAAGCACAAGTGTGTCAGTGGGGTGAGCAAACAAGGGAGCTTAGGCTGGCAGGAAAATACAGGATTTTGGAATGGAAAAAAAATGAACACATTTTCAGGTAGAGAAGCGCTTCTTCCAGGGATTTTGTAGCACCAGGAGTGCTCTGCACACAGGGGCCCTGAGATAAGCAGTGTGTAGCACACAGTTTTGCCCTTTGCTGCTCTGTGCTGCATGCTCCTGTCGGTGTCAGCACGCTCCAGGCTAATGATGTCCCAGCAGTAAGATGATTGCTTTTCTCTTGATGCACGCCTTCTCTCCTGTTTTAAAATGCAAACTCACCGCTGATGAGATTTGCACTATACCATTGTGGACACTTCTGATGTCCCACGTGGAAGGTGCCCATTATCCCATTTACAGCCCCATCATTAGGCCAGCAAGATCCCGGCTTCCCTTGTCTCCTGTGTGCAGTGCAGCATTTCTGCTCGTCTGTCACTCGGTGTCTGAGCTTCCTTATGGTTGTATCTGCATATCTCTGCAGTGATACTTTGCCTGCATGCCAGGAACAGCTCTGTCATACCGCATGGAAAACAAAGCCCTCCTAAAGCCTGAAGAGTACTGAAGAGTATCCCTAAAAATCTTTAAAAGAGAATAAGAATGTAAGTTTCATCTAGTGTAAATTGCCTAGTTTCAAATTGCTCATGGCTAATTTATATATTGAGGGAAAGATAGTTCAGCTCTTCCAATATTGAATATGATTTTTGTGTCTATATAACATCATAAGGACCTACATATTGAATAAATAAAGCGTGGGTAGGGCTAGTCATGATTTAATACCACAAAATTATGTCATGATTAAATCACTAAATTGTTAGTCATGATTAAATCCTACTAAACCCTGCAGTGCAGGAACATTAGTGAGAGCAGCTAAAGCTTTCCTCCTCCACCCTCAGAGGTTCCCATCCATCCCACGTTGCCCACCTTAAAGCTGTGTGCCAGGTAAGGCAGTGCCAGGCCAGGGGGCTGCTGCAGGCACAGCTCTCCTCCAGGGTTACAGCAAATTTCCATCCCATGCCATCTTTATAAAAATAAACTGCTCTCACTCTCATCCCCGAGTGGAAATGTTCCTCTGAGGCAGCGTATTTCATTTTTAAGTAATAGCCTGCGGTGGCTTTTTCCAAAGGCCCTTTACTGCCTGGGAGTGTTTTTATTTGGTGGGTGAACAGTGACATCTGCTGGGAAAAATCCCCGGGAGGTGGACTGTATTCTCGGGGCGTCCAGCATCCCTGCACACCTCCATCCCCTGTACCTCCTTCATGCCTCCCTCCCCTCCTTCCCTCTGCCAGCAGGGGCAGACAGGGTTTTCCACTGCCCACAGGGCTCATGAGCTGCACACCGTTCATTCCAGACAGGAACAATTAAGCCTATACAACAATTGCTTGCCTGACTGTATTAAGGAGCAGTTGACAAAATTCACTAGGATTGAATCTATTTTCTTCTTGCTTTTTCAAGTGCTCGAGGTTGCACGTGTGCGTGGGGCATGGGGTCATGGCACACAGTGGCTGAGTGGCAGGAGCATCTATCCAGAAGTCTCTCTGAGCATTGTGGTACTTCATGTCTCTCCCACCTGTGCTACTCTGACTCCTCCACTGCCTCCCCTTTTATTATATTTACAACAGGACTTACCTAAAAGTGAAATTGCATGGCAGAATTGCCAGCAAAAACTGACAGCAAGGACTAAGTTACTCCAGGCACTGGAGTGTCTTTTCAGCCAGAGTGCAGCACATCTCTGATGTCCTGTATAAATGACAAAGTAAAAATATTTCACTTTGCCTCCCATTAAAAAAACAAAACAAAACAAAAAAAAAAAAAACAAACAAACAAACAAACTATTTACATTAGGAAAAATACAATCTGCCACTCTGAGTGAAGCACTGGGCCTGCCATGCAGCAAGCTGTGCACTTTCCCAGCTTCTTTGAGGCATTAGAAATATACTTCTCAAAAACATTAAGACATTAAAATGCATAAAAGCAAGATTCAGACACTATACAGGGCCTTCATTAGGGTCAGCAGCCCTCTGACTGTATGGTGGTGGTTAGGTGATTTTGCAAGAGCTCTGTTTTCTAGTTTCCCCTTTAATTTCCCAAGTGCCCAAGGAGAGAGGTGTGTGGCTACAAGCCCATCCAGAATGATGCTCTATCTCCCTGTTGGGGTCCAGCTCCTTCCCATACTGCTTGCCATAGGGTGTTGTTTGTGAGGCTCTGGCCTTGTGGAGGATACAGGCAATTAAACAGGAGTTTTCTGAGGAAGGTAGCTCTGAATGACTCTGCCCACTGTAGCCCAAATGCCTTCTGACTTGAAGATATCATCACATAACCTACTTTCTTGCTTTGTTTGTAACAACCTGACCTACAGAAAGACACAGAAATGTCTCAAGAAAGGTGAAAAACATCCTCAGAGAAGCTACTGAGAAACATCTTCAGTGAGGAAAACACCACAAGGTGGGGTGAAGTGTTCAGAGCCAGGAGGAAACAGATGAGAAGAAAGTGGAGAATTTGGGAGACTCTCTCCCCAACTTTGGGAGAGGCAGAGAGATGAAAGGGAGAGACACTGGGGAAGAGAGATTGTGAAGGAAAGAAATACTGAAACAGGGGCAGTCTTAAAGCTCTTTTTCTATTTTCTCAATGTGGCAGGGGGATTTTCACCTGAAATTACACATGAAAATATAATTTTTAAGCTAGGGAAAAGAATAATAAACACATCTGACTTTCTGTTTGTGATGTGAAGAAGGAAAAAAAAATTCAAAAGTAAAATCTTCCAAAAGATTCTTTGGAAAAAGAAACCTTCATTTTCATATTACTGCTCTGTGACTCTTCCCACATAGCTGAGCATTTTCATATGAATCACCAGTTTACTCAGAAGAGTCAACACTCAGCTCACAGCACTGAGAAGGAAAGCTGGGACAGCCAGAGCCACAGCCTTGCTTGATTTAGACCACAGAGCTGGAGATGACACAGCAGGTGTCAGGAAGCCCTTTCAGACTCATGCTCTGATACAGGGGGAGATCTGATGGGAACCCACAAACAACAGACAGCTGAACAAAGCACTTAAGACAGCACCAGAAAATACATGTTTCTGCACAGGCAGGACTAACTTCTCTTGCTGTGAAGCAATCAACATGCATCTGCTAAGCAAAAGCTGGTGTTTAAAGCAGGCAGAATGATCGCTAAACAAACCTGCACTGAGAAGGAGGCTGAGTAACTGAGCCCCAAGGAGCTGCACATATATGCATGTGTTTGGGTGTGCATTCAAATTTAGCATATTGGCAACAGCACTTCTGCAAAGCAGTCAAAATCTTGAAGTTAGCACCAAAAGGGTGAGGTTCAAAAAATAGGCTGAGGAGTCTTTCTTCTCTTTGTGCCAGTACAGTTTATACTTCTTCATGTTTCCAACATTTCTCCATCAAGCTAGACAGGGTCAACTCTCTTTCTTACATCAAAACAAGAGATGTTCTGCTGCTTCCTTTGATTCTATCGGCTTTATAAAGACTGAAAACTGTAAGCTGGTGACCAGAGAGTAAGAAATGGCAGGCCTTTATTCCTTCTTAATGCACAAGTAAATTCAGCAAAGGACCAGAGAGACACAAAAGCAATAAACAGCCTCCTCTGATCAGGGACAAGAGGAAAGCCCAAAGCAACATCATGAGAAAGTGAAGTTGAAGGGCAAAATGCTGCACCTCTGAAACATGGTGTGAAACAGGGATTAAATGTCTCTCCACTCTTTTGTCTTAATTAGCAGCTCCTGCTGAGGACAGCCTGGCCAGCCTTTCCAGGCTATGTTGTGAAAGAAAAAAACCTCTAAGGATTTATGTGAGGCAGCTGTGCTATCTGCAGAATCCCAATTATATCTAACTTCCAGTACTGCTTCAGTATGTTTGAAGTCCAGAAAGTAGGACTGGAAGTAAATGTGCTGGGGTTGTAACAGGCTTGCTCTCTACTCAAAATTTCAGAGCTACCTACTCTTAACATGCACTCAGGAGACTGCCTGGTTGAAAGGAGGCTCAAAACTTGTTTTAAATTTGTGAGACTCCAAGTCTCCTTATCACAGTTCACTGCACTAAGAATACTTTGTCCCTTGAGTATTGTCCCTAATAGTGGCTTAAACAGGAGTCTTGCCGCGACACCTTCGTTGTTCCCAAGGCATTGCATTCTCCCAGATCTCCAAAATAAATAATGCAAAAAAAGCCTTGAAAGTAGCAAAAAATAAAAGCTTCCCAGCAAACCCAGCTGTCACTGACAGAGCATAGGCATGGTGCTTCTGCAGTCTACCTCAGCACTGCCTCTCGGTGTACTGCACTTGGCACTGCAGTCTTTTTAAATCACAGGCATGTGATCCTTCCCACAAGAAGAGGTTAGAAAATGAGATTAACTCTTACAGTGACTTACTCCTACTGCAATAACTGCTGTTAGGAATGGTAAGCCTGCCTGAGAGACTGGAAAAAGTGAAACAAGGTAAGTAATTGTAAGGCATGAAGTCAAGCTTGGCTTTTGTGTTCACAAGATCATTTTCTCCCTCTCCTCTCTTCTGCAGCCTCCCTCCATAAGGGAATTGTCTGACTGGGCCAGCTTTCTTATCTTCTTCAAAGTGAAGGTCTTCTGCTTTTGTCACCCAAGATGCTTTTTATTCCCTTTAAACTACAGCAACTTCAAAGAAGACCAAACATTTCTTATAAAAACAACCAACAAAAGACTGACTCCTGTTTTCCTTAGGCCAGGAGGATGGCATGGTTTCACCAGAGGACCAGAAAGAAGCAAAAGCATGGAGCAGTCCTCTCTGATCATGTGTCTGCATCGTGTTTCAGCTGCCTGCAAACAGTTCAACTGGTGGGTTCAACTTCCAGCGCTCGTGAGCAGATGGTGCTTAGGTGGAGGAACATTCCTGTTGTAACAGCCTATAGGCTTTTCAACAGCTTTCATGCTGTGTGATGCAGCGTGGCACGGAGCTGCGCGGGGAGAGCGACTACCAAGCTAAAGGCAAGAGCATATGTGTAAGTGTGAGTTGTGGCTATCTGTGTGCAGTGAAACAACATGGGCTGTTAGCCTCTCTCTTCCTCCTCTCCCACTCAGGTGTCCGAGCAGAGCCACACATGCTGTGTGCTCTCGTGGCTTTTCAGCTCTGGAGGTATCATCACAGAGTCACAGAATAATGAGGCTGGAAGAGACCTCTAAGATCATCGAGTCCAACCTGTGTCCTAACACCTCAACTCAGAATCTAGACTATAGCACCAAGTGCCATGTCCAGCCTTTTTTAAAACACATCCAGAGATGGTGATTCAACCACCTCCCTGGGAGGAGCATTCCAGTACTTTATTATTCTCCCAGTGAAATTTTTTTTTCCTAATATCCAATCTATTCCTTCCCTGACATAGCTTGAGACTGTGTGCTCTGGTTCTGTCAGTTGCTGCCCTGGATATGATTAATACAACACATCCTTACATTATATAGGATATATATATCCTATAATTAATACAATATATCCTTACCACAGCTGGGAAAGGAGTGAGAAACAACCGGCAAATATTCCTTAAGAATATTGTTATTTTTTTCAAACTCAAGTAATGAAATATAAACTCATAATAACTAGAAATATACATGGTAAGAGCTTGTCACTTTGTTAACACTCAGTGAGTTCTTCTAAAAAAAATCTGAAAAAAATCAAAATGTAGGAAGATTACATTTCAAGTGCACTTTCAATGGGACAGATGGAAAATTCAGTCTATTCACTATGCCATGATTTTTGGTAGTTGAGCCAACTGCTTCAACTTCAGTAAAACAATTCCTGTTTCTTTGACTACAGCAGATTCTAGGATAAACCCTTTTAAAAACTGTTAACCATGCACTGACACTAGAAAAATAATGCCCATATTTGAGTAAAATACAACAAAACTATGTCATCTGTGATTCCCTTTTTCAACCTGGAGTTCCATAACAGGAGGTACCTTGATACGTCTATTCCTGTTTGAATATATAACTCATTGCAAGCTCCATGACCTCTTATCAGTTTTGCAACCAATGCAACTAATATGTCTCTTTTAATGACAGTGTAGGTGGTTTTACTGTGTCTTTCAAGAAATATTACTTTTATGAATCACAAAAGAAGTTATTGTCTTTTTAAAAAACAAGAAAAACTTTTCAGATGTTTAAAAAATATATTGGCAATACAGTACTTAGAGCCTGATCTTTTCTTGAGGAAGTATATTGAACACCAGACTCCAAGCCAACCAATTAACCTGACACTAGGTTCAGGTATTCCTGCCTGGTCTAAACATTAAAACTTCTTAGCTAACATATTGAGCATGCTTTAAAAAGCCATTTTTATCCTTTTCTAGATAATCCAGAAGAACAAGTGTACCACTTATGCAGCAAAGAATACCAGGACATTCAGCAGTCGTTCATAATTGGCTCCCATGAGCCCCAGTTTTTAAATGTGGAAATGAAGCTGGTCGTGGCATAGTTCATGGGTTTGGCTCAAGTAGAAGCATCAGGAGTGTGACTCATAAAAGTACATGTTGCTAACTCCCTCCATGCTCAGAAGATGCATTAGCACAGGTGTAAAACAGGATATATGTGGCATCACAATGGCAAGGAAGAAACAGCTGTTCTACCCATGCTTTTTTAATCTCCATTATAATTGTATCAGAGTGATAACAATATCCTAGGAAGGAGTGCAGCATTTTCAGACCTGAATTAATTTTTCACCTTAAGGCCTAGTCATTCAGCATGGCACCAACTGGAAGGTACTGATGTGTAAAACACAAGAACTGTCTTTGTTATCAATTAAAAGAAGATTAGCAAGGATGTTGCACTTAAGATTCACACTGGAAAGATTTATCCCTCTTTTGAATGGATCAGTTATTGAAGCTTAAGGAGAACTACTTCAGATTTAGTTTTGCAAGCTCCCAGAATAGTTCTTATTCAAGATGCATGTAACATGTTATGAAAACTCCTTGGTTTTAATTAAAAGGAGAAATTCCACCAGGACTGTAAAACTAGCCATCCTAAAATAACATCTCTGAAGTTTTGGTTCACTCAACCCAGATGACTCTGTTATATTTCCAAACTTTGTTTCTTCATCCCTTAAAGTAAAATAAATAATTTCTTTATATTGTCAAATTATTTGAAAACTGTTAGGTTCTTTTGGGGAAAAGGAATTTTCACATGTTTCCTGCACAGTGAATTAGAAAGACTCACTGAGCTTTCACAAATGCCATTTTTGACATCCTGCAGGAAGAGGAAATACTCAGAGATGCAACACCCCTCAGTCTAGGGAAGGAAACTGGGAAACATCTGCTTGCTGTTGTCCCTGTTTACTGGTACTCACAGCCCCATCACTCCTGAGGAGCCCTGAAAGACATGTCAGGGCAGCTGTCAGTCTTTTGAGCACTTGGGACAAGTGCTGGGGAAAGACAGATGGCCCAGGGATGCGCCCCTGGGAGGCAGCCCATAAGAAGTTGCACAGCTGGGGCTTCATAATTACTAGATCAAACTATTATGGTATGTCTGTTCTCAAATGACACAAAGTTCCTTGTTAAGCCCTGGCCTTTGATGATCTTCTGCTCTGGATAAGTGCCTTTTGCCCTCACCTTTGGGTGACAGCAGGCTCCAGGAGCAGGTCCCACTGGGCAGGGTGAAAGTGCTGACATCAGCTTTGCATTTGTCTGCCCATCACCCCCAACCAGCATGACCCCAGCCCATCCTTTACCTCCATGCTCCTGCAGGATTTTATGCCCCAGCTCAAGGCATGAATCTTGCACCTGCAATTTCCTGACATTAAAGTGTTGCTGTGGTAGGTTAGAGAAGAGTCTTCAAATCACTTTTGAAGGTAGGAAGCCCAGAAAGTCTCACTTCATCATCCTCATCACAATATCAACGACAGCAATAGCAGCAGCAACAACAGTCACAGAGGCAGAGGGCAGAACATGATGCCCAGCTGTGCCATGGGCTGGCTCCAGCCTGCCCTAGAGGCAGCCAGCCTCAAGCCACCTGAACAGGACTGTTTTATACAGTCCTTCATACTGCTGTGGGAGTATGGAATAGCCAGGACACAATTAATCTCTCAGCAGTCACCCACTGGTTTGTCTGCACTAGTAAAATGGGCTGTGCCATGACACTGAGGACAAAAGGCAGAACTCAGCTCTCCCCTGTGTGTGGCAAACCCCTCTCCTCCCAAAATTAGGGTCACCATGTTCAGAGTGCTTGGCAGGAAGGGTCCTTGGCATATGCTGCTCTCCTCACGGTACCCACTATCTGAAGCTGGTAATCAGGACTAAAAAACCCATGGCAGCAGCCAGGATAACCCAGCCAAGCCGTGTGGGAAGCCACAGAGCAGCACTCAAGCATGTGCCCCAACCCTTGTGAACCACAGATGTAGCTCAGATGTCCAGTTAATGGTCACACCCTGCAGAGTCCCCTGATCCAATTCCTGCCAGGGTGCCTCAGACACACTTTTTGACTTTATAAGAGTATACAAATCAAAAGCTGTCAGAAAGGCAGGGCTGCCTCTGGACCACTGGCCAGAAGTCTGAGCTTGTGAGCTGGTGGGAAACTAAGCAGATTTCCTCTGGAATTATGCTTTCCAGCAGTTTAATGGTCCAGGAATTTCAAGCACTTGGCATTGCTAAAGTATATATCAAAAATAGCCAGGAATTGCCTATACCTCTCCACAGAACTGTATGCTCCAACGGAGAGAGTGCTCCAGAAGGGAATGCAACAGGAAAGGAAATAATCTGACGTCTCTGTGGAAAGAAAAATAGATTTGAATTTGAAGGTCCAGAGAGGTAAAGGAAGCAGCACAGAAAGTTTTCCAGGCATCCTGGATTGACCACCTTAAATTATTAGGACACTGCTCTTGATGTAAAATCTGTCAGCCTGTTCCTGTATCAGTACAGTGCAGGAGGCTCAGAGGGATTAGCCTGAGCCACCAGCAAAGAAGAAAGGTTGAATGTGCTGCTTGTGAAAAGCACCAGGACTGACAGCTCCACAAGCGAAAGGGCTTTACCTCTCTTTTCCACTACCTGGCACTGGTAACACTGGGAGATATATTGCATAGCCCACCCACCATTATAAATAAAGAGAACTCTGTGGGAGCCATATACTAGGACAAGTCTGGAACCAAACAGAAGTGAAGTTAAGAAAAAGGTCTGAGAAAAAAGCAATCCCTGCTGGTCTTCAAAGCTGCTCATTCCAACACATGAGAATAATGAAGCTGGACACAAATTTTCCAAAAACTGTTACATTCATCCCAAGCCTCTCTAAGGCCAAACTACTCTTAAACATCACCCTAGAAAATGTTACTCATGTTGACCCAAAGGAATGCCCAAAAAGCCAAACCAAACACCTATCTAGTTAAAGGAAAGCACATGGGCCAATGCCATCTGTTGTCCAGTTACTGTGGATGTGATGTTTTTCTTTTCCCACTCTTCAATCTTATGTATGATTTCAACCAACAATACACATACAAGTTATATTTAAAATAATATGGTGCATACTCATCCCATTATGATGCCATTATAACTGACACTGAATCATTTTTCTACAAACAGGTAAGCACAGGAAGAAGCAGAGGCTCAAATAGTCCTTGGTATCCCATGATTTTTAAAAGTCCTGAAGTCTGAGTCACTACTACACCATGGCTTACCAGAGGAGCAAAACTGGAATGTCCAAGAGATGTCTGCCTTATGTGACACACTCTTAAAGTATCTAGCATCATAGAACTTCAACTAGAGACTGAAAAAAGCTGATGTTTGAATAGTGTTCAAAGGTTTTGTCTGGTCTCAAGAATTAACTCCAGAAGTAACCACCAAGGTCTACATCTTCTGTTGGCAGGTTGTGAGCACCAGACACAACCAGCTCCTGGCTAAGGTGGAGCAGAGCAATGTCCTCGTGGCCTCAGAGGGCAACTGAATGCTGGCACAAATTCTGTGCTGGAGGAATGCGGCTTTACAATGTAGAAAATAGAGCTGCTCCAACAAGAGGTGGTTATTTAATTATAGCACTTTAAAAGAGAAGCTTTATCTTCAATAAACAAAGCATGTGCAAGCAATCACATAATTTAAAATATCAACTACCTGTGCAGTGCAAAAATATTGCTCTCAATTGCTTTTTTCAAACACAGCTCAACTCCATGCATGTGGTTTGTCTGCTCTCCAGTGCATGAAACTACTCCCTGAAAACCAAGATAAATATGCACAAGAGACAGGACTAAATTGCCTCACGTCTTTCAGAGCAAAAGCCCCCAACAAGCTGTATTGTAACCAGCTGATATATGTACATAAATATACTGGCATCTCTCCAACACTAAGTGAAACCTCTTTACAGCTTCCTGTTGAACTTGTAGAGTTCCATGTGGAGCTTTCCCACTCCTCTGTCAGTAACCATGCCTCTAAACCAGAGACAGTGGGAGACAGTAGGAAAGCATTGCTCACCTGTAAAAAGCAGAATATCTTTAAGCTATGACAAAACATGTTACATTTATCCATTACTGGTGTTTCTACTTACCAGAGAGGTGCAGAGAGGCTGAGGCACAAAAGTTCAGTGAGTTACTAGGGCTTACCTACAGCTACAGTTTCTAACTAGTGATGTGGTGAGTGTCAGAGCTGAGGAACAAACATATTTTACCTGAACCACAGCCCAGTGCCCAAGCTAGCACTCCCACCAGTCCAGTGTGTGTTCCACAGGGACTTGTTGGGCTCAGAGACATGGCTATGAAAACTGGGAGTCACTGCTCCAGTGGAGTGTATGGACCTGGAAGTCATTGTATCAGAAGAACTTAAGTCTAAAGGGATTATTTTGGTATTAAAACCGCCCATAATTTATTTACCACATTAAAACCCCACAGGTATTTAAAAAGTTATCATCTGAAGTCAGGTAGATTTTTTTTTTCCCCACAACTCAAAATCTTCTCTCTTTTGACACTACAGTGTGTGTTATGCTGTTTTGGATCTACACATGCCTGAAACATACACATATTTTGACCAGACACCCCTCAATTAAAAGTATGAATAATAGTCCATTTCTCTCCTGTACTATTTTTGGATTTTCTTCCCTTCCCTACTATAAAACAACAGACTGATTGAAAAACAGACTTTTCCCTGGGAAATCAGATTAGAAAATATTTCATCAACTCTGTGCAGTTTAAACTCCAAAGCAACCTTGGGGCTACCATGCAAAATTTTCTGAATATCTGACAGCTGGGGCCAATCATAGCCCAAAATTAGGGAAAAGAACAGAAATTAGCAAGCAAAGAGCTGTCTTGGACACCCAAAGGGAAAAAAGACAGCTGCCAAATCTTTATACCAAAAAGTATTTGAACCCCTCAGTCTGATCAGTATTCCCAGTCATGATTTTCCTGCTGGAGTTATGCTTCTAACTCAGGTCAGCCTTGTCCTGAAAAAAACAGGGAAGAAAAAACTATTCTTAACCCTGTTTAGCAAACATACAAGTGGCTTTTCTTCTAATTTATTTAGAGTTTCTGTCTTATTTGCATAACACAAAGGATGAAATCTATGAAATCTTCATTAGAAGAAGGGCTCAAAACTGGTTGGCACAGCCCCAGGGTTTGTATTGCTATCCAAAGGCAGAGGTAGACTGACCTCTCTTCACTCACCTCCCTCTCTCCCTTCCTCCCTCACCTGGGAGCGCAACAGAGGCAGAATTTATCCCATGTTAATCTGCTGGGTCTCACCAAAAGAATCAGTAGGCACGAGGATTTTGAATTAAGCAAATGAAGCAGAACACAGATTTGAAAACAAAGAAATGTCCTGACTGCTCATGGGCACAAGAGGGTACTTGGGTCAATCCTTGCCCTTTCACAGCTCCTTTTTTTCCTGTGAGAACTGACGTGGCAGATGTTGGGGAGACCCAGAAACTGGAGTGACTTGGTTTGCAGGAATGTCTACTCTGAGAATTCCCTGGGGCTTGGAGAGGGGTGGGAGCCTGATTAGTTCAGAAGGCTCTCCATGCTGTACCTAATCCCAAAGTAGCTCCAGGCAATCCTGGGATTTTATGGGCAGGTACAGACAAACCTGGACTTGTTCTACAGGCCAGAGTGCTGGGACAGGAAGGACAGGATCATGGCGTGGATGGCAGCTGGCTCAGTCATGCCAGATCACTGCATTAACCCAGCACTGAACCTGAGCTCTGCTCCAAAAATACTTGGCTTTTCTCAGTACTAACACAGGTTTACAGCTTTCCAGAGCTAAGCCTGTAAATCCATATGGGGAGGGACACTTCGTAGATTGACAAACTCCGGTCTCTGGCAGTTTGGGAATCCTTTTGCTGTCTTCTGTCTCACACTGCCTAGAAACTCAAATAATGCCTCAATTGTGAAGGTAGCCCCAGAAAATTATCAGCTGAGCAACAACAATACAGCGCAACCAAGATTTCACTGGAGGATTTGTAGGGAACAGAGGTTTTAAGGCAAGTCCAAAAGAGCAGCTGTTTTCATCCTGTTACTGCTCAACTGTGGGGCTGCTGAGCATTTTCTATAATATTACCTGAGCAGGGGCCAGGATATCCAGCAAGATTAATAGAGCTTGTTTCTTGGCTTTTCTGAGCCACAGCTTAATGAAATAATTTGGAATAGATTGAACAGAGTTGGCCAAGTGCCCAACACAAGCCTCGTCGCCACTTGGGGAAGAGTAACAGGCATCAGTATGAGAGGCTACAGGTTTTTGCTGCCAGGGGTTTTATTATATCTCTCCTGATTTACAGGGCCAGGCCTGGGAGGTGCCTTACTCTGCAGCTCCATCTTTTGGCAAATATCAGGTACAAAACAGATTGCACAGGCTCTGTGTACTTCAGGCAGAGATGCATGATAAGTACTTTTTAATACAAAATACTCCTCATTTCCTTAGCAATAATGGAGGGACATAACTCTCACCTAAAATAGAAGAGGGAATTCTCTCATGTACTTCCTTCAGTGTTTGTTATGTTGCCCTGGAAACAGTCCCCAAGTCAGAAAATGGCAACTGAGAAAGAAGAAACAGGCATTTGTGGGCAGGTTTTTAAGATGATTTTTTAAAATACATAATTACATTTTTTGAACCGATACCATTTTATAGTAATGAGAAAATATTTATCAATTCCCGAGTAAGCACTTTTATTTAAAAATAAAGTTTGTCATCTTCTTTTCTGACCTGCCAATATGCCTCTCTGATGGCTGATGTAATCATGAAATATCCGGTTACACTGTTCTCCTTGTTTGTAGGTCAGTATGTCTCAGGGAGAAAAACAAAAAGCAAACAATTAATTTGCCTTTAATTATTACTGTTTGCTGCCCCATGGGCTTCTGCAGCCTGTTTGACTGATGAGCTGATGGGCACCTGTGCTTCTGAGTGAACTTGAGTGATTTATCCTAGTTGATGTAGTGGTTTTGCCATAAGTACAGAATAGACAAGCTAAGCTTTTTTAGACCTAATAAACCATGGTAATGCCTGGATCTGACCTGGATTAAAAGTATTTTAAATATGTACAATACTAAATGTAGACGATTACTCAAGTTATCTTGTTATAAACTCAGGTTCTGGGAATGGAGAGGAATAAAATGTGCATACAAAACAGTCTTGGATAGCCAAGCGCAGAAGATTTTTTGCTGAGAAAGCTTGAAAATGAGCAAATAAATGGAAGAGTGAAGATGGTGGAAGGCACAAAAAAATAATTAAGTAAATCAAGAGAGGAACTTGGGTGACACACCAGTAAAGCAAGATGCCATCACAGATGAATGCAGCTTTTTCAAACAGAAGATGGTGCTTTTTGAGAGGAAGAATATAAACTACATCTTCTGGCTTCTAAATTTAACTGTGAAGAGTAAGAAAAATGCTTGGGTGTCACTGGCATTTTGTCAGAGATGTCTCGTAGTGCTAAAAAGAGGAACAGTTAGGAAGGGAAAAGAATGGAACAGAGAAGCAATACTGAAAATACTTTTTATTACCTAAACTAAGCACATCATGATCAGTTCTGGACAGCTTGAGAAGGACAAAAGAGACATGAAATGAGTTTAGAAATGATAATGAAAACAATTAGAGGTATGAAAAGCTTCTAGATGAATAATAAAATCAAACCTGTTCACTTCAGAGAAGGAAAAAAGATAAAAGTGTTCAAAATTAATGAATGGCACCAAAGAAAGAGGGTTCTGCTCATCATTTCCCATCATAAAGGAGCAGAAGGGCATCTGCTGAAAATGACAGAAAAAGGATGAAGAATAATCCTTTCCCACAGCAACTGTCTGATGCTATTCCTCTCCATCAGAGACAACTGAGAGCAGGAATTAATTTTTGTGAATTAAAAAGCAATGGACATTTTCATGGGAAAAAAAAAAAAAAAGAATACATCAAGTGCTAAAAGTAAAGATGTAATTTTATTTTAATGGAGGCTGTCTTCCAGGGTAGGCTGCAGGATATACAGTGATCTTTAAGGGTGGGCAAGAGCAAAATTTTTCCCCTCCAAGGAAATTCTATTTAACTATCATGCTCTAGAATTTCTCAGACTTTTCACTGCCAAACCTGGCACTTTCCACTGTCCCAGAGAGGATGCTGCAGCAGATGCAGGAGTGGCTGGTCATGGAGCAACAGGTCCTGTTCTACTGTACCAGCAAACAGGAAAAATCTGGAAAAGACTAAATGTGGCCACAGAGAGACAAAAAGAGACAGAGCTTGCAGGAGTGCAAAAATTAAAACCAGACCCACAGTTCAGCTCAGTTCCCAAACATCCAGACTTTGAGAGAATAATGCTCCCACTTGGAAAACAGCAGGAGAAAAAAGAGACAAGCTCTGGGCAAAAAATATTCAGGAGTGTCTTGGTTTAGGGCAAATTTAGGAGCAAAATTCCAAATGGGGACCCTCTAGAAAGCAAACTTAAGATGTCCTTTTCCTTATTTGTTTAAGATATATAAACATTTTTCAAGAGAAGTGGGAAAAAACTGTTTATTTAACAAGCAAAGTACTCACAAACATGAAAAAAAGAGAAAAATATTAAATAATGGAACTTTTCATTGTTCTGGAGAGATGGTCAATTTGGTCTCTCAAGAGAGAGAGTCTCTCAAGAGAGAGAGTCTTTTTCATGGGATGTAGCTTGGCTCACTCACTGTTTTTCTGGGGCTCGGGTCTTTCTTGCTGGGGTTTGGGTCCCGGCCACAGTGCAGCCTGGGGGCCCCCGGACCATAGTCCTGGTGTTCCTAGACTGAACAATAGCTGAACAGTTCCAAAAAACTTCTGGCCTCAGCTAACTAGAAAAAAAAAAACTGACTAAGAGCAAAGGAGAGCTCTGTCCCACTGTCTGTGCTGCAGACACCACAGTCTGTGAGAAGGCAAGCAGGGCAGCCAAGTGCAGTTTCTGCAAACAATCTGTGAGCTTATTCTCCCCGCCTTGCTCTCGGAACCACTCTTAAGGGTGCAGAACTTAACATCCAGCATAAACAGAACACACAATTTGGGATACAAGCATTGTAAAGTCACCCTAGGACAAGGAGAGATTAATAAACTCACAAGCTGCTGTGTCAAGTGAAGACTGGAGAGGGTGTCTATGCTCTAGAGAGGAACAAAGATACCCTGTGTTTTGCTAACTGGTCTCATTTTCACCCATGGCACTCACACATACTAACTCATATTCAACTAATTGACAGCTTTCCTGTGGTTTTGCTATTGTTGAAACACACTGTAAGAACAGGTACATTAATTTCATTTTTTTTTTTTTCTTAGTGACTTGGCTAAAACTAAATGTTTTTTGGGTTTTTTGAAGATATGAAATAGAAAAATAGCACCAATTTTGGCATAGCAGCCATATTCCACTTTTTTCAGCTCTGTGTTAAAATTTTCAGTAAGGCCCACTGTGCTGCTCTCAGATATTACGTGAACAAACAGGGATGTTTCACCACTTTTGGAGAGCAGAAGCCCCTCTCTCTCTGCTGCCTGTTCAGGAACTCAGGGTTGGCCAAACACCTAGCTTACAAACAAAGATTTGTGAGCAGAAAGAGATGGTGTAACACGTACACAATACTCAGTATTTCAGAAATGTGCCACCCTCTTCCTTGTTTCAGCATGTTTTCAGAGATGTTCTATCTCTTCACAAGCAGAAGAGGTTCTGAAATGCAACTGCTACTACTTTGGGTATGTGGATGGCTGTTTCAAGCATCAGTTCTGCTCCACGTTTTTTATTGTTTTGCCATTTTAACTTCACTTGTCTCACATGATCTTCTAATGCAGCATCCTCCCCAGGTAGCATGGTGAATTATGCAGCCGCTCTGCTTGAAGAGGTGAACATAACATAAGCTTTCACACAACTAATGGGTACCATTTTCCAAAAGTCCAGATGAAAAGATTCCCTTGACACCTCTATTCATGCATTATATGTGTTTATTTTTGCTTAGCGACTTGAAATTCCATAATATAAAAAATCATTTATTTGCAAGTAGTATTCCTTTCCCTTAAAGAAGGGAATAGAACATTACTTGCTCAAAGTTCTTTCTTCTATAAAGGACAAGCTGCTTTTTTTGAGGGCCGTGCACTTGCTCTGAGATTTTCCCCATTTCTGCACGAGAGTTCATCCTCCACTCTCAGCCAGAGGAGAGAGCCAGGCAGAGCAGCAGGGAAAACCAGCCAAGAACAGCCTGGGAAAATTCAGACACCTCTTTCCTTCAGTCCCTCGACACACACTGACAGAAAGAAATATGACTGAGAACACCACCAATCTGATCTGCTCTTTGATTTTTAATTTTTGTATAGAGGGACTGTTCCAGTACACAGATAATGATCAGAAAGATGATGAGGTTTTGCCATAATCAATATAAGCTTTGAACCAGTACTTGGAATGGTTAGCATTTTAATACAGACAGAAATATTTTTCTCTCCAGCATCAGGCCGGACTATTAACCAGTAGAAATACTTACTCACAGACTTTTCACAATCAGGTTCTCAGTCTGCATAAGACTTCTCCAGTCAGAGAGAGGTATAAGGATTTCAGTGAGGGGGGGGAAAAAAAAGCCAAAAGACTTTAAGTAGCTTACAATGTATAAAAGCTTTTGAAGAGATGATGAACATCAGTGAGACAAAGACAACCTTGTCTACACAATCATCTACAGCCCAAACTCCTTCGAAGACAACAGCAGGGTAAAGTATAAATAGAAAACCAAAAACTTAGTAAATCTGATATCTTCAGCCTCTTCAGTGGCATCAGGTGCTCTCATATCACCTGGTTCTGCATCCCTCTCCCTGTAAACTGATATTGTGCTTTCCTGGGTTTACTGAAGCCCAGTTGAGACGGGCAGCTTGAGTTAAAAACTTAACCCAGTGAAGATCAAAGTGATTGCGGCAGAGAATGAGCATGTGTATGAAACCTGAAACAAAAACCAGAGGAAAGACCCCTTCTGCTGCTGCTCATCCCTAGGCTTGCCCTGCAGGCACTGCACCCAAAGACTTGGACCCAACCTTGGATGTACAGGTCACATAGGGCAGGGAGTGGGGGTGGGGGGGGGGGGAAGGGAACAACTTTCCTTCCTACTCAAGCCTTTACAAGTAGCAATAACTTCAGCTGGACAACTTTGCATCTGTGTCAATTAATGCAGCTCAGCAGTTGGGGAACTGTGCATCTTGTAAACCAACACTAGAGTGAAACCCCTCTCATTTGAAGAAAAGTAATTTACTTTGCCAAGCCAACTCAATGTCACTTTTCTAAAAAAGAAAAATAGGCCAGCTAAGCCAGAATGTAAATTTACAGAGTGATTTGGAGAAATTAAAAACTACTTTTGACAATTAGAAGGAAATAAGAACAGGGGAAATTATAATGTACCAAGTAGAGCAGAATGAGATCCATCCATGCTAATGCAGAATTCTTTCTCATTTGTTTTTCAGGAGTGTCTTCAGAGATATTGAAATGTAGCCTCTACACCTCAGACTGGCATCAAGAACGACAACAATAATAATAAATCACCATATTTCAAAATCAAGACGAAAAACTAGGTTTTTTAGGTTCTATTCACTGTCTTAATAACTTGTACTTATTAAAACTCATACAAAATTCAGAGAAGACAGTGAGATTCATTGAACTTTTGAAAATCAGCAACCAGTCAATTCCTGTGACAATGCTTTAGGCTCATGAAAAAGTCTGACAGAAATAAAAAAGATGTTCTTGCATTTTTTCAGTGTTAGTTGTTATCAATCTGAATCCAAATAAGCATGTGTGCACACATACATGCATGGATATGCAACTTACAAGTTCATTATAGTTTCCTTCCTCCTGCAAAAAAAAAAAAAAAAAAAAAAAAAAAAAAAAAAAAAAAAAAGAGGTTGTGTTGTTTTACCAATGCAAAATATTAGTAAACTCTGAATTGGTTCATTCCTGGTAAAGTGAAAATCATGAAAATCCTGTGTGCCCTCACTTGCTCCTTCACCTCACTGCACTTTTCAGACCCGCTGTAGCAAGCCAGCCCCCAGCAAAAGTTCAGAGCCTTATGACATCCCTGAACCAGGCAAAATCATCAGCCCTGTGGCTTTGAATGAGTGGGGCAGCCAGGGGAGATGGAGGGAACAGAGGAAAAACTGCTGTATCACTGTGGAACGCTTGGCACCCCATGGCAGGAAATGAGACAGCAAAGTCAGCTGCAGTCAAGCCTAATCCTCACTGGCAAGGGGGAGAGAAGCAAAGGGACAGATGAGGAGGAAACAGCAGGGATTTCCCCTTAGCAACAATGATATTTGAAAGCATACGGACATAAAGTATTTTTGGGCTGCCTGGACACTTAGCAGGAGCTGGGGATTATGTGTGTGCAGGAGAAGAGGCTGCAAGAGCTTTGGGAGGATACTAAACTGAGTGGAAAATGCCTAAATCTCTGGTCTGCTGTGAGAGGGAAGCCGCAGCGGTTTATTTTAGACAAAACAGGCTTCCTGGGACCTCTGCTTATCACAGTGACCATCATCATGGCAATGTTCAAGGCACCTACTGTCTTCACCTCTGGCTTCTCTCCACAAAGGGTATAACACAGGCACTTTTATTGTCAACACTTGCGATTATTTTGCCTGTGAAACTCAATGCAAGGGCACCTAAATCTTCTTTCATGAGCCTCCCAGCTCAAACGAAATACAAATGATAGAAAAATACCCCAATTTAAGCTAGATAGAAAGGCCTCTATCATTTCTACCTGTACTTCCTGGTAGGTCCATTGGATCAAATGTCTGTGACTGATAGAACAGCCCAGCTCCAAAGTCTGCCAGCAAGCAGAACTGACAGGCTCTAACAGAGGAACCCAGAGCAAGGACCCTAAAACATCCCCATATCGCATATTACACTGCAAAAATGTCCGACAGACACCACCAGCAGGAACTCTGCCCAGATTTGTTAAATAACTCCCTACTGATAAGGATTGCATCAGCTCTCCAGATACAGCTCAATCATGCCAGTGATTTTTTGCTGTCCTTGAATTTCTAAAGTACACAGTGAAAGTGTTTTCCTTTTTTTTTTTTTAAGTGCTGTCAAAAATCAGACTGCCCCATATGTTTTATATTTTCAGTTCATTTGCTGAGATGGAGAATACCTTTGGGCAAAGTCGTTGTTTCTTTAAACTTAACTCAGCTGTGCTACCCATACAGATGAACAGTTTTCAGAAGTACAGACCACTGTGGATTCTGTGGATTCTGTGCCATGTGGATGATGTCTCGCCTTGTGTCATTTTTCAGTTTCAGTATTCTTTGTCCTCAGTTTATGCATCATTTCCCCATTTCTCCAGTCCTCCTTGAACCATCTCAAAATTGGAGTTAGGCAGCAGCTAAACTGGAAGACTTGCTCTGACCATCCCTGCACTCCTTGCTGCAAATAATCTCCTCTGTTGAAAAAATCTCTCCCCATTGTGGGGGCAGCTTCCCTCTAGCAGTAGTTCATGCAATGGGATTTTGTGAAGGGTCAGAGTAGCCTTTGCTCTCCCTCGCAAAAATCCTAGCTGGGTCATGCCACTGTGCATCAAAAAAAAAAAGAGCAGAGTCAAAAGAGCACCCACCTCATGCTGCCCTCCTGGCTGAGAGAGGAGGCAGCCCTGTGTGTGGAGGGTGCTAGTCAGACAGAGTGAAGGAGGCAGGGACGGATCAGGCAGGCCTGCCAAGGGCTTTGGCCATGTCCAGCTGTCTCCCTTTATGTTAACTCTTGCTGCTTTCCCATGCAGAGGGCATGGGTAAAGCAAACCCCAAGAGGAGCTGGCAATAACAAGGCTGTCCAAAAAGCCACCTTGGAGGAATGGGGCAATCTCCACCTTGGGCCCCTGCCTGCACCCATGCCCCCTGCCACTATCCTCTGCCCCCCACATCCTCCCCAGAACTGCCAAAGGAGCCTGTTTGACACATCTTGCCTGTCCATGAGCAGCCTTTCCAATGTCCACAGCCCCTCTGACCTCAGAAAGGTCTCCTCAAAGTGACTGATAGTGTTGTCACATGCTCGATCTGCTTCCTTGGAAGGAAGCCTGGAGCTGCACTTCCACAACTCTGGGACACTTCAGACTGAGCAGTGGCTGAAACTGAATAGCAATATTCCATCCAAGCACCATGCAAAAGACACCTGAATTCACACCTGGAGTGGAGAGGGATCACCAGTCTGCAGCGTTTGGGGGAGGCAGGGGACAGATGAGGACCAGCAACTGGACCAGGAAAAAGCAAAGATGATCAGGAGGACAAAATGGGGAACATGGGTTTGGACGCTGTCAAGAAAATGAGGAAAACAGCATACGGAGAAGTGGAACTGGAAAACTGGGACTGGCTGAGTAGTGAAAGCATGAAAGGGCAAAGCACAGGCTGATGTTAGTGGGAAGAGTGATGCATAAATAAAACATGGTACAAGAAGCACAGGAGGCTGGGGATAACCAGGGATGCAGAGAAAGGAGAGCATGTGGCATCAGAAGAGTGCAAGAGGTGCAAAGCAGCATGCAATGAAAAAGTAGAAAGATTAAAGGAAAAGCTTTGGGAGCTGAGAGGCATTGAGGGTCTCCTTTTTTTAATTTTCTGTCCAGAAATGCCTATGTAAGTTTCTGACGAAGCATCCCAGATCTCCCAAAAGCCCCCAGGCAACCCACAAAGGGCAGCTGGCAGCTGCTGTCTCCCACCTTCTTCATTGCATACCTACCACAGGGAAATTGTTCCACAGGGAAATTGACATTTTTGTCTCAGCTGTTAGCATGTCCACACAAATCAATAGTATGATCAATCCATATGTTTTCTTTGCTGTTTCCATCTGCTGCAGCACACAGCATCATGTAACCTCTGTAGAGAGAGTCTGCACTAGGAGACTGCCAAGGACTCCGCTCCACTGTCCGAGTTCACTTTGTTTTAGGAGAAGAGATCTCAAATGAAATATTTTGAGCCAGTGCAACACAAATATGTTCCTCTGAAATTCAAGCACATTGAAGAAAAATATTTTGATTTTATTCTTCAGGAGGAAAAAAAAAATCATCATACAATCACACTTCCCAGGGTGGTTTCTAGCTAAAAACAAAACTCAACAATGGACAATTTAATTTTCTTGAAATGGCACTTTCCCTCTATAAATGAATAAACTTAACTTCATTTTTTTTACCTCAAACTTTCTGTTGTTAAGCTGTAAAGTACAGTACTGCTACCACCTCAATATTTTGAGATGTTATGAAAATAAATCCATGGGAAGCACTCAGTTGCTATAGTAATTAGCATCACAGGAAAAGGCCAATAAGAAAACAAAGGACTTTGTCTCCAGAACAAGGCTTAAATCACACATGAACTGTACATGCATTGGCATAATTAAAGGCTCGATGGCTCACACATATACCTCATTTCTGTCATTTCCTGAGAGATTTTTAAGTGACTTGGCAACGAGAAGAATGTTTGTATTAGTTATTGGTTTGTGTGTCAAAATCTATTTGATTTGCTTTAAATGAGTAATTTAGTCTCTTGCCTGGTTACTTGAGGAAATTATGAAATTTTAAGTTCTTTTTCCATTACAATAGGTATAGGTACCTCATAAATATATCTAAACCGTACTATATACGTATATTTTAAAAACACTTAGGATAAAGCCTTTCAATTTTTGTTCCAACCTTTGTTTACAATCTATTTCTTTTGCTCTGAAAGGCTTTCTTTTTGCCACTTTTTTGTTCCACTCTATCTTCAATAAAGAAGAAATGTTTCCTAATCACAAGACATGATGGGTCTTGCTAAGTTTCCGAACCGTCTTATGCTTGGGTGCTTAAGAGCATTTGGCTTTGTGCTCTGCATCTAACCAACAACGTACCCAGGTGAGCTTCTATTGGGCAGGGACTTAATCCCTGTCATGTTTAATCACTACATTAAAAGACTTAAAGACTAATGTTAAAGGCCATTCAATTTGGGCATCACAGACCTACAGGATGCAGTTGGGAAAAGCCTGACAAAACCTGTTATAAATCTTTGAGAACAAAAGCCAGGAGAGCTGAGGAGGAAACTCCTTTTCTGTCACACCCCCTCAGTGTGTCTCAGACATCCACCTAGACACCCTGGGACTTCCTGCAAGTTTCACACATGAGGTGTGACTTGCACCATTTACTTAAACAGCTGCACTAAAAGGTTAGCTTTGGCTCACTTCTGTTCTGCATAACACCAATGAGAAAGTTATTAGGTCAGTACTGAAAAATTCCATCCCTAGTCAGTGCATAACTCTGCAGAGAGGATGACTCATCTGTCCCCCAGCACAGAAAATGTGAGGGGGCCATTTTGCACTCCCTCAGGAATCTGAACCCCAAATGTAAAATCTCCTGCTTGGATCCCACATTGTTGTAATAACAATTGCTAGCAGCAGTAGACAGGGCTGTTTCCTCCTCTCCAGTTGGCTGAGGTGTTAGAAGCCCCTCTTGGAGGTGTGGACTTTGCTACAATTCCCCAAGTACTGTTGCTCCGTGCTTAACTCAGATCTCAGGCAGCTGCACACCCAGGTTTGTCCCCTGGGGCCACACGACTCCAACGCTGCATAAACTCCACTGGCTTCCAAATCCAGTTCTCTGGTCCAAACCCAGTACAAGGCACTTTCAGGCAAAAATTCCTCAGCTTGAGGACCCTGATGCTTACAGATCAACAGAGGTTGTCCAAAGCCTCTCGCATTATTTTCCCAAATGGGAGAACAATAGTATTGTGATAGCAGTACATACAGTACCTTTATAATTGCTTTATCTGCAGATCAAATTTAGTTCTTCACAGACAGCCCTACAGCAATTGCCACTATTTTCAGCTATCAGAACCTGGCACAAACGTCCAGGGAACAACTCTCTTTCAATAATCAACTTCTGTCAGCACCCGCCGAGCAAAGACATCCCTCCCTGATGCTTTCCCTGCTGCCCTTTTATCTATGCTGCTTTGACTGAAAACATTTTCACAGCCACAAAGCTAACAATATCACACATCTTTTCAAACACCAAGTCATCCCCAAATGGTGAAAAAAAAAAAAGAAATTGTAAAACAGCAGACTAGACAGGGATAACCACTGATGTAGAATCTACATGATATAAAGGTCTTATCAGTCAGGTCATTCCTTATGAATACTCATTTAGATTGACCACGTCTTCCAGTTATCCCCATTTCACTTCAACAGTATATGGATTCATTCAGACCCTTGGTTTAAAAAAAAAAATTAAAATAAGCATCAAGATAAAAATAAAAATTTTCTTTCCCACAGATGTATGATATCCCAATACAGATATGTTCTAATACTCCAAAGCAACCTTTTCCAATGTTAGTCTTTATCATACATTTTCCTTCTTTTTTCCTGCATCAATGTCCCCCCCACACACACATAAATACAAACAGAAAAGCTAAGGCGAACAAAATACTTTCTAGACCAACCACTGCTAGCAAAAGACATTTGAAAATGAGACAAGTCAAAGTCTTTGTACACAAGAGAATTATTTGCTCAAGTAGGGCAGGAAAGACTTTTTTTAATGTAAATGTAATATAAAAGACCTTGCAGTTCAAATATTTCATCATTCATATGACTTACATGTAGTCTGTAGCACAAACACCATGAAAAGTGGTCTTCTCTTATGCTAGATTGATATTTATTTATTTATAATTTAAGGGAGTGGAAACTGAAATATGAGCACAAAGGAATTTTTAATGGCTGTCAGTCTGTGAGGTGGCCTCTCCAGTTCTCACTCACCATAAACGTGTGTCTATGCAAGGAAGATAAGGCACACATGCCCTCTGTGTCTCTGATGACATCTCATGATGTCCTCTGTGGGACAGCATGACAGGTCTTTTCTTCTTCTAAGGTGTCATGGTTTAACCCCAGCCAGCAGCCAACCCTATGCTGCTACTTGCTCACTCCCCCACCAGCAGGACTGGGAAGAGACTCAGAAGTGTAAAAGCCAGAAACCTCACAGGCTGAGATAAAGACAGTTTAATAGGAAAGGCAAAAGTCATGCATGGAAGCAAAACAAAAGGAGAAATTAGTTCACTGCTTCCCACAGGCAGGCAAGTGTTCAGCAATCTCCAGGACAGCAGGGGTCCATCATGCACAATGGTGACTTGGGAAGGCGTATGCCATCAATCCAAATGTCTTTCTGTTCCTCCTTCTTCCCTCCACTTTCCATACAGGGAAGGATGTTGTTTGGTGTGGAATGTGCCTTTAGTCAGTTTGGGTCATCTGTCACAACTATGTCTTTCCTAAATTTCCCATGGACTCCCAGTCTTCACACCAGCCTGGCAGTAGGAAAAGCAGAAAAGACCTCATCTCTGTGTAAGCTCTGCTCACCAATGCCAAAAACATCTCTATATTAACAACTCTGTGTTTAGCACAGATTGAAAACACAGCCTCACATCAGCCACTGTGAAGAAAATCAACTCTACCCCAGATAAAACCAGTACATAAGGAAAGTTCAACCTGAAGAAGAAAGCCATTGTTCCTTATGTATCCCATATTTGATGTGTCACATGTATTATATTGTATTATAATGTATCCCATTTGATCACAATAAAACTCTGGATCAGAACCTCACTTAGTGTTAAACTTTAGAGATCGTGTCTAACTCTGAGTGTTTTGACACTAATTTTGATATTATTTTAATCTATTTTTAGTTCACAGGTTTGGCATAATTTTTCTGAAAGACAATAAAAAGGAAAGAAAGATTACTTAGATATGACAGCTAGTTATATCTTAATTAGTTATGAAGCATATGACATGCTGTACAAAAATACTATTTCCAGCATTACAAGCATTATAGTATTAGAAATAATGGTACAATTTTAATTCCAGTTCATAAATTATTGCAAGCATTTACTGTGCTATACAACTCTTAGCTGAGGACCCTATAAACAAGCTTTTGAAAAATCTGCAGCTTTGACAGGGAAATCAAGCTGCAGTATCCACTCTCAGGGAAAATATTTTCTTGTGCAAATCTTACTTTTGAGTTCAGTAGGAGTATTTTTATGGATAAGGAAAAAAAAAAGCACTGGGGTGATACTTACTACATTTAGGGGCTCATTAATTTAGTTTAAGAATGAAGAGCATAACAGTATTTGTAAGCATGGAATTAACCAAAATTGGAAACTGAAGGATATTCCTCCTGGAATGTAACATGCAAGTCTTACTAACATCAGTTCAGTGTACGTATTTTAATAAAAGATAACCTTCCCATCCTACACAATGCATCTTGCCACATTTCCATTCATTCCAAGGGACAGATTCTTCAGCAATTTTCAGCTGTTCACTCCAAGCTGGAGAGGGTAATCTGTGCTTTGAAGGAAAATTTTCCATTCCAACACAGGAGTTTGTGACTGAGTTTCAAAGATGCAATTCTTAGTACTTTGGGTCCAACAGCACACCAATTGAAAAATAACTTTTCATTTTCACCTCCTTTATGGTCAGTACAGGTAAGAAACCCTGAATAACAGACAAACATCCAGTCTTGTTCATACAGCAAATGAAAGGAGCTGCAACCCAGCAGAACATGCTGTGATCTCCACTGTTACAGGACCTACATTGTTTAAGGGTTTTACCCTACCTTGCCTTGTGAGTGCTCATCCAGCTTTACTATGCCTTTAAGTCTGCAATGACATCAGTTTTGATCAATTCAGACACATGAGATTATATTAATTTTCAATCTCCTCTCAGGCATGGTGAGGGATACTTCTTAAATCAGATGTTACTTGTGAAGAATCATAGAAGCACTCCCCCATTGCTCCCTTCTGTAAAAGTGGTGTCAGTTCAGCTTTTCAGAGCACAGAATCACATCTTCTCTGTGGCTTTCAAAAATATTCTTTTCCACAATTGCAAGGCTGTCAAGGAACTTTTAGGCTTACAAAGGAAAACATGACAAGAAGTCACAATTAACATTCATTGTATCTGTTTGAATCTGATTCCCTTGTGCATAAAGAGCTCTATATTTCTTCTTCAATGTCTCCAAACAAAGTGAAGCGGCTGGTTTTATTTTTAAGTACCTGCAATAAATGACTACTGAATGTTAGGAAAGAACTAGTACTAAAAAGCTTATCAGATCTTTAGCAACACAATAATTTACTCACAAGCTTGGTCTTTTTCATGTAAATAAAATAAAATCAGCATTTCACAGTTTACACAGACTAAAAACCAGCCTAGAAAATCAGAGCCAAACATTGTATCATACCATAGCAGACATTCTGAGAGACCAGAGAATGAGGATCCTGTTTTAAGTTATATTTATTTTTACTTCAAATCAGTCTTGCATCCAGACAGCTCCAGTCATCACATTTGAAAGAGAAAAGCAGTGAGAGCAAGGATCTCTGAAGCACCTTGGTAAAGTCCAAGGTCTATGTCCATCCCAAGGGCAAAACATTTCAGTGCTTATTCAGGGAAAAACTCACGCATATTTTAAGCCGACTTTTCTCTGTCATAGAGGTTTTTACCTTCTCAGTGAAAATAGCTGTATTTATTTATCATGCCAGACAGAAAGTTTTATTTTCTAATCTTAAAAAATTCAAAATCAAGAAAGCAAAACTGAAAGCAAAAGAACAAATGCAAACAAGACCCCTTACCACAGATCTATGTTTGAGCAGTAGTTGGATCAATAGGAAGGGGATAGATGTTCAATGCTCTGCCAAATCAAACACTTTTTGAATGCTTTTGCTGGGTACGAAATAGCCTGGGTGATCTCTTCTGCAATATGGGTATCACCAGTCTAGAATAAATTCCAGTTCTGGGGTTAAGAGGTGTGACAGGGTAACATGCCAAGTTCACATGGGTCAGATTCAGCCTCCAACACACTCTAGTGGGACCCCAAGCATAAAACTTTACCTGCGTGGTGTCTCTCAATCCTAAACTTCTGCGGAAAGCTCAGCACTGGGGACAGTGGTTGCCTCAGGACACAAACAAATTGTACTACTTTTAACCTCTGGGTTCAAACATAGTCATATCCTTTTAGATAATAAATTAATATTTTCATCCTCTTCTCCCCAGGTACACTCTTCAATGATCAATGCCTCCTAGACCCTTGTCCCTCTTGCTCCTCCTCTGATATTCCTTGGAAGTAAGACAGGTAGCAAGACACAAAATACAGGAATTAAACTTCCACCTGATACTAAACCCAGGCAATACACTGTGACAAGGCACATAAAGCAGCTTCAGCTCTCCATCCTCTTCCCCATCACTCTTGTTGTCCTGAGAGGGGCAGCCAGCCAAGCATCTGATGTTTATACACTGCTGCAGAAACTATGAGTTGTACATTCTACCTTTAGAGTAAGGTCATACTGCAGGGTAGGTCCTTATAGGCACAGGAGATTGAACTTGGTGTGTGGCTGTACCTGGTGTGATCTGCAGTGGCAACATCTACAGTAAAATGAGTACTGCTGCTGAAGAAAGGAGGGGGGATAGGCTTGTCTTCTAACATCCTCTTGCACCTAAGACAAGAGATGTTGGAGCTGTGGTTGATGCTATTTCTTCTCAAGCTAAATAAGGTTTCATCTTCATGCAGATACCCCTTGTGAATGCCCTTTTCAAACTGAAACCTCCCCAGACAACAGTAATAGTAAAGCACCTTATAAAACAACTGGGTGGAGAAAGCTGAATATTGATACTTATTACCTGAGCCTTCAGCTTTTCAATTATGTCATGATGACCTTTTAAAAATCATTTATACGCTGGAAAAAATATGGAGAGCTGATTGAACCTGATTTCACCAAGGTGTCACTGCAGTGCTAATGACCAAACCATACTCTGTATTCAAGGAATGAGCTGTTTAAATAGGAAAGTAATAATGACATTAAAATTACAAAAAAGAAAAAAAAGTCATAAATTAAATTTGTCACTGTGTAGGATAATCCAAGGAAAAAGTGAGTTTCTGGCATGACACAAGTTCTCTTGGAAAAATAAAGTGCTCTTTCTCAAAAGCAACATTACAACTAGGCACTACGTGGTCCCTTTTTTAGAAAAACACATATTTGCACTGGGATTGCTTGTCAAATTTTACTTTTTTTTTTAGCCATGGCAGGTTTATAAATGCAGTTGCCTGCATCCTTAGAATCATTATTAAGCACATCACATTAATTGCACAAAGCCATTTTGCTCTGCTCAGCAAATCAGACTTCTATATATATATCTTGGGAAAAAAAAAGCAAGCATGTGGTCAGAAAAACAGCTGTCAGTCCGGCTCCTCTTCTACAACCAAAACAATGGCTAGCCCAAACCTGCACAGCTATGTAATGCAAGGCAGCTTCAGCTGTGTTGAGTGCTGCAAAACATACCAAGGTGTCCCCACAAAATCTCTGAGTAAACAAAAGCATTGCTCCTAAGCATCTTTCACAGCTATAATTGCTCAAGACTTCTTTCTGAAAAAAGATATGTCAGGAACCAGGGCCAGACTGTGAATGTAGAAAAATATGCAATACAGCACAACAGCATGTAAAAAGACAAAAAAAAAATAAAAAATACTGCAGAATGGTCAAAAAGGGAGCATTTCCAGTTCATGTGTGCAGGTGACCAAGGGAAATTTGATGAAAACCTGCAGCAAACCACAAACCTCTCAGCCCCTAAGAAAGAACTGAAATTGCCTGTATTCTGCTCCATCTACAAGAAGACTGGAGGACCTAAGTGCAAGGCTTGCAGAAAGATGCTACATTGGTAGAAAAAGAAATCCATGTGAGCTGCTTCTCCTTTCACCCCATTTCCTTCCAGAGGCCACTGGGCTGGGCAAAACATTCAGGGAAACAAGACTCTCCCTGACAAGCTTATTTCAGCAAATGAATTGTGAAACCTCCCTCAGCTTACAGGGAGGAACTGAAACAACCTCACTCGATCTAGATAAGTCTTCAGAAACAGAAGCCACTTCAAGATGACATGAACCTTCACATCACAGCTTAACCATATCATCTATTTGTATAGAGAAAAGGGAGAGCAAGTCTGCTTTTCAGGACTCAGAAGTAGGCACAGCCCTTCAGAAATGCTTGCATAAAGAGGATTTCTTGAATCTTCCGGTTGCCCAGACTAAGCCCTATCTCAAAACTTCAGTATTTCATTCCATCACTGATGACCTTTTCCCATCCCTTATCTTTTTATCTGCAAAGGGATGCTGAAGCATTTGGCTTGACTCACAAAGTCTCTGTACGCTTCAGCGCACCCCTATCTCCTAAGGGGTTACACTTGCAGAGCTGCACTATCTAATTTTCACTCACATAACTCTGTGAAATGAATGCCAAAAAAAGTATTATCAAACCATTTATATTGGGGTTTTCAAATTAAATGAGAACAGAACACACACAGCACTCTGTGTGTGTTTACAAAGACAGGAAACTATTTGCTACAAAGTTCTGAAGTGAGATATCAACATTACTGAAATTAATATGCAGCAGACTTGGTTCACGATGGCATTTCTCCAGCATCATAAGTAAATTGTGGATGAGGCTTGGGATTCTATTTTTAAAGCCTTTTTCCTCCTGCTGGGAACCACTGCCTATTCCATACAACATACAAATCTGTATTTGTTCCCTTCAGCAGTTAAAAAAACCTGTTTGTTTCCAAATATTCAGGTGTTAAAACTAGATTTTCTGCAGGACTTTCATTTCATGGCCAAGTTATTTGCCATAATAGTTGGTTTTTACTCTTTTACCAAGCATTACTTCAATAATGTAATTGAAGCATCTCACCAGAGCCTGCTCTGTGAAGGGATCACTGCAAAAGGCAGTCAAACCATTTGTTCTCTTCAGCTGCAATCCATACCCAGGCCCTAGAGTTGTAGGAATTAGCAAGGAAGCAGGGAGGGAGTGGTGTCCTTTCCACTGGGAGTTCCAGTCACATTTCTACAAATTCGGAGCCTGATCAGCTGGGCAGATCCAGTTGCTTTCCAGCAGCTGGCTATACCAATGTCAAGTAGCTGAAAGCACTCATGGCAGCAAAAGCATTTCTGAACCCTAGTATCTCATCACTTCAGAATATGTAACACACTTATGAGGCAAGAAAGTACAATCATCCCCATTGTAACACAAGCAACTTAGGTACATCAACGGCCATGATTAGTCTACTGCTAGTCACACTATCTCAAAGTAAAAAAAGAAGCCCCAAACACATGCTACAAAACCTAAAAGTGATCTAGTATTTCCCCCAAAATGGAACTTGCCCCTGGAAGAATCAAAACAAAATCCGTCATGCAGCTTGATCATCCGTGCAACACTGCTATACTGCAATTAGTTTGGGGTATATTCCTTAAATGTACCATTTTTTGCCTGTTCATCACGTGATTTGTCCCACATCTCAAAACAGAAGGTGAGTCTTCCCACACCTGCATCCTTTTCTGCATCAGAAAAGTCTCCTTCCCCTACCTCTGCATCTAGCCAGTGCAATAAATAACCACCAGCATCCACAGCAGCTCAATGCATCCTGCACATTTCATCTGCTCCTTCCTCATAATTGCACGGTTCCTTCAGAAAAAGAGAGCAGAAGTTTACTTGGACTGAGCTTGTGACATGCTGCCCCATAGCATCCTTGCAGTTAAGCAGGAGGTAAGGACTGGACACGTGGGCTCTGCAACAGAGCAAGGGAAAAGGAGCAAGACAGTGCATTTTCCAGATGCAGTTTTTTCAATATTACTGCTTCTGAGGTAACAGGAAAGATCATGGCACAATAAACTTTGGCCTGAATCTGAAATTTTAATACATGAAAGTTGGCAGGTTTTGCTACTATGTGGGAGAGAGCCTCCAGATGCAGAAGGCTGTGCTCATGCCAGTGATTATTTTTAGATGATTACCAATGTTCATCTGAACACAGCAATATACCCTGCTTTCAGACCACACTGAAGTAAAAGAATACTTCATTCAGTCTTAATACTTCAATGATACCTGCCCACCATGTCCTCTGCAAGCACCAGGACTCTCTGCACTGGTTTGTAAAAATGCCATTTGAGTCCCCTGGTCTTACCAGCTGTTACCCTGAAACACACACAATAGGTCTTGCAAAATTGTGCCCGAGAAGACATGTCCTCCTAAACACCTCTTTCCTAGCCCAGAGCCTGGCTTTAGTATCATATTTTTGAGAATTTGTGTTTATGGTTTTAACAGCTTATTCTAGCATTTCAGAACTACTCATATTTCTAGTCTATGCTTTTCAAAACAAAACAAGCATAATCTCTCTAATTAAATAGAAGTACCTCTATTTAATTGCCTTTATTAAGGGATTACATACAAGAGTCTATTTTCCTTTTTTTTCTACTTAGTCTTTCTCCCCTTCTATGCTTGTAGCTCCATATATTTCAAGCTTTAAAAAGTCAGTGTCCAAAAAAAGTAAAATTTTGCATGCATTGCCCAGTTTTAAAATTATTTCATCAAACTGCTTTTAACACTCACTTGCCAAAACACAACTTTTACTCGTGCTTTTAACATCACACGAAAAGTGTACTTGCAACACATAGGCCTGGGTGTAGGAGGGGAAGGAACCCAAGAGGACACTGAAAAATTATGCATGGGGCAGAGGGGAGAGCCAGGTGTCAGGCAGGGCTGCACAGGACCAGAGGGTGCATTGCCCACCCTTCAGGCTGCATCCCCGGGTGCCAGTCCCTGACCCTTCCAGCCTGACCAGCCAGCTCTGCCCTCTGTGCCCCCCAGGGTGCTAGTTTTGAATAACACCAGGCATTTGATGACCTAAATTTACACCGTGGTGGCTCTCTGCCCAGCGCTGCAGGCTGGGACAACAAGGCTGTCCTCACGCTTTGCCACCTATGGGTCACCCAGCTCTCGGTCTCCCGTCCTCTCCTCCCTTGGACACGGCAGGGCTGGCCAGGCCTGGCACTGCCTGTCCTCTCAGGCCTTGGCTGACTCATGGCTCCAGCACGGGCTCCTCTCCAGAGGTCACCCACGGGCCGCTCCCCTTCCATTGCTCCCTTCTGCCAGCCGGCCACGGCTCCCTGCCCAGATTAAACGCGATAAACCCTGGGCGGGCTGCCACGCGGCCTGGCGGACAGGCTGGACTCCGGTGGAGCTCGGCGGGGACGTGCCGAGGGACTCAGAGCCGGCTGCGGCCACTCTCCTTGCCCACGGCAGCGATGGCCTCTTGCTGTACCACCAGTCTCTGGACTGCCCGCCGGCCTCCCGCGGCACCTGTGTGTGTCTGTGTGTGGGTCACTGCGTGTGCACCCGCGTCTATATGTTTATATTTGCAGATGCTTGTGTACGTGCGTGTGCGTACATGTGTGTGTACGTGTACCCATACGTGTAGGTACAGCCGCGCCCGTCACGCACGCCCCTCTTCCCTCACACCGCCCCACCCGCGCCGCACGCCCAGCACCCTGCGCGAGCGCACGCGCAGACCCGAG
>NW_024503457.1:9187945-9279386 GCF_017590055.1 Onychostruthus taczanowskii | reverse complement strand
CCGCCGCTCCGCTCTTCCGCCGGGCGCCGCCGCGAGTGCACACGGCCGGAAGGCGCGGCCCGGCAGCTCTCTATGGTTGCCCGCGGTGGGTAGCGCGCCGTCGCCTCGCCTCGCCCCCGCCCGCGCTGCACGCCGGGACACGGCCGGTCCGCCCTCCTTTTCTCCCTCCCTCCTTCCCGCGCGCCCCCCCGCGCGCCCCGAGCCTGCGCCGCGCCGACATCCGCGTTGTCCCAAGATGGAGGTGCGGGGCTCGCGCTGAGCGCGGCCCGGCCGACACAGGAGCAGGAGGAGGAGACGCGCCCGCCCGGCCCGTCCGCCCGCCCGCCCGCCTCGCCTCGCCTTCCCCGCCCCGCCAGGCCGCGGCTCCGGCGACACCGGCAGCAGCAGCAGCGGCGGCGCCTCCTTCTCGCCCGCGGCCCGGTCCCGAGTGCGGCGCGGCCCCCGCATGAGCCCGGGCGGCAGTGGCGGCGGGAGCCCCCGGGAGCAGCAGCCGAGGTGCCCAGGTCGGTGTGAGCGCTGCGCAGGGCCGGGAGCGGGGATGGCGCCCGGCTCACGCCGGCCCTGAAGGGGAGGGAGGCAGCCCTGCCAGCTCCCCCGCGCCGGGGAGGGGAAGGCGGCAGCCCCGGGGTCCTCTCCTTCCCAGCCGTGAGACACATGGGTGCGGGGCCGCCCCGGGAAGGCCGGCCGGGCGGGTGGCTCCGAGCTCCTCCCGCCCCCCCGGGAGACCGGGCTCGCTAGGCGACCTTGGGTGAACCCAGCCTGCCCTGCCTCAGTTTCCCGGTTCGGTGACTACTCTTCGGGGCTGCTGTGGGCATGGGACGGCTCGGGGCTGTCGGCGCGGCCGGCTGCCGGAATGGGAAGTACTGCCAGGGTCTCTTAACTAGTGGCCAAGGCCTGCTTGGCCAAGTGGGTCTGAGCACTTTGCTGGTGTTACCTTCTGTCCAGTCTGAAGAGTTGGATCTGAACCTGTGAGCAGGCTGCCTTGCTGATGCATATGATCTGTCGCTCCTGACTGCAGGACATTCTGGGCTTAAGTTTTTAAACATATCTACAGTATTTCTGTTAAGGGATGTTACACTTCACTGCTGATTTGTAAATCAGATGTCTAAGGTGATGTGTTGGGGTCATTCTTAAGCAGTTACTACTGCTTAAGAAACAGAACATGTTTCACAATTCTCCTTTAAGTGACAAGAACCTGTAATTTATAGAGTTGTAGTTATTCCTTTTCTTTTTTCTGCAGTTAATGGAAATACTTGTTTATGTTTCCTTCTGTGTAACGTGTTGGTCTAATTCTGGGGCTAAGCGTGTGTCTTACACATTGCTTCAGGGATGGGTCCCTCTGTATGGAAACTTACCTGCTTCAGTAAGAGTCTGCAAACCTGAAGCCCTGTGAGAAATCAGCTTCACAGAGTGGTTTTATCATGCTTCTTGCATGTCTACAGAAAGTTTCTCAGTGGAAAATTGTACCTGATTTTAGCTTTGATTTCTTAACAAAGTAGGACCTGCATGATTGTATTGTCAATTTATCTTTCTCTTTTTCTTCTTCTTTTTTTTTTTTTTTTTTGAGTAGCTGACTGGTTTGAAAGGGAGAGGTCTAAAAGATAAGATTAAGTTCCTAATTCATGCAAATAGCATCCAGTTAGAGAGATTACCTGCTAAGGAAGAAGCCACGCTCTGACTTGTAACTGTGTTGTTAGACACTTGTGATGGGGGAGAGGGAAGTGTTGGAGATAGAGAGGTGTTCTACTTGATAAGAATGAAAATTGTTGGAAAATGGGCTTACAGTTCTCACAAACTGCTTGGTTTAAATGTTGGCTCTGAATAGCTGTTCCCTTTCATTGTGGAAACAGTTAAAGGTACTTTTGAGAAATTTGAAAATGTGGCAAAACTCAGTTTAATTGAGTGTGTTGAATTGAAACTAGGGAATGTGTATTGCTAAATTGATATGGATGTGCAGAGAAAACTATCACACACGTTTGTCTTTTAGAATAGATGCAGTTTGTAGTGCAGTATCATTCTGTCAACTCAGTACAGAAAAGTAGTGAAAGAAAACCTAGTCCACTAGTTACAATTACAGAGCTGATACTTTTAATTTAAATTATTTCTGTACAATGTTATAGATGCTTAATCTCTCTTTTACAAGTACCTTCCATTCCACTCTTAAGTGTTTGCTATTTAATGTAGCATCTTTCCTCCTGGAATTAAGAAGTTCATTTTTTTTATCGGAGGTGTTTGCTATTTCTCCTCATTGGAGTGTCCTGAGCATCTCCCAAGAATATAGAAACAAAAGCACCAAGCTATATACCAAAATGAGTATTTGATTTGTTCAGCTATATTTCAGGGCATGGTTCTGTGACTTGGTAAAAAAAGTCAGGCTTGAACAGCAGTGTGTTTTAAAGCCTAAATTTCTCAGTCCAAGTCCTCCTCAGAGCTCTAAAGTTGTGTGGATTTGTTCCTTTTTTTAAAATAACAAATGAGACTTCTGGTCTTTTCCTTTTTTAAAAATTGTTGCTGCTGTTTAAAAACATGGGAATGATGATGCTTTTGTGAATGGAATTGAAAACTGTGTGTATGTGTTGAATACGTCTAGAGATGTTCTCAGCCTGTTGGAGTCTGTGTTAGAGCACCTGGAAATAGTCCCCAATCATTTTAATCAGCTTGAGAAAATAAACCTGATTCTTTTTCATATCATTTAACTTCTCTTTTGAAAGTATAAAATGTTATATGTACCACCAGGATCCAGCACGCACTGTATAAAATCATGCTTGTTTCACTATGATTATGTCCTTTCTTGACATATTCTTCACTAGTTCTCAGAATTCACAGGTTCTGCTTAACCAGAGTTGAGTTTTAAGTTAGAAACATGTTTAATTGTGAACATTTGTAAACATATAACATTTTCTATAAACAGTGATTAGCATAGTTCATGATATGGCACTTACCATGGAAAAGATTCAGTTTTTGTAAATATGCACCATCCTAATTTTTGCTGCGCAGGAAAGATTTTTTTTCCCCCCCCCCTCCGCCCTGTTACTTTTAGTTTTCGTTTACTTAGTGAATGTCCAGAGAGAATTAATCTTCTCTTAAATGCAGGAAATGTCTTTCTCCCTCCCCACACCAGTGTACTCATACACCTGAAGATGAAGGCCACTAATTTTTAAAAATAGAACATGCAATTGAGGGAAAAAGGAATATATTTCATGAAGTGTGTAGGCATAGATCCTATTTCCAGCATCAATCTTCCTTTCTGGCAGTATGGGCCAAGTCTTCACTCTAATTAATGAATTTATATTGATTTTTAAACAAAAGAGGTGTGTTTTACAATTTTTCTGAAGTATCCAGTGTATTTAAGATAGCTGTGAATTTTTTAGAGAAGCAGTGTTAAAAGGTTTTCTGTCACTAATCAAATTCTGATCTGTACCTGGAAGGAGGGGAATAACACATTTACTATCAGGGTTTGTAATGAAAAAATCTAGAGTATGTTGTTTACTTTCTAAAAAAAAATTCTTCCCTCCCAGAAGTTCTATAAGCTGTACTAAATAGCTGGTTCCCAGAGGCAACGGCAGTGAGCAAATCTCATGTTTGAAGTGAATTTTGTCATTTTAAATACTTTGACCTTAACATTCACTGCTTTAACTTCTTGTATTAGCAGGCAGTGCCTGATGGCCTCATAAAGCTGGGTTGCCCGTGAATTAAAGTTTGAAAAGAGGCTGGTTCATGGGAATAGTAATGTGTGTAAGGTATCTGGTTGGTTAGCAGAAAGTCAGCAAATACAGTCTAAAGGTAACATTTTGCAACGAAGCAACACTTCAGTAACTACGGCAGCTGGTGACACATTTCTTCACGAAAATAACCTCATAGGAAGAATATGAAAAATAATGTTGAGATTCAGGATTCAGGTTTGGCAATGTAACATCTGACTAAATAGCACTTTAAATTGCTATTTTTGAATAGCTGCACCTTCCTGTGGTTAGGAGGGATAGAGCTTATTGACAAAATAACTTGCTGGGTGCAAAATTACATTACGAATTAAATATTATCGTAGTTCTGTCTAACAAATACTCTTATGAATGAATCTCTTAAAGGAAGCATTAACTACTTCTTACTTACTTTAATAGGTTGAGCCTGCTTCCCTGTATTATGCAAACTGCTGAATGGAGGAAGGGGGTGCAAGTCAGTCTTTACCGATACTCTTTCCATTACCGTCCTGCATGGTTCTTTACCCGTATTTTACAGAGTGGTGAAGAATTAGGAGAAGCTGCAGCTGTTCTGCTGAGTGGAACTAAATGGGTGGCTTCCTTCTGGACCCTCACTTCACTATCTTAGGTAAGAGGGGTGATCTGCTTCTTTTGAAGCTACTTGCATTTCCTTAGAACAGAAGTAGATATTGGTTTTTTTAGAGAAACTTCTAGTTAGCAAAGCAGAGCTTTGAATTCTTTTTTTTTTTTTCTCTGGTGGCTTGAAAAGAGCATTCACAGTATGTAGCTGTACCAGTACTTTTCATTGATAAGCATTGCTGTTTGCATCCATTCAAATAACTTCAAAAACATGCTGTGTGTACTAACATAAATTGCTTCTGAGAATCACGTTTATCTTATGTAGTATGATGGAAGTGGGACTGTCACTCAGAGGTGGATTACAGTGGTGGTGGATATAGGACAACTTTAACTGATGTGTCACTTGACTGCTTGATATGGAGTGCATTACTTTTTTTTCACAGACTTGGAATAGTTTGGGTTGGAAGGGACCTTTAAATGTCATCTAGTCCAAATTCCTCTGCAATAAGCAGAGACATTTTCAAACAGATCAGGTTGCTCAGAGCACTGTCCAGCTTAACTCTGTGTATTTCCAGGGATAGGGCATTTCCTATCCCTGGGCAATCTGTTCCAGTGTTTTACCACCCTCATTGTAAAAAATTACTTGCTGGTATCGTCTTAATCTACTCTCTTTTAGTTAAAAGCCATTACCTCTTATCCTGTCATAGAAGGCCCTTGTAAAAAGTTTGTCCTCCTCTGTCTTGTAAGCTTCTCTTCAGTATTAAACAAAAGCAGACAGTTCTCTCCAGATCCTTCTCTTCTCCAGGCTGAACAATATTATCTCTTTCAGCCTTTCTTCATAGGAGAGCTGCTCCAGCCCTCTGATCATTTTTGTGGCCCTCCTCTGGACTTTCTCCAATGGGTCCGTGCCTCTCAGGTGCTGAGGACTCCAGAGCTGGATGCAGCACTGCAGGTGGGGTCTCAGAGGAGTAGAAGGGCAGACTGGTCTTCCTTGGCCTGCTGGCCATGCTGCTCTTGATGCAGCCAAGGATACATTTTGGACTGCAAGCATGCATTGCTGGGACAAGGCTGGCCTTCCAACAGCCAGGATCTCCAAGTTCTTCTGTAATTACTTCTGCTGCCAATTCCCTCATCCCCCAGCCTGTATTGATATCAGGTGTTGCCAGCCCAGGTTCAGGACCTTGCACTTGGACTCACTGGGTGAGGTTCTCATGAGGCCACTTTTGAGTCTTGCCAGCCCCTCTGGATGGCATTCCATTCCTCAGGCATATCAGCCACACCACACCGCTTGGTATGGTTTGCAGGTTTTCTGAGAGTACATTACATCCCACTGTCTGTCACTGATGAGCTGGTCTCAGTATGGACCCCTGAGAGACACCTCTTGTCATTGATGTCCATCTGAACATTAAGCCATTGACCACTACCCTCTGTATGCAACCATCCAACAATTCCTCATCTGCCAAAGAGTCCATCTATTATCTCTCCAACTTAGAATGAAGGGTGTTGTGGGGGACTGTATCAAAGGCCTCAGAAGTTCAAGTAGATGACATCAGTAGCGGTTCCCTTGTCCACTGATGCAGTCGCTCTGTCACAGGAGGCCATTAAGTTGATCCAGCAGGAGTTGCCCTTGGTGGAGCCATGCTGGCATGTGTGACAGAATGTCAAAGATGTGACCTAAAGACTAAAGATGAAATTTAAGTACCAAAAACTAAAGGGTGGTTTGAAATCCAAAGGAAATTTGATCTTGGTAGCCTGTGGATTGGTGTTATCACAAGCAGAAAATTACAGGACCTCTGTGTGGGTTTGGTGGCTGTTGCATAATGGTCTGGCAATGATTAGTCCACATAGTTTGCGTTTCATTCTGGTGTTGTTTGAGGACTGTGACAGGACTTCTGACCAAGCTAGAGTTCTAGGTGTGAAGCTAGTTCATCTCTCCATAGAGAAGACCATGCTCTTTGCTTCCTTTGTCAGACTGCTTTTAGGACTTTTGATACTTCCTTGATAGTCATTACACCTAAGAAATGGATAAAGTGAGGAGATCTGGATGACAGACACCGTCTCCCATACCCTTAGGAGCTTTGTGCAGGGGAGGCACAAGAGTAATCTATTTTGTGTTGCCAAGCTTGCATGGCACAGGGAGATGCCAGGCCTGTCCAGGCAGCCAGGCTCTGGCACTACTTGTGCACTCCTGCCCTGGTATGCTCCCTGGGACCCAGGCTGGAGCAGCTGCATTTCTGCAGGCTTGGGCTGTTAGCAGGTGGTGGAGTGGCTCTTAGAGGAACTCAACTTCTCAAATGGGACGTAGGTCAAAGCACTTGAAGAATGGCTATCATAGCTGCAGAAGAGTTTTGCTTTTGCTTTATGGTTAGTTGTATGTTTGAGCTAACTAATACTTTAAATATTTTCATTTTACAATGTGGTATTTGCCATTTTCTTAAAAGGAATCAAAAATTTCTGCAAAGCTAGATAATACTGAAGTAATATCACGACTTCAGAATTTCTGTTTCCCATACAATCTTTCATTTTTCTTATTTGTGTATCATATTCAGATAATGATTGCTTATTTTTTCATAGTGAAATCTCATGCCCAAAGTCTTGGTGATGAATATTGTGTTTTACTATTTGTGTACACCCAGGTTTATTTTTAGAAAGTCCAAGGTATACTAGTGTGCACTGGCTGAGTAACAACACCTTGTGTTTCAGCTGGTGTAGCAAAACTTGCTTATTGTAGCCAGTAGAAATACATACTTAAGAGTCCACACAACCTGCAAATCCCATCAGATTTCAAGGAGAAGGGAGCTCCTGAGAGAGGGTAACACTTCTGTGAAACACTGGTATTTCTTGCTTGCAACAGTTGAGCCCTTTCCATACTAAGGTTGTGAAAAATACTCCATTTGCATGATTCCTATAACCTGAATATCTGATTGAAATAAGGATGTAAACATAAAACATAATCTAAGCACCTGATAGAGGTGATTTCATTATATTTTTTATCAGGCCAGACATGAAGAGTTGCAAAATATTTTTTGTAATTTATAATTAATTTCTTAAATATTTTGTAATTCCATATGCGACAGTGTGGTTAATTCAGTGCTTTACTGTCTCTGTTAATATAATTCAGTGTGCCTTGAAGTCTCCTTATTGAAAATGTATGATGTAGTTGTAAATAAGCAGCTTTTTTGGCTCTGGTCACATGATCAATCAAGATTTTTTTGGTGTGGAGTGGAAGCAATAAGGTTGGCCAAGCTTTAAGTCATATTGTCATTTGCATTTTTTTAGGCAGATGTGGCTTAGTGCTAATTAAGTATACTGAAGGTGAATGTTGACGTGCATCTGACTTCATGAAATAATTTTCATTCCTTTTAGACAAGCATTACAGAGCTTTATTTCCTTTTGTGTTGTCATGTAGCCTTTGAGTGAATGTAGACTTTAGACTTAGTAGACTGCTGAACTCTGTTCTGTGCAGTGATAGCTGCTGGGGAGAGACTGAAGGAGAAGAACTGGAAGTCCAGGAACTTCAGTTTTGTATTGTTGGATTTGCTCTTCTGTTGCTGTGTATTATTATGCAAATAACCTGTCTACATCTCCTCCATTGTGGTCTTGTTTCCTCTATCAGTTGTATGGTCCTACACTACTCCATAGCTTCAGTTCTTTTGGGAACCTTTTTTTTTATTGTCTCTGTTGCCGGGCAATAATCATAAGAGCTCTGGTAGATGTATTTGCAATACTTTTTCAAGCTGTACTTGGTGCTCTCCTCCTACTCTGTGCATACTGAAAATTTGTGCTTCTGTATCTTAGAGGAGAATGAGAGAATTTTATGCAGATGACACTGCTCTATGTCTGTACAGGAACAAATGTATACATTGAATCTGGAAGTCCTGTGACACAAGGTGTGAAAATATTGGTTGCATTTGTCAGAATACTTCTGAGTTTGTCTAATGGCACCACAGTGAATGAAGAATTATTCTTTAGTAGAATATAAGGTGTCTTGGATTTCTGCTGTGGATATGGAGTGGAAGTGCTACTTGCAAATAGGAAAATCATCAGTTACTGTCTCATGGTGTTCAGATGAATTTTTCTTCTGTTTTTTTTCTGAATTGTAGCAGAGTTTTAGTGACACAGTGGCATATCACTAACACAGTAATCCTAACTGTACAGAAAGCTACATAATTAGTAGAATTGTTTGTTGAAAGAACAGTCCTTTTTCACAGAACTTGTAGGATGCCCTATATAACTATTTTTTTAAAATACAAATGAGTGTGCTCACATTGTTAGTGCTTGGAGCTTTAGTGGTAAAACTGGTCCAGGATCACCCCATTACAGTTCCCTGATAAAGAATTTGGCCCCTGACACCAAATGATTTCTCACTGGTTTGCCATCTTCTAAAATAAAATTGAATGTACTATCAAGGTAACCAGATCGAGGTTTCCTATGTGGGAACCCTGATCTATATTGGAGGTCAGCCTAAATCAGCTGCATTGGATTTGTTTGTTCTTAATAGAGTTTTAAGCCATGAAATTATATATTAAATCTTCACAGTGCTGAAAATGTGTGCCAAATTACTAACTTTTTTGGAAAGTAATTAGTAGGTTTCATAGAATCAGGGAATGGTTTGGGTTGGTAGGGAACCTTAAAGAAAAAAATCTAACTACAAGCCTCATCCATGGGCAGGGACACCTTTCACTAGACCAGGTTGCTGAGAGCCCCATCCGGCTTGGTTTTGAACACCTTCAGTGATGGGGAATCCACAACCCCTGTCTGTCTTTAGTTATATGCTTATGTGCCTGTTTCTCTCACCTTTTCCCTCGAGGCTGGTTGTGCTTTTAGGTGTTTGTTGAAAATATTTCAAGTATGTTTTAATACCTTATGTTAATTATGGCTTCTCTGAAAATAAATTTATAGAAAAGCATACTGAACTCTAGCAGTTTTATGCACCCAGAACAAAGATTTGGTTCTATCTGTGGCTTCTCCTGAGTGTTTTTTTTTTTCTTATTATTATAAATGCCGGTTCTTAAAGAAAGGAAAAAACAAGGACAAAATGAGGGGCGGGAAGGAGAAAGGAAATTGATATTTGTAATGAACTGGATGAATGGAATTATAAAACTCTATTTCATCACTACAAGGGGAAAGAATAGGGAACACTGTGTGTATGAACTTCACGCTTTTGTAGCTTATCTAACATAATAATTATTTTCTGTTGTGTTTTTCTGTGAGAGGTGTGATTTAGTTTTATGTGGTTTAGTTTTAGGTAGTCCTGTGAGGAGTGGGGAGCTTGGTATGATGATCCTTGTAGGTTCCTTCTGACTAGACATATTCTATGATTCTGTGTTTCCTTTAGTTGCAGATTTGTGACTAACCAAATAGGCACTTTTGAATGTGTTGTCTTGAAGTTGTATGGAGCTTCAGATTAGTATGAAGCATAGCACAGGAACTGAATTGTAATGTTTTGCATTATAGGTACAAGAACTGTAGAAGTCCTTTTTAGAATTTGAAAGAACAAGATTCTGCAGCTCTGGAAAGATATGGTATGTTTATGTTTCCACTTACATTGTTTGTATGCTAATAATTATAATAGCAAATAATTATACTTTCCTTCACTGAGATTTAAAAAAAGGTTGCAAATTAATTCAGGAAGAAGCACACATTAAATTTTCCCTTTTGAACTATGATATCTATTACTTAGTCATAATTCTCTAGAAAACTGACTTATTTGATTTTCTTGGGGAAAATAAATACTGATGATATAACATTGGTGAATTCCCTTTTGATTTAACAAGCTCATCATCATGCTGCTACCATCCATTTATTTCTCCATGGATTGGATAAGAGCTGGTGTGTTTCTGAAAGCTGTATGTTTTTTTTTTAAATTCGCTACTGAAGATATTTATGGTGAGGCTATGACTTGAAAAATAAGTTTAGAACTTGCAGAAAATTTATGCAATCATCAGTGTAAGTCAAGTTTGCAAATAGGAATGCTGGGAAATACAGAAATACAATCTTTTTTAGCAGTGTTAACATAAACCCATGGCACGTGGTATCTCTTTTTTGTCTAGGCTCTTAAATGTCCAACCTTCTTAAAAGTATGTACATGTATTGTAGCAGGGCTGGAACTTGAACTTGTAGTTATTTTTATTGCCATTTTCTAACTTAATTTTGGTGTAGTTCTCTAGTAATACCTGGTATTACTGCACTACTTTGTAGTGTCTTTTTAAGTTCTGTAGTTCTGCATCTTGGTACATTGGGAATTTTTGAAACTTTAGCACCACTACGTTGAGAAAAACAACAATTAAGTTAATTTTTCTGCCATATTAAATAGGTCTGTTAATGCATATACAAGATTGTATGTAGTTATTTCAATAACAGTTCCTAAGCCATGTGTGTACTTTCTCTTTTAACCACTTAAATTGTGGGGAAGATGATCAGAGTTGTCTGTGCCATGGGTTTATGTCTGGATTTTTCTTTTCAAGATAATTAACTTAGAAATATACTTAAAGTTTAGAAATCTCAAATTTGCAGAGCAGTTGTTTGATGTCTTTTTAAGTTCTGTTTTGTAGGAAGCTATAGACAGGTTCTAATAAAACTGTTAATTCTAAGCTGAAACTTTAGCTGTAGTATGTACTAATTAAAAATTGTAAGTCTCTCAAAAAGCTACAATGTTACATTGTCACAATCCAGATGTTCCTGAGAGAATTGTATAGATTGGTCCTTTACTCTAGCAGGCATCTGGCAGGTAGTGTATATTCATTTTTGCACCCACAGCACCACTGGGACCACCCACCCGCTTCTTGCTCTCCAGTGTCAATACCAGTTCTGTGTATGATGGCTCTTCTTCAAACCTAAGCCATTATTTCTTTATTGCCATTATGCCTGCTGGCTGCTTTTCTTCTGGATGTTTAACTGCTTGCCACTGTATGTATGCGTAGAGTCTTTGTAGTGGTATGTGCTTCATAAATTGATTAAGAATTCCCCTCTAATCCCCCACAAGTTGTGAGTAATAAATACTAATGGAACATCAGAGAAGCTGAATGTTGTACTAGAGAATTGCACGGTTGCTTGGTTTTAATATCAGTTACATTTAAACAAACATGCTGAAGAATTTGGAGAACAGAAAGATGCTTTACATGGAAGGCAGCATGAAAGATGGATGGCAAAAGAAATCAAAATAGAGAATAAGCAAAAGGACAGATGGAATAAAAGTTTAAGCAGTAAAGCTGACGTGAAGCTGTAAAACTTACCTGACTGCAAAATAACTTAACATGATGAGAGTTAGTGAAAGGCATTTAAATAGGTGGTTGGATTTCACCTGCTGGTGTAGAAGGGGCTTTTTGTTCCTGGCTGTGTATCATTTTGGAGGGATGGAGGGAGCCTGAAGTAACAGGTATAATATAACTGAAATAGAAACAAATGGTTCTGCTACAAAAAAAAAAAAATCAGAGGGGTGTATGTGTGTAGTGGAAGAAAAAAATCAGCTGTGGTCTAAGTGTAAAACACAGAAGCTAAAAATAATTTTGGATCTTTCCTGCTTTTACAAAGGTGAACAAAATATGTATATGATCTAACTGAAATACTAAACCAAAACCAAATATTGGCAGCAAAATCTAGAGTCCAAAGTTGCAGGAGCAGCTGTAGAAAATGGGAATAACATGCAGGCCTCTAGCTTTTGGCCTGAGGGGAGGGAATGGGAGAAAACATTAGATATTTTTCTGTTACTCTGTAATTTATGGATATCATAGTTTAACCCCAGCTGGCAACTAAACACCAAACAGCTACTCTCTCACCTACCCACATAGTGGGATGTGGAAGAGAATTGGAGGAGTAAAAGTGAGAAAACTTGTGGGTTGAGATAAAGATAATTTAATAGGTAAAGCAAAAGCTGTGCATAAGGCAATGTGAAACAAGGAATTCATTCACCACTTCTCATGGACAGGCACATGTTCTGTCCTCTCCAGAAAAGCAGGGCTCCATCGTATGTAAGAGTGACTTGGGAAGATAAATGCCATAACTCCGAACATTCCCCCTTCTTCCTTCTTCCCCCAGCTTTATACACTGAGCATGATGCCTTATAATATGGAATGTCAGCTGGGGTCAGCTGTCCCAGCTGTGAACCCTCCTCACTCGCTGTGCACCCCAGCCTCCTCCCTGGTGGGCTGAGGAGCAGAAAAGGCCTTGACTCTGTGAAAGCTGTAACACAAACAGCAATAACAAAAACATCCCTGTATTAACATGCTGCCAAAACACAGCCCCACACTAGCTACTATGAAGAAAATTAACTCTATTCCAGTCAAAACCAGTACAGTGGGGAGTATTGACATCAAGGCAAAGTAAGTATACAGATATTATAGGATGGAGCTTTTATGTAAATCTATGTTTGATCTCTTGGTATTGAGATCCACAAACTTCTACCTTCATGAAACTCAGTAACATGTGATTTTATTGAAATGAAAATTCCAGAGTAGCACTAACTTTAATTTGAAAATAGTAACAAATTCAGATTCCCATCGCAAATAATTTATTCAAGTGATAATTGTTCTCATTATTGTGCATGCTTGTGTTCCTGCTCTGATTTGAATTTGTGGGCCTTTGGTTTCTATTAGTGGGGATTTTATATGCATTCTTTCAGTTCAAAGGTCTTTATGTGTTCTTTCTGTGCTATGAGAAGACTTGGTTTCTTCCAGTAGCTATGTTGATAGGCTTGATTAATTTTGAACTCTTTTCATTGTCTATTCACAAGGCATTTTCTTCTATCTTCATGATGTCTTTGGCTCTTTTCGACTACTTCTGGAAACTTTTCAAGAATATTGAATAATTGGAGAACTGGGTTTAAGTTTGGAAGATGTGTGAAGTGCTTTGTGCAGATGAACAGACACTCTTCCAGGGACCCTTCATGAGCCATATCCGTCATTCTTTTTGTAATACATGGGAGCATGTGTACATTTCTACATCAGTTGTGACTGCTTTAGTCACTTTAGTTTGGCATTTTCCAGGATAGAACCCAATTCTTTTGGTTTTCTAACTCATGTGATTTTGCATTTGTTGTTACTAGTTGAATTGCTTGGTTTACCAGGCAGTGGGAAAGAAAATCATTTAGAGGCCCTATTAGTGTTTGGTTGGGGCTGTTTTTTTGGCTCCATTAGGATTTATATGATCAGGTTGTATTAACAGCTGTTTTATTTTATTTGTAGAATCAGTAATAATTTTGCCGACTAATTACATGAAGAAAATGTATCTTCTTATGGTTTGTGCATTGGTAGCAGCATACAGGCAAGAAAAGTAATTTGTGCTTCCAACTTTATGAAGAAATATAGGTTCAAACATGCCTATTACATTACCTTTTTTCTTTTTTTTTTTTTTTTTTTTTTTGTGCATATGACAATTAACATTGAATTTAGGCATTTGGTGAACATTCTCCAGGACATTTGACTCAATCTCAAGTTATAAAAGGCCCACTCTCCTATTAGGAGTCAGTTTCTTACTGGATAGATGATTGTTTCATTGTGGTACTCAAAGTCATTCTGAAAATATATAAAATTAATTTTTGGAGCATTCAGAGGAACTCTTCAGAAGACCTTCAAAAGCTATCTTTAGTGGTATATTCTTGAGAGAGACGGTTATATTTAATTAAGCAACTAAAAGTCTGGTACTGCAAGGTAAGGTGGATCATGGTACTTCATTGTACAGTGGATTACCCCCTATTTGCATCATAGATCAAAAAGAGAATATTAAATTTGGATCAAAGATTACTTGGTAGATACTTAAAATTCCCTTGTAAAGGAAACTTAAATTCTTACAAGTATCACTCTTTCAATAAGTCAATCAGAAATTATAGTTTAAATATGGAAAGTGTTCCTCCTCTAGGGGATCTTCCTAGGCCTCAGATACTGTGTCTCAACAGCCAAATTGCAATGCTCTCGCAGGAGGTGACCATCAAATAGCCCAAGGATATTTGATGGTCACCTTCTCCAAACCCTGGCAGATTTAGGGAAACCTTGTAGGTAACAATGTTCAAAATAATGATTCCAACCTGGATGTTATTTGCCTTTTTTTTTGGTGGCTGAAAAATAAGTACTTACAATCTCCGGGGTGTGGCTTTAGGTTCTGTATATTGAAGTTGGGGACTTTTTCTTGCCTCATGCTTGTAGACTTCCAAGGTTTAAGGAAATGTGCCCAGACCTTTCATCAGACTATGCAACAAAGTTGCTTTTATCCCCTTTTGATGCTTCTGAACTTGCTTTATGACATCTTGTTCTTTCACTTATTGTTTAACTCCTTGAGCTGATAGGAACATTCTTTTAAGAAAATACTCACCTGTGCCATCTTGGAGAAATAGATGTTGTTCCAAATCACTGTGTAAACATTATTTATCCCGTTCCTTTTTGATGAGGGCTAGTTCAAGTCACAAAGTTCTTCAGATACATGGTTTGAAGACATGTCTTCGTGTCTTGCTAACTGTAGTAGGTGTAGTTGCAGCCCTAGTTGATTCTACTTTTAGTAAATAGTCGCTAGGCCAACACAGATGTGTCAGTCCCAAAGAGCCTGGCAGCCATCTTGGGTTTTTTGGGGCATACTCCATAGGCACAAACTTCCTTTCATGTCTGCAGCTGCTCAGTGTGTCTGTAAAAGCCATGCTGATCGTAACAGTGAGGACCAGAGAAATTTGTTTGAGTAATATGAATATCTGCTCTGGGGCTGCTGTTTCTATCTTCTGTAAGGTAAGTTACAAACAGAGGAAGTTTTTTTGTGAGAGAGAAATTCCTGTGACAGAAAAGCCATTGATTTAGACCAATTCACAATTCATAATACCGTTTTTCAGGATCTTAGTCTATTCATCAGTGTGGTTTTTCTTTCCTAATCAAGTAGTGTCTTTTGACTCTCTTAACAAGATTGGAGGTTCTTGTGCCCTGTTTGTATCAAGCAGTCAAAATGTCCTTTGAAATATATTCAGAATAAAACTCTGATGGTAGTCTCCTTCACCACCTGCCTTGTGTTCCAACATGTCGGTCTCTTTGCCAGCAGACACTACTCTGCTGATGCCTGAATGAGTAAGGTTTTAGAAAAATTAATTCTTTCATCTGTGCTAGGGAATCCCTGCCAATCATATTCTGTCCCACAGGAGTGGCAGCAAGGATAGGTGGGAAAGGTAGAATGAGAAGGAGATAAAAGAGAAAAATTATTCATTAAGGATTTTTGCATCTAGACTGCTGAAAAGGAGCATGAGAATTTTAGACCACAGTACAGTAAGTCTAGGTTTAAGGTATCGTACAACAAATCAGAAATGCTGAAACTACCTGACTGAGACTCTGCCCCGTGACAAATTCAGTTTGTAGGTACAAGTTTCACAACAAAACTTAGATGAGTTAACTTCTGCTCAGTGAGATTTGTGGCAGTTTAGACCCTGCCTCACATCACAGAACTGCTGTAGATACTATGTTCCATGGTGTGGTAAATGAGACTAGCAGAGTTGGATCTGGATCAGACCTTGGCACAAGCTTGTCTTGACTATGACTGGAGCTGCCAGCTTAAAGTATATTTTTTAACATTCCAAAATCTAGTGGTGTTTGAATCCAGCACCAGCATTTTATGCACTCCTTCACTGTTGTCAGTCACGTTCATGACTTTTCCCATATGAAACAGCCTCAGGAAAACTTTGGTTTACTGAGGTTGATGGCAGCCTGGTGTTCCAGCATGCTTCCATTTGAATGGAAGACTACTGTAATAAGTTTCTGTCAATACTTGTAGGACCAAGTCTAGGTAGGGAGTCATTGGTCTGGCACACTCCAGAACATGAGCTAATACTTCCAGTAGTCAGAATGCAGGTTTCCCAGCCAATGAGACTTTAGAGATTATACCACTGTCCTCTGACCAGTGTACTAAAAGTTACTTGGGCAAAGTGCTAGAAGCACTGTTAGAGTAAGCATCTGTTTCCTCAAAACTAAAGCTTGCCTGAAAGTGGAAGTTTTCAGGTCTTAATCAGAATGTCATAAGCAGAGTAGTGTTTTACAGCTTCTTAGTTTTGCATCAGCGTCTTGGGTTGTTGCCTTTCTGTACAGCTGATGGTCACAAATGTTAAATGGAAAGTCTTTACCCTGTTCTGTAATGTTGACAGATGAGGAACGTTTCCAACTGACTTTTAATCATTGTTCTGTGTTCCTGTCATTGACTCAGTTAAACTTTGACGATTTACACCCATGAAACAAGTACTGGAGAATCTCTGTTTTGGTTTGGAGATTTTTGGTAGCCTATTTCTTTTTTACTTTCCTTGTGTCAGCTGCACTTGTGTTACAATGAGAACACTCAAATATTGCTGATGTTAAAATCAACAGATGACACTTTACCTATCTCAATGAATGATAAAACTAATAAGCATCATTCTGAAACTAAGACAAATTTTGTTCTGGGCAGAGTTTGTGGCAGAATGGCAAATTGTAGTAGATTGGCAAAACTGGGCAGCTTTTCTGACAAACTTTAGAAAAGCATGAGCCTTGCTAAGATCTTACTATAATACTCTTGTAATATATTGGACTGAAGCACAAAAGAAGGTGCAGTAAAGAAATGTTACTTACTAAGTATTTAAAGCTGTCTGATGTGCTCTCTTAGTATTTGCACCAGATTGTTATGTCTGCAGGTGTTGCAGAGAGCTGCGGTTGTGCCATCAATAGCTTTGTGCACCTTCATTCTGTGTGAGGCTTTTGCTGCATGGCAACCTGCAAATGTGGGGTTTCATCTGGGTTTACCACAGGAATAAACTTCTCAGGATACTATACAGAGGTCTGTCTTCATAGCTACTGCTTTAAAGAGAAAGTAAGATGACTTTTTATTCACTAATATTAACATTGCAATTTTTATCAAAACTTTATATTAGCAGAAAGCGAATGCTGTTTGTCATCTGATTCTCCTTCGGAGACCTTTTTTCTTTTCTGGCTTTCTCCAGTGCACTCAGGAGCTTGGGCGGGAGAGAGAATGGGGTGAATTGAGTGTTGAGGATTACGTTTGGAAATATTTTATCCGTTAACTTTAGTTTAGAGTAGATAATAGCAGTAGGTAAGAGACTAACTGGTTCCTTTTCAGCCATGGAAGTAATCAGCTGGGGTGGTCCCAGGGCGCTCTGGGCACGAGTATTGCTGAGTGATCATTGGCTGCCACCTGCGTGACAAAGTAAAGGACCAACCCTTCAATTTATACCAGTGGAGCCAGATCACGGGAAACAATTGACAGGTAAAATATACTTTCGAAAATTTAAGGGAGAGGAGAGAGGACACATGATAAAAATGGAGCAAAGAAGCTAAAAGATTTGCAATAGATAGTAAAGGTTGCTCCTCTGAAACTTTATGTACCTATAGCTTACTTCTTTTTGGGGAGAGGCACACAACCAAGGTCAGGTTACTTTGTTGCTCCCCTGGGAAAGGAGCCTTGCTGAGAAACAATGTTCACTGAGTTATAGCAGCAACACATCTACCAGAATTTTATTGTAGCTAGAAATTACAATTCATATTTATGCACACACTTCTAGATCTTTGAATGCTTGTTGACCTGACATTGGATGTTTTGCACTGGTCCAAGAGATGGGTATGGCTTTTGTTTTTTTAGAAAGACTAAAAATAAGTTGCTGAATTTTCAAGTTTATCAGTTGATTGTACTGTAGTGAGTTAATCTAGAAGTTAAAATGCCATGCAAAAAATGAATGTAAGTAACTCTTAATCTCACTGATAAAGGAATGCTTAGCATCAATATTTTTCTTCTTTTTATTTTTTTTTATTTAGAGAATTGGCTGAAAATAATATTTAAGGACTTGTAACTACATTATTTTTACTTATTTAGAATTGTTAAGCTTATGCTTAGCCCAGCGTGATACAGGACTGGTGCGACAACTCGGTTTTGATCAGTGACTCAAAATTGTGATCACCCTGATGTCACCGAATGGCCACAGCTTGTAAAAGGTAAGCATAAAGCATATCAGGTTGTTTCTCAGAAGTTTTTCTACTATAATGTTTATTTTAAGGTATTTAATTTGTATGGCCTGAAGTTAGTTTTACAAATAATATTAAGTTGCATTGTTTGTTTAAGATAAGTCAGCTGGCAAAGTTGACTTGCACTCTTGCTGACAGTGATTTCAAAGCTCGCTTAGTTTGTCCTTGCCTGCTTTTTAAAATATAAGCAAGCGCTGTGGTGCTCCGTGATATCCCTCTTAAGAACAATACTATCACTTAAAAGTCCATGGTAGTTTTTGCTGTCATACTGAATTTCTGTATAAATTGTTTACCATATTTATCCAAGCATGTGTTCAGTTTTTGTTTTGAAGTATTTATCCAGGAGGCTTGATGATGTTAAAGTGTGTGTAAGCTTGCATACCATTACTTTCCTCATCTAGAGAGGTACACTGGAGGTAAAAGGAGTGGCTTGTAGAATGGAGAAGTTGCTCCCTCTGTTATTGGAAGTGAGCCACCATTTGAATTTGCGAGCTCATACTGCAGTATTCAGATTAGTTGGTGTCTTGTGATCAGTATCTACAATCTAACTGAAAGCTGAAATTTTTAAGAGCATTTGCTCTGAGATTTTCTCTGAACAGAACTCTTGTTTCAGATTTTAAGCATGATGAAAGGACGTCTTGCCGTACTATATAGTTGTTTTTCAATACTGTTGCCTGCTCACAGGAAATAACAAGGTATCTTGTTTGTAAACAATTGGGTATTGCAAAATAAATAGTTTCTCGGCAAACAAGTACAACTCCTGTAATTAGATTGATCTTCCACTTCATTTTACTGAGTATTGAAAGCTCATTTTATTAGGTGCTTGTGTTGTCATTTGAAGCCTTTTAAAATAGAGTTAATATGTCCATTAATAATTCTGAAGATCATAATTATAGTAGGTCTGTTCATGTTTTAGACAACAATAACCTGAAGGAATTCTCACCCTGTGTTCTGCAGAACCACTTACCTTAGAGGACCAAACCTTTTTTGACCCAGCTAGATGGTATTTTTTTCTTATATTGTTTATCTTACAGATGCAACTTTTTTTTTTTTTTTTTTTTTTTTTGAGTAACATATACCAAACTCTATTGTCTCCTTACTGCCCTAATGATATTCTCACACACACAGTGAGGAGAGGAAAAGATTTTGGATATACTGCTAGCTGTTTCCATGTCTGTACTGCAGATCACCAGGCTGCTTTTTTTACATGCAGCGTTTAGATGCCAGTCTGCTCTTTCTGTAATTCTTCATGCTGCTGTTTATTTTAAAGGCTGAAAAGCTTTAAGTATACTTGATGTTTTTCTTTTAACACAACTACTTCCTTTGCATTTTCATAGCAACTAAAAGCACTACTCTTTCCCAAAGCCTCAGTGTGTTGTATGTCCCAATACTAGAATGAAGAAAGCAAAGCCTTAAATGTCCAGACATTTTGCTACCATTTTCTGAAGTCCTGGAAGTAAATAGAGGAGCTAACCAGTATGAATATAAACATGTGTCTTTCTGCTATTCCAGCTCCTAACACTTAAATGCTCAGATGAATGAGTGGGGAAAAAAAATTAAGATGCTTTTCACTAAGCATTTAGAGGCTGGCTTTGGTCACTGGAGTTAAAAGGAAGTTCTTTTTTGTTTTGCTGCTGAGCATTATTTTTGTCAGCAACTGCTTTGTCAGTCCTGAATTTAATGAGTAAGGGAGATGTAATTTGGAGGTAATAAATAGAGGCCAAATTTTGAGATTGGGTAGTTTTTATGTTATTTTCCAGTTAAAGGTTAGTTACATTTTAAGCATGAGTATAATGTGAGCTGGATAGGAAGTTCAGAATTCTGTCCCTAGTGTCCGTTAAATTTTATAAGTTAGTGAAATACAAACAAATAATTTCCTGTGTTCTGCATCATCTGTCACCACACAGTATCCAGCTAACCTGGGAATTATAATTTGTGTGCCAGAAATGCCTTCTAGGCACTGGGTCTGTTTAGTAGAATCCAAAAAGTTCCTAAGATCTGGTGTTTCAGAAAAGGAACTAAAATTTTAGTAGAGAGTTTGGAGAGCAGTCCAAACTTTAATGGGAGAGACCATGCAGTAAAATAGCACAATGAAACAGGAAAAAAGGAATGTAGCAGGCTACATGTGGAGATTTCCAATAGCATTTAGAATATAATAAATAGAGAAATTTAGAAATTCCATTCCTATAAATATTGATTATTTTTTTTTCCTGTAAAGCTGTGGGAGAGTCTGCTTGGCTGTCCTAACTGAAGTCTCTCAGCAGACTCTGGTGAAACCTAAAAAGTTAGTTCTGTTTGCAGATTTTTGCTCATTTCTGTTTTTAAAGAGCTGTCATGAAAGACATTTTTGTTCATCCAAGCTGCAGAGTTTTACTGTAATGGTTGTGCTTTGTTTCCACTCCTTGCATAGAATTTCCAGCATGGCATTTCTCATTGTAGCAAAGGTTGTTCCCAAGCAAAGGTTCCATAAAGTCTGATTTCTAGGCGTCCTAAGATGATGGGAATCAAAACTGATGCATTTGTACTGCCTTGTCTTCTGGCTTCTCTGGCCACAAACTCACTGGCTAGGGGGAAGTTCTGCCTCAAAGAGAGAAAAAAAACACTGTCTGAAAAAAAGTTAGCAGTTGAATCAGTGCTGTCTTAAGGAAGATGGGAATAAGGAAGAGCTAAATAACTATAATTTAATCTACTTTAAGTTATTATGGAACTATACCCCTTGAATTAGTCTGTAAATTAAGTCAATGGGGTTGCCAAGCTAAATACAGGTGCTGCTTGTGCTAGGCAATAACACTTAATTCTGCATATTACTGGCTGATCTCTTGGCTGGATTGAAGAAAACAGAAAGCTGTCTGTGAGGTTAGCTCCATGAATTCAGGTGAAGAGAAATGCGAGATTTGTTTTGATATCCTTTTGGACCCTGTTTCTGAGCTGCTACTTCCTAGAGTCCAGCTCTGTAGAGAATGTGTTGGTTGCAGTTGCTCACTGATAATCTTTGAGTACACGTTTTGGTTACAGAAGTGGTTATGAAGAATTAGCCCAGAACTGGAGCACTGTGCAGCCTGAATGGAGGAGTACTGCCAGCAGATCTCTTCCCTAATGGCTCCTGTTGCGTAAGCGTGGGGAAAAAGTGTTCTTCTTAGGGAAATTTGGCTCAATTGTACTATCATGTTTTATGTGATAAATTGTATTCTAGAGTTTGATATGTTAAATCTGCAAATATCAAAAAGTTGATGCTTTTAGTGGCAATAATACACTCATCACATTCCATCTTTCATAATTTCATATTGTAATGCTTGTAAAAGAACAAGCAGTGCTTAAGGTTTTCTATCTGGTTTTGCAGATCACCAGGAGAACCGCACTCTGAGAACATTGAAACTAGCCGAATGTAAGTAGATGAGTGGATGAGTTTGGTTTGTCTTGATAAAAATGTTCTGAACATATATATATAACAGTAACTCTTGCATCTGCTTAATAAAAAGAGGACAGAAGCTGAATAGAACTGTGAAATTGCCTTATAAAATTTCAAGTTAATATTTTGCAGCTTTTGCAATTTTAAGCTTCTGTGGAAACTGTTTTTGTTTTTTTTTTTAGGGTGAATGAGTTGGAGGGAAAGTTCAGAGGTTTACTTTAACGTGAACCAGTAGATGGTAGCATAATACAATGTCAGAAATTTTACAGCCTATATTCAGACTTGACAGAAGGGATGTAATTTCTACCTGTCATTCACTAACATCTTGCATGGGTTTGAAGACACTTCAGTACTAAGGCACAATACCTGCTGGTATCTCTTGTGGCAGATGGATTGTTGAACTAAGAAAAAGAAATTGTGACTTAATTTGGTGAATTTATGTATTAGTTACTTCTAGAAAGAGAAAACTAGCTCTTTTTCACTAACATCTTGGTGACAGATCTGAAACTTTTTGTCTGTCTTCATTAGATTAGAAGCCAAGATGAACTAAAATCGAGATTGTGGTGGACTGAAACATTCATTTCAATTCAAAATTCAAAGGGATTACAGGAATTCAGAGGACCATTTAAAAACAAAAAAAAAAGTTTTTTGAGACTATTCTTCTGTGAGTTAGCAAACAAAGTTTTTTCTAGCTATTCAAACTGTCCTGTCATAGAACTCAAACAGGGAAGCCACAAACTGCTCTTCTGGATAACAGCACAAGTTCCAAAATAATAGAGGGAATGTAGCCCAATAGCTGGTGTGCTGTCTGAGGCTTCAAAGGATCTGGGTTCATTTCTCTTCTGCCATGAACTTCTTCTCTGACCTTAAACTGTCTCCTTGACACCTTCCCCCCAAGCGGTTTAGCATTGTACATGCCGTGGGCTGGATGCCATTTTCAGGATGTTTTGCAGGCTAGTGACATAGTGTGAATTGCTCAAGGACTTCTCTGCTGTAGCTGCCCAACGTAAGGAGGAGCAAAACTGCAGTGAGCCCCCCGTATGTTGGACTGCATACCTAAAAAATTAGGAGGAGGAAACAGTGAGGGCTTTTCTGATGTGTTATTAGCAATTCACTGCAGTGAAATCTTTTCTTGCACTAGGAGAAGCAGTTCTCCTGGTATGACAGATTTATTTTCCCTCACTCATACCATTTTCTACAGAAGTGCTGTCCAACTGCTTTCTTAGGAATGCAATGAAGGTTGCAGGGACCCTGGCCTGAAAGGTGACTCTGCCTCTTGGTAATGGACTCTGCGTGTTGCTGTGTTAGAGGTCGCAGGGTAAAAGCCCTGCCATGGTCTCTTATTCCTGCTCCAGTAGTAGCCCATGCTGCATTGTGGTTTATTGTTCCTGCAGTGAGTTGAGTTGTGTCCTTTAGTTTCCCTGGCTTAGCCAAACAGAGGAACTCAGGCTGCAGGCTGGCTGTAGTCCACTCTGGATGTTACCAGTTGGATTAATCGTTTTTATGCATTTTAAGCAAAGAGGTATCAGCAGTACTCACCTAGACTGGTGTGAAACAAAGACTTTTAAGAACCTAGCATAAATCAGAAGGAAAAGGCAGTAAAGTTTTTTTCCTTCTAGAAAAGTTTGACAGTTCTTGTGTGTGTGTGAATTATTTTCCTTAAAACCGAACATTAAAAAAAAAATTACAGGAGTAAGCTTTTCTGTTATAGCTGAATACTTTTTCTTTTTGATGTAGACCAGTGATCAGAGTGGCCCTGACTTCATAAATTTTAGCTATCTGTCTAAAATAACTGTGAGCCAGTCAAGCTGTAGGAATTCACATATTTGACGAGTAGTTATACAGTATATTTGCAAAACTGAATGTTTTTTTAAACCGTATCACAATGTAATGTGTACTACATCTGTTACAGAGAATTTTTGCAATCCTTCTGCATAGCTGCTCTTGCCACATAAGGTGGAATGGCAGATTGAGTGGTATAGTTGTGACCTGCTGTGTTGCTAAAATAGTAACTGTGTTATTTACATGCCTAAAATTCATTAGTAAATGCAGGGACTAAAATAAGTGGTGTTTTGTTTGCACAATGAATGGTTGGTTTTGCTCTGGTTGGCTGATATAATTGCTTTATTTATTTCCATGTTTTGAATTGCAAAGCTTCATACCAAGAGCATAGTCATATATGTTTCACATGTGTGAATGAAAAGAAATTGAAAGAAAATATTCAGATTCTAACACAGCAATATCTTCCATGTCTTGTATGTCTTGCTTATCACAGGCTTTTCAAATTCTGGGTCTCCATGTGATGAACATCTTGGTGGTAGCTCAAAGTTAGGAGTCTTTTTATCTTAGAATTGTTAAGATCAGCATTTTCTGTCTTCTCCTGTCAGGCATCTCCATTGACTTTCCCCTTTGATTAGTATAACTTTCTTAAAACCTCTTTAGCACTAAATCACATAATTTGATTGTTTAACCATAACTTCTTATATGTTCATGTGTTTTCACTCTCTATTTTTTTAAACTTTTTTTTATCAAGGCAAAGGTATGGCTGTCTTCATATGGCTTTCTATGCATTCATCTTTCCTTCTCTCTGCTTTTGAGGATGGGATTCTTTGCAATTTTGAAGCCCTTCTCTGTTTTTTTAATATGACTGCAGCAAGGCAATTTCTCCAAGACAAGACTGTGAAGTAGATGCTGTGTTCTTCGCTCCCTTTCCCTGTCTTCCTGCATTGCTCCACGTAACCAGGACAGACCTTTTGTTCTCAGGGTTGTCCTTTCTGAGGAAATGCCTCAGCATGCTTTTGTCAGCACATGATGTTCCCAGAGGCACGCTGGATCTAGAATACACAGTTGGAAGGAGGTCCCTTTGGTTAAACCAGTATGGTCCAAGCAGAGCTCACAATCCACTCCTGCTATTGGGGTCCACCACACTGGAAAGAATGAAGTTTGGAAAATGTGAGCTCCATGCACATGCACATTTGCCAGATGCACATTTGCTGTGGTGCCAGAGGCTGGGGCAGGCAAAAGGTGTTGCAGCACTGCTGGAGCAAAGGGCTGGGCTCCAGCTGTGGGTGGACTGTTTGGCAGTTTGGTGTGCAGTGTTCTTCAAAAGGCTCTGTGTGGGCAGTGCTATTACAGGAATCCTGTATTTTCTAGCACTGCTCTTCTTACTCTAACTAAACAGAAGCAAGAAAAACCATCATGCAAGGTTTGAAGCCGAAACTTGCACAAAGCAATATTTAACTTCACAAAGATGACCGTCTGCAACACCTTCTCTAACAGTTTTTGATATGCTGGTCATCTTGTTTCCAAAGTGTAGTATAACTGCTGCAGGTGTCTCTCTTTATGCATCTGCAAACACATCTATTAAAAGTTGTTTTGCTATTAGTACAAAAAAAACTTTTCTGGGTTTCTAGGCATATTAATGCTTTTTTTTTCCCTCTATTAAGAAAATTGCTTATGAACATTTTGGAACTTCTAAGATCCTAATAGCCATTGTAAAACAGGCTGTTTTAGATTTCCATTTAATAAAATTAGCCATCTTGTGGCAATCATAGAATCATCAAGGCTGGAAAAGAACTTCAAGATCATGGAGTCCAACCCTTGACCAGTCACCACCTTATCAGCTAGACCATTGCACTATGTTCCATGTCCAGTCATTTCTTGAACAATTCTAGGCAGGGATCGAGATTCCACCACCTCTATGGGCTGCCTATTCCAAAGCCCTTTCAGTGAAGAATTTGTTTTCTGATGTCCTATCTGAACTTCCCCTGATACAGTTTGCTGCCATTTTCCTCTTGTCCTGTCACTGGTTGCCTTGGAAAAGAGACCAGAGACCAACCCTCACCTGGCTACAACCTCCTTTCAGGTAGCTGTAGAGAGTGATTAAGTCACTATTCACTCTCCTTTTGTCCAGGCTAAACACCCCTAGCTCCCTCAGCTGGCCTTCCTAAGACTTTTGTTCCAGACTCTTCACCAGCTCCATTGCCTTATTCTGGACACACTCCAGCACCTCAGTTACTTCCTTGCAGTGAGTGGCCCAAAACTGGAGATGGGATTCAAGGTCCAAGAACAGGGAGATCACAGCCTCGTCCTGCTGGCCACACTATTGCCGGTACAGGCCAGGTCACCACTGGCCTTCTTGGCCACCTGGGCCCACACTGGCTCATGTTCAGCTGCTGTGGACCACCACTCCCAGGTTCTTTTCCACCTGGCAGCTTTCCAGCCTCTCTGCTCTAACCTGTAGTACTGTACAGGGTTGTTGTGGCCCATGGGCAGGACCTGACACTTCACCTTGTTAAACTTCATGCTGTTGGCCTTGGCCCTATCAATCCATCCTGTCCAGATCCCTTCCTGCCCTCTAGCAGATCGACACTCCTGTCCAATGTGAGATTTATTTGTAAAAATAGTATAACAGTTTTTGTGTCCTAAGCAAAAAACATTGAGAAGCGTGTTATTTCATGCTGCTATTTCCAGACAAGTATGAAACATCCATGTGTATTTCTAAAATTTAGGTGGACTTAGAAGCAAAAATGATGCAGTTATGCAAATATTTTAAACTTCAGGCACACTTGAATGTAAATGTAAACTTCAATCTAAATGCTTTGTAGGTGAAATTTTAATTATTACATGCTTCACATATTTCAAAAATTCGTTTAATGTTTAAACATCTGCTTTTCTCTGTGGCAAGAGATTCCTTTACATGGTATTTCTCTTGTATTTAGTTTAAGGTATTTGAGAAATGTAAATTGCATTCTGTTTTGTAGGCACTTTTGAACCAGTACACTCAATCCTTGTTTTTTACAGGCTTTAGACATTCAAAAATTACTACAGAAAATGCAGCCCAGTTCACCTTTGACTTGGTCATACATGTTTCTCGTGATACTCCACAATTTTGGCACCATTTGAATTACAAATGCAAAGTACTTACTAGCTGGCTTTTTATTAGCTAAAGAACATATGGAAAGCCTGAAAGCAATTATTTGTTCTATAACTACTGCAAACTAATGAATGCTAATTTCATTTTAAACAGAAAAGTGTGCTTGTGAAATTGTTGGACTTCAAGGAAGGACGTTGGGTGTCTATTTTAGGAGCATCTCCTTCTCACTGAAGCATTACTTGAGGAGGTTATACAAGGCCCACTGAGTGGGAAGTTAGCTTTCAGTCATAAGAATATGCCTGTGAAATGTTTACAACTTCAGCCACACCGGTGCAGTTTCATAGTTGGATGTGCAACAACAATGGGTATTGGGAAATGTATATGCAAGTCAGTCACTACAGCCTGAGCTACAGTAGTACTGTGTTCATGGGCGGTGAACAAGGCCTTGGGTTTTCTAAGGGACCAGTTGCTCTTGACCAGATCCCTTTATAGGAGCCTAAAGAGAGCTGCGGCCTTCACGGGTGTAGCATGAGCTAAGAATAGAGAGTGGTTTTATGTTACTTTGCTTGATGAACCCGTTTTAATGCCTCAGGCCAAGAACTTTAGTTTTCAGCGTACTAAATGAGCAGGGGAATGTAGAAAGAGAGTTTCACTTTTGGACAATACAGAGAGTATGCTGCAAGTTCTTTTGCTGAATAACAGAGAAATAGAAAATGTGGGCTTTTGGCAGTGAACACTGATAATAATACCTGAAGTACACTAGTTAGAATGTGGTATGGAATGTCTGAAAATCACACACTGACTTACTCAGAGCTGCATTTTCTGTAAGTCCATTTATTGACGAACCTCAATAAGGGTAGCTCTTGTGGAAGGGTTGGTAAATTCTCTTCTACATTCTGAGATCTGTATCCTCACTAAAATTTATTAATTTACCTAAATAATTTGTCTGAAGTAACATGAAAAGTCTGTGGAGTAGCTGCCAGGGAGAGGGGGGGAGGATCCAGCTGGATCCCTCTGAGTTGATGGGGACTTTTGGAACTTATACAAGAATACTCAAAGACATAGCTGATGTCATCTCAAGGCTTCTCTCAAGGATTTTTCAATGATCTTGGGAATCTGGAGCTATTTCAGTCAACTGGACACTGGCTGATGTTGGCCCAATATTCAAGAAGGGCTGGAAGAACGACCCTCCAAACTACAGGACTGTCAGTCTCACGTCAGTGCCTGGTAAAATTACGGAAAAGATTATTCTGGGAGTTATTGAAAAACACCTGAAGGACTCCACAGACATCAGTCACAGCCAGCATGATTCATGTCAAACCTAATTTCTTTTTATGACAAGGTAACCCATCTAAGTTGATCAAGGGAAGCCAGTTGATGTAATCTTTTTGGGTTTCCATAAAGCTTTCAATACTGTCTCTCCTTCTGGATACAATATCCTTCTGGATAAAATGTCCACAACACAGCTGGATAAATACATAATGTGAGGGGTGAGCAGCTGGCTCACAGGTCAGGCACACAAGGTTTCAGTAAATGGGGTGACATCAGACTGGTGACCTGTCACTACTGGAGTTCCACAGGGGCCCATCCTTGGCCCTCCTCAACATCTTCATAAATGACTTGGACGCAGGTCTCGAAGGCATACAGAGTAGGTTTGCCAAGGATACTAAATTGGGAGGTGCTGTTGACTCCCTAGAAGGCAGCCAGGTTGTGCAGGGAGACCTCAAAAAATTAGAGGGTTGTGTAATCAGCAGCCACATGAAGTTCAACAAATACAAGTGTTCCTGGGACCTGCATCACAGAAAGGCCCCCGGGGGGTCCTGGTCAGTGGCAAGTTGCACATGAGTCAGCAGTGCCCTGGCAGCCAGGATGGCCAACCATGTCCTGGGATGCATCAGGCACAGTATGGCCAGCCAGGCACGGGAGGGAATTGTCCTGCTCTGCTCTGCACTGGGGCAGCCTCACCTTGAATATTGTGTGCATTTTTGGATATTGCAATATGAGAAAGATACAAAGCTGTTGGAGAGCATGTGAAGAAGGGCTACAGAGATGGTGAAGGGCCTTGAGGAGCAGCCATATGCGGAGTGTCTGAGTCCACTTGGGCTGTTCAGCCTGGAGAGGGACACTGAGGGGAGACCTCATAATGATCTACAGCTTCCTGATGAGGGGAAGCAGGGGGTAGACAATGATCTCTTCTCTGTGGTGACAGGACCTGAGGGAATGGCATGAAACTCTGTCAGGGAAGGTTTAGGTTGGATATTAAGAAAAAGTTCTTCATCCAGAGGGTGTTTGGGCACTGGAACAGGCTCCCCAGGGAAGTGGTCATAGTGCCAGGCCTGGGTTCAAGAAGTGTTTGTTTGGCACATGGTGTGATTCTTGGTGATGGTTCTGTGCACGGCCAGAACTTGAACTTTGATGATCCTTGTGGGTCAATTCCAACTAAGGATATTCTATTAAATTCTAATACAGCTGTATTCTTCTTTGTACACCATATTGTTTGCTTCCATACTTGATTTAAAAAAAACCTAAAAATACAACTTTCAGTCAGACCTCCTGTCTCTAATAGAGTTTCAGAGAACTTGAATCAGTGAGTCTCCAGCCACAAGTTAAAATGAAAGTGTTGGTACAAACAGCCTTGTTGTAGGCGTGGCAAAGTTTGAGAAGTAATTGGTAGCTAAAAACTAAGAGCAAAAAAAAATTTGAGTCCTTCAGAAGTTAACTGTCAGAGACAAGTCTAAGCTTAGCTTTATTTACTGGCGTCTCAGACATGATGTGGTTAAAGCAGAGTGTTGTTTAAGATGATAAAATGTGTTGTTAATGTATCAGTGTTTATACATTGATCTAACTTTATCTAAACTAGATGTGTGAGCTAGAAAGCTGTTCATGTTGGTGGCCACAGCTCAGGTGTAAAAATTCAGCTTTTTGATATATAAATACTTAACCTGCTTACAAATTACAACATTTCACACTCTAAATCTGAAGGTCTGGAATGATTGATGGTCAGGAATGATCAAAGCACGAAATTTTGCATTCAGAAACAGTTGTCTCTGAAATAACTTGCTGTTCTAGGTTGTATTAAAATGCTGTTGCTTTGAGGGGATTGGGGTGGTTTTTCTTAAAGCCTGTATACTAATGGATGAAGTATGAAAGACAAGATTAAAAAAACCCACTTATTTTTATATGTACATGGAGAGAGGCATATTTTCATAAGTCTACATACAAAAATGTGAGAGATCAGAACACTTCCCTTAGATTAGAATATAGCTATTCCCTATTACACAGTAACGGTTTTAATGGTATTGCTCATGCTGCTTTTTCTTTCCACATCCATCTCAAAGTGCCATGGAAACCTTTCTCCTCAGTTGGTTTTTTGTTTGTTTTCTTTTCTTTGGAAGGTACTGGGGCATTTGAAAGCTCAGGTAGACATCAAAGTAATTGTTTTCCTTGTAAGATGTATTTTCTTCTCTGGGATCATGAGATCTTGAAGAGTGAAAAGAAAGAAGTAGCGGTCTTACTGCTGAGTAATATAGACCTCAGTAGTCACTCTCAGAACACTTTCCCTTTTCAAGTAACTGCATTGAAACTGCTATTTAACCAGCCATTATTAAGAGCGAGGTGCTGAGTAGTGCCGCTGGGTCTAGCACTTAAGTTCTGAAGTACCTGTTCTTTGCAGAATCTGTGCATACATCAACATCAGGAAATACAGTTTTAAGTTAATATCACAGTTTGTGATGTTTTGATCTTTGTATTACTGTATCACTAAAGTTCTGTAAAAAGCCTGTATGTTAAACCTAGTCAGAATATTTGAAATCTTTGGTTGTTGGTAGTTTTCATTAATAACTTATTATTTTAAATGCAGTCAAGGTTTGGAGGTTTCTTTCTGAAATGTGGTCAAACGTGGTGCTCTTGTTGCTGCATGTAGCTACTTCAGTCCTGGCTACCTGCAGCTTTTCAGTGATTTCTTTACTATTTGCATGCTTCTGTAGAAGTCTGTGACCTTATTAATAAGGCAGTTATATTTTCTTTTCTGCATATATATAGTACTGAGCACTAGACTGGTATAGCAATACAGCTGTGATTTTTCAGAATACATACTTGGCACCTGTAATGACAGGAGAAACAGAAGGATTTGGCACATAGCACTTTTTGGGGTGTTTATTTTGTTTAGACAACCATATAACTTATTTAGCCTAAGGAGAAATATATCCAGCTTTGAGCCCATCTGTAATTGTGTTTTAGCATCAGTTTAATTAATCAAGGAATATTTTTTTGTACAGATTTAAATAGACTAAATATGATAATTTAGTCATATGGAATCTTGTTAAAATCGATAAAATAGTATAATATTGATAATATTGCTAAATAAATGTCTGAATTGTCTGAATTGTGTTTCATGCCTCTTTCATCTGTCAGTGGCAACCATGCCTCAGTACTATATATTAGATTCAACACCTGTACAATATCCAGTTTTGTTTCAGTTGCAGCCTTGTTTTGCATCCAAATTGCTCTTTTTTAGCGGCAGTTGAGATTGTTCAGAACTGTACAAGATTGTCTCCACTGTAGCACTACCATGTAAAGCTGAAAACTGCATAAACAGGATTTATCTTTTACTTACATAGAACCCACAAATTAAATTGTGTGTTAAATATATTTGCATTTGTCAAGATGAGAATCCTGCATTTAAAAAAATCTTCTGATGCGTTCTCTCTGACAGAAATCTTGTGTTTCAGTGCTGACTAATCTCTGCCTTGCTGATGCTATTGAATGAGCTTTGTATGTGAAAGCTCCATTAATCCTTGTACTTACTGTTTGAATGTTTGCTACAGGAAGCGAGCAGCTGCAAAGCATCTAATAGAGCGCTACTACCACCAGTTAACCGAGGGCTGTGGAAATGAAGCCTGCACGAATGAATTTTGTGCTTCCTGTCCAACTTTTCTCCGTATGGATAACAATGCAGCAGCCATTAAGGCCCTCGAGCTTTATAAGATTAATGCAAAACTCTGTGATCCTCATCCCTCCAAGAAAGGAACGAGCTCAGCTTACCTAGAAAACAATTCCAAAGGTGCCCATAACAATTCCTGCACTGACAGAAAAATGAACAAGAAGGAAATGCAAGGCCCAAGAGATGACTTTAAAGGTAAGATGTTTACAGTTTTCCTAAAATGAAACACGTTTCACATGCACAAGTACAAACCAACATAATTCACTCTGGTGGTATTCTGCTGACTTCAGCAAAATACATTATTAGACAGTTGAGTATTTTAGTATGTATTCAGAAAAAGGATGGATTAATGCTGAACACTGATTTTCCAAATCTGGATTTTGACCATATCTCTGTTAAAATCAACATGCATTTGTTGTCTTACAAGAATAATGATTTTTGCAAATATGGAAAAGCTTTAAGTGCTGTTGTATGACTGTTTTAGTTTTGCTAGTTTCGTAATTATTCTGCAGTTAATAAATTATAAAATTTATACTTTAACTAATTTCATATTCTGTGTTAAGAAACTTAACAGATGAAAAAAATGATACAGTGAGTGATAGGCAATATATTCACCAAGCTAAAAAATGTTTGAGCACAGTTATTTTTAAGCCAGTGTAAAATGAAATGCTGTTCTATATGTATGTTTTCTAACTTCTGTTTAGCTTTTCAAACAATTTGTAATAGTAAATACATACTAATGGAATAATGTTAGTTGTCACCTTAACCCGTGATGCAGACATGTCCAGAAACCAGGCCAAATGGTTTTTAAAGCCATTAACATTTGAGCAGACCACCTTTAAGTATTGTGGCAAAAAGTGTTATAAACACAAGTCCAGATGCATTTATTTTAGCTAAAGAAGGTGAAATTGTTTACAGCAAAAATTTTAAAAACCCTACAGGATTAGCAATAAAACATAATACTGTGTTATAAGCAACCCAAGATATTCCAACATCAGTTTCGTCTTTACCTGATGCAAGGATAAATTTATACCCAAATTACTTATGATCTGAATAAGCAGAGAGGCAAACACTCTCTGAACAGGAGGAAGGGGAAAGGGAAGGAAATGTAGTATTAGATGAGCAAGAGGCACATTAAGTCTGTTTTGTGTTTTTTCTCTTGATTTTTTTTTTGGTTTTTTTTTGTATTATTTATGGAGCTTTTCAGACACAGAATTTACCTTATTCTGTCTAACCATCCCCTCTCCCCAAGGCAGGTACTTAAGAGTCTTCTGAACCTACCTCCAGAGACAGTCTGTTGGCTACAGCAGTGACTCAGACTTCCTCTCTTGGAGCATCACAAGTATTGACCTTTCTTTGTAGCTGTATAGACAGAGGGTTTTTAATGCATTCTTAAAGCTCATCTGAGGCTTAGTTACCTTTGGAATTGGGTGATGTCTAAGGCATCTAGCACTCTGAATTTTTTTAAGGTCAATCTTCTACAACAGTTACTGCGAAATCTGCAGCAAAGTTTAGCAAAACTGAGGAAAAGGATGTGTAGCTTGCTTTTATGCTTGACATAGGATTAAAAGTTCTAAATAAATTTAAACAAATATGCTTCAGAAATAATTAAATTACTTTTCTGGAGTTCCTGAAATACTAAAACCTTTAAAAGAGTGAATGAGGAAATTCTTAAGTATGGAAATCTGAATTATATAATATTGTTGAATTGTCAATGTGTGCTGATAATTTTTATGCTATGAATAATGTCTTTGGTCCAGAGTCAATTAAATTGAGACTGTGGTCCTCATTTTGAGGAGCCGTGTCGTGAAATATCATCTGTATCAGTGGACAATTTCTCTTAACACAAGAAAATTAAGACTTCTTTTAAGACAAGTTTTGCTTCCTGGGCATGCACTGCAGCAGATAAAAAAAGATGTTGTGCTAAGCTTGAATCCTTTAAAAATGTTTTCAGTAGTGCTATTTTTTTAACAGGACAGATGTTAGTTTTGAGGTTTGTCAGTGTCTTCAGATTGGAAGTCAATCTAAGCTTAAGACATAAGCCTAACCTTTCCTGTGTTATATGTGCTCTAAGAGTGGCTTGGGGTTCTGTGAAAAGCAATAGGTTGTCAGTCTTTGCATCATCTAATTTGTATTTTGAATTTAATGACTTCTTGGAATGAGTATCAGTGTAGGTAATCCCATTTCAAAATATTTTCATATACAACATCTTTATTAAACGGGTTTTTTTTAAATTATACACTTCTTTCTACAGAGGCAGGTAGTTGTAGCATGGTTGGTGAATACAATTTTGAGATGCTTTCTTTAGAGATGCTATTTAACTGATTCTGTTTTATTTCTAAATTATGTGTTAGTTCAGAAGAACGTGCTTAAACTAGAATTTTCAGGTCTGATCATGTTTACAGTAATTCTACTATAAATCATCACCTGATGTGAAAGCATCTGTGGGTTCTGTTTGAGAAGTAACATAGAAAGCTATAAATAATGTTTTCTTTCTTTTTTCTAAAGAGAAAGGAAGATTTCAAATAACAAATGGACCCTTCGAATGACATATTTTGTATCAGGAGTTTGGGGAGAGGGAGAACAGACAGGTATTTGGAGCAGATGATGTGTGTAAACCATCTTGTTCCTCTGAATAACATGTTGATTAGTATACCCAAGTTGCTTATCTTAGTGAGGCCTAATGTACAAAGACAGAATCTACATGCCACGCTGTATGTGTAATTTAGAAGGCAGCATAAATTTTGGAGCATATATTGAGGGGTTTGGGAGGGTTTTCAGGTGCCAGTTTAGTCTAAAAACAGTTGCAGAAAGCATTAAAAAGATAAATAAGAAATCTTATATTCCCATTAACATACAACAAAACAAGTGATTGAGTCTTTTCTTCAGGGTCTGCTTTGAAAAAAAAGAGGTTGATACAGTCTAGTTTGTTTAGTTTAATGACTTACACATTAACTATGCAGATTTACCAGAAGACTGTATTGTCACAGCCTTATTCATTAAGGCTTTTAAAGTTTAAACCTCTTACTGATTGCACTTGTTTAGACAATACAGTACTGTTAACTACCTAATGTAGTTAATTGGCTGCAAAACAGTATCACTATTGTGCACATTCTCTGATTGACATCCATGAATAAAATATTTTACTAAGTCAGTGAATGAAATAATGATTTTTCATGCTAATGAAATGATAAAGTATCTGTCTTGAATTTATTCAGCACTGACACTGTTTTTGCAGTTTTAGTGATGATATGACACGCAGGTTTCTTAGGTAGGGCAAACCAGAAGTATATTATCTTTTTAATTTTTATATTAGTAAAACTAATATCTTTATCTTCTTATAGATGTGACCTTCCTAACAGAAGACAAGATATATGAAATTCTTGAACTATGTCGAGAAAAAGAGGATTATTCCCCTTTAATCCGGGTGATTGGGAGAGTGTTTTCTAGTGCTGAAGCACTGGTACAGAGTTTTCGAAAAACCAAGCAGCACACCAAGGAGGAGCTCAAGTCTCTTCAAGGAAAGGATGAAGACAAAGATGAAGACGAAAAGGAAAAAGCTGCCTGTTCGGCTGCTGCTATGGAAGAGGATTCTGGTGCATCATCATCTTCGTCATCAAGAATAGGTGAAAATACACAAGGAGATAATAACCTCCAAAAACTAGGCCCAGATGAAGTGTCTGTAGATATTGAAGCAGTCAGACGGGTCTATGATAGGTTACTTTCTAATGAAAAAATAGAAACTGCCTTTTTAAATGCACTTGTGTACTTGTCACCTAATGTGGAATGTGACTTGACTTACCATAATGTGTACTCTCGGGATCCTAACTATCTGAATTTGTTTATTATCGTTATGGAGAATGGCAATCTTCATAGCCCAGAATATCTGGAAATGGCTCTACCATTGTTTTGCAAAGCAATGAGCAAACTACCCCTTGCAGCTCAAGCAAAACTGGTCAGATTGTGGTCTAAGTACAGAGCAGATCAAATTCGGAGAATGATGGAAACATTTCAGCAGCTTATTACTTACAAAGTCATAAGCAACGAGTTCAATAGTCGTAACCTAGTGAATGATGATGATGCTGTTGTTGCTGCTTCAAAGTGCTTGAAAATGGTTTACTATGCAAATGTAGTAGGAGGGGATGTGGATACAGATCATAATGAAGAGGAAGATGAAGAACCCATCCCAGAATCAAGTGAACTAACTCTTCAAGAGCTGTTGGGTGAGGAAAGAAGAAATAAAAAAGGTCCTCGAGTAGACCCACTGGAAACTGAACTTGGTGTTAAAACTATAGATTGCAGAAAACCACTTATCCCTTTTGAAGAATTTATTAATGAACCACTGAATGATGTTCTAGAAATGGACAAAGACTACACTTTCTTCAAAGTAGAAACAGAGAATAAATTCTCATTTATGACCTGTCCCTTCATATTGAATGCTGTTACCAAGAACCTGGGATTGTATTATGACAATAGGATCCGGATGTACAGTGAGAGACGCATAACTGTGCTCTACAGCTTAGTTCAAGGGCAGCAGCTCAACCCGTATTTGCGGCTGAAAGTGAGGCGTGACCACATCATCGATGACGCGCTTGTCCGGGTAAGTCCCGCAGCAGCGTGGCCCGTGGGTTTGTTGGTCTGACTTGTGCAAACTACATGGGCTTGGAGTAACTGAGAAGGTCTCTGTGTGAGTGCACATGTACTAGATTTCCTCTAGAACAATCTCAAATAGCTTTATTGTTCGAATTCTAAGCATGATGCTGTAGATTTTGTATATTCAGCAGAACTACTTCTGCTCAGAGTGATTGGAGGTTTAGGTGTTATAAAGTATCAAATAGCTCTTACTGCCCATTATCAGATCCTGCACCGGTCTTGATGGTGACAGAGTGACCAACTTCTGTTTCTTTGTCCTCTGCACTGCCCTGAATCGTCTTTTGATGGTAGGGATTTTCAGATGGAAGTTAGAATTAAAATATTTTAGTTGTGTACTCTTCTTGTGGACTTACAAATTTCTAGAAATAAAGCATTATTTTAATTTGGTGGAAGTACTGGTACAACTGAGAAAAGAAGACAGACCTGTTAATACCAAAGAAGTGTGAGAGCAGCCTGTTTCTGGATCTGCTGACTTCTTTAATTAAAACTTAATGCCATTTCTTCATGCATTTTTGGAGGAGAGGAATCATACAGGATACAAACTATAAACAGGTCTGTATAAGAACCTTAGTGTGTTCTTTATTTTAGGACCCTTCCCTTTTTCTCTTGATGGGGGGTTTTTTGGGGGGTTTTTTGGGGTTTTTTGTTTGGGTTTTTTTTGGTTTTTTTTTTTTTTTTTTTTGGTTTTTTTTGGTTTTTTTGGGGGGTTTTTTTTTTGTTTGTTTGTTGTTGTTGTTGTTTTTGTTCAAGCTGGTAATTTTCAAAAACTCATTTTCCGGAGTTCTGTTATTAAAGCACAAAGTTTGCAAATTTTTAAAGTTACCGATGCCTTTAAAACTTGTCACTGAAGACCTAGAGAGGTGTTTAGAGAGGGTTTGGGAAAATTACCTCATTTTGCCTCTCAGCCCAGCTGTTACTTTTAGTTAAATTTTATAACTTCTACTGCCAGTGAAGATCAATTGTGAGAACCCTAAATGGCCTCCTACCTTGATTTTTCTGTATGCCTAGGAATTTCCTGCTGAGTTAGCTGCTTTGTGGGAATTGCTGATGTTATGATTTGTTGGAGAAAAAGATTGGTCTTCAGTACCAAAAGAAAAAATGAAATTGCAGTGCAGAAGTGGCTTCTCTCTGTAAATTCAACTTTATATTAGGCAAATGAATATAAAAATACTGTGCACCAGGTTTTTTTATTTAAGAATGCTCTTTGTAATTTCACTACCTATCAGACTTACAGTCATGTCCAGTTATGTTTTGTCATATTACTGTAATGGAGTTTATTCCTTGAATATTCAGCTTTGGGCACATAAATACTGGAAAAAAGGGAGGGATAATTCTTTCTCTTTAAGAAATGACGAGGTAAAAGAGCATAAAAGCTAGTTTTAGGGTGTTCTTTTCAATGCCAGTTCCAGCAGAGCAAAAGCAAACCTTCATCTTTATCCAATAATAAGAAGGAAAATCCATAAATATGAGAAAAGACATTATTTTACATACTGCTTGTTGTAGAAGTTGAAATCCTTGAAGACAAAAAGAAATATGTTTAGGTTAAGAAGCTTGTGGGCAACATCAAGTTGCAGCGGGGCCACAGCAGTCACTGCTGTGCACATTCTTGGCCTGTAGGAAGTTTAGGAAATTTAGATTAGATTAAGCTCAAACATACTAATGTAAATTATGATGCGCTTGCAGCAGCCCTTGCTCAGCTTAGCAGCCTGAGTTACATGCCTGGGCAGTTGCCATGGATCCTCCTATGGCTGTTAATTTAAGCTGTCAGAGCATGCTAAATTATGGTGACCTGACTGTCAGAGCCTTAAGGAAAGTAAGGATTTTAAATTGTTTATCTGGGGATACAAAATAAAGGGAAAAGATAAAATTGTTCTCAATTCAGGTAGTCTGAACTAAACTGTAGTGGTAGCCAAAAAGACCAAGTGCAGTCCAGGCATTTCTCATAAGTGGAAAATAGATGATATTCAGTAAAATGCAGATGAATACAGAGGTGCCATCCAAAGTGGAGGAAGGGAGTATGTGCTGTTTCAAAGAGATGTTACAAGGTAGCTGTCGTGGGATGATGTGGACGTAGGGAAAATTTTATTGTATTGCATGAAGTGGGTACAGAATCCATCTTTTAATTACTGATGTGTTTTAACTGATGATACAAAGTATCATTGCTCAGTGAATAGATTTTAAATATTCCCCAGGAAATGTTAGTGAATGGAATGCTCTAATGTTGCTGTTGTCCACAGTGTGCCTATTCTCTTTCATTTGTTTCTTCTCATTTTAATATCGGAAAAGATGCAGTAGAAATACATTTGGAAAGCTCAGAGTCTCTTCAATTAAACTGTAAAGTCCCCTTAAGGGTAAAAACAATGATGGAGAGAACATAAAAGATGAATGGAGGAGTTGAATGAGAAATACTGGTTTTTATAACTGGTAGCCCCTAGTTTTATTATCAGGAATCAGGCTTAACATAAGCAAAATGACATTTTGTTTTCCACACTGTGCGCCTCAAGAGGGTTGGTGTCTTTGCCCAGGACCCTGTAAGTCTTCATGAAAGAAAGATCCATCAAAAGCTAATGGACATTACAGGCATTTTGGTGTGAGCCACACACAAACCTCAGGAAATCTCTAAGCTGCAATTGTGCTGGTAGCTGGGAAGTTATTCCAGGGGAGATGCTGTTCCACACTGTTGTTTTTTGTCAGAAAGTGCCTATCTTTTCAATAATTGCATGCTGTTGTTATGGGAGTCTTTGTAATTGGTTCAGAAGTGATTTTACTAATTTTCACAATTACTTCCTAATTGGTCTGAAATAGCTCTGGAGGCCACTCTTCAGTCTTATGTCCTAAGCCTTAAAATAGTTTGCTCTGTCTCTGATAGGAATCTAAGATGGGTACCATGAGCTTCTGTAGCAGTACTGACAGCATCAAATCTAAGTGAAAGCTGCACTGGATGACTTTGCATCAGGGGTGGCTGCAGTTTTGAGTGTACAGTATTGAACTTAGGAAGGGTCTCACTGAAAAATACCAGAAAGATCTTTCAAAGATAATAGTATTCATTAGTAAGAGTATGTTCTTATATCTGTTCAGTGACAAAATGTTTCTGAACATGCTTAAAATACAGGAAATTAATTATGAGTACCAACATATTTACCCTCAAATTTCATATTTTTTTAACTTCAGAGGTTTGAATATTTACAGACTTTTTAAAATAGGGACTACTATTTATGTCACTTGACCTGTGTCTTTACAGAAGAGTCAGTGAAGACTTTTTTGAGTATCTGTGGAATAACTGATAACTTCATGATAAAAGCATTTTCAAGAATATTGACTAAAATGAGATTGAGATAGTCTTACGCGTATTTTCCTTATTGATGTTGAATATTTTTCAAACAAATATATTGACCAGCCTTTCCAATTTCTTGCAAACACTCTCAATACTGGCTTTCTGCTAATCAGTTGAGCTGATAAAGTCATTACCAAGCTGTTTTTCTCCTATAAGTACTTAATATTTCAGCTTTTATAATTCAACATGTATATATTCTTACTTCTTGGACTTCCATAAAGCAAAGATGAACACTCGTGATTTTTTTTGTTACTATTAGAAACATAGGAGTTTTTTTCCTTTTACTTAGAATTTGAGGCAATACTTTTTAAATACCTTGAAGGTGTTATCTTGTTGAAAGTCACTTACTGAGAGAAACTTAGTTCCCTGAAACACATACATCTAAGGAAAAATTTTATTTACAAATTCCTTCAGTTTCTTTCCATGTATGAAACTTGCCTCAGAGACTTATTTTGCCTTTTTTATTTGAAATTATTCAATGAAACATCTTTCTTTGTAGTATATACTTATTGTATACTTATGTGTATGTATGTTAGTCTGAAAAGTCACCTGGGGACAAGAATGGAATGTCAGAATTTTTAACACTTTAGTCCCCACTTTTTTTTAAGGAATTCTTTTATTTTGGAGTTGGTAGCTCAGTTTGAAGTTCCTGAAGGCAATTAACATGCTTTTTTCTGTCTAGCAGGTTTAATAGGTTAGCTGTACTGCTGAGTCATGTTGTGTGAGTGTGGTAGTAATGAAAGGAAATACATCCTTTAATCCTCTCTTCTGCCTTTCCATTCCCCAAGAGCTATTTCTTTCATCCCTTTCTTCTGAGTTTACTCTTCCCCCACCCCTATGGCCCAGGTGAAATATGATGTTCTTCTCAGGTAGCAGTAATTTAAAGGGTGTGAGTTATGACACACAACTTCTGCAAGTAAAAACGTGGTGGATTCCTTCAGCAGAATCAGTCTTGTACTTGCTTGCAAAAACTCACTTTGACCAATTAGAAACTCACTTTGACAAATTTCGTATGGAATGCAGACGGCTAGTGGGCAACAATCCTCTCCTGCTTGTAAATGTCTCTGCTGAGTGTGTTGATGACCAAAACTGTTCTGTGACACCTGAACCCAGTAGGCAGATTCTCTCCTGTATTAGCAGCAAAGTACTTCAGGAGATTTGACGTTTCAGACCACGTTGCAGTCTGTGTGTTCAGGTGAAAATGTCAGCCCTGGTATGCGTTGGTTGGAAGCAGAGCATGTGACTATTGATGTGTACAGGCTCCAAATGCATGAACTGTAAAATACAGCTGGAGCAAAGGCTGCTTTGTCACTGTAACTATTACTCTTTCCATGCCGGTTTTTAGAAAAACATGTTGACCGACTTATGTCATGATGTGTCACTGGTACTTTCAAGCTTAAATTAGATATGTTCTGTCATTTTTCTATCTAGTGTGGAAAGTATTCCTGCCTCTGCCTTAAAGAGAACTTTTATGTTGTGATAGAACTTAAGGTGGTTTGTGATCATTTTTAACTGAATAGAAGTTAGTTCAGTTGATATCAGTTTTAGGCAGGTCGCCAAACACTGGCGTTGCATTAAGCTTTTGTATGTTGTCATATTTCTGTCGTTCAGTGAACATTCCTGTCTTTCAGGAAAGCAGTGATATTCTGTAAACAAAGCAACATCACCCAATGTCTTAAATTGCGGTACATTGTTGTTGTTTCAGGAAACAAAATACAGATATTCTTTATGATGTCATCTCTCAGCTTTCAGCTTTTCAATTCATACATTCTTCTGCTGCTTTAAACATGCTACACACCTGCTTTTTAGGAAGCCCCTGGAAAACATAATGATGATTTCAATGATGTGGCCAGTCAAACCATCATGACAGAAAACAACTTCTAAAACTTCAGTAATTCATACAGATGGATTGTGTTTATCTAGCAGCATCTATGTTGACATGGTTGAGATAGCTGTGATTACTAAAAACAAACAAATAAAGGGATTTTTAGCCCCAAAAAACCCAAGAACCAGACAGCAATAACTGAAGTTCATACTTCCCCGCTGTAGAAGCACTGCTGCAGTTCTGCTATCCAGTGCCTCCTTAATGTTGTGTTTGCTGCTGTTGCCCACTGCATTTAATTTTTATTGTGAAGCATCAGTGTTGACACAGATATTCAAAGGAGCAGCTAAACGCACAACTTTGAGTTGAGCAGCTTAGCAGCATTTTCCTGCTTATAGAATCTACTTCAAGGAGCGTCAGGCTTTGCTCAAAATACTGGATTTTTGATAATCCTTTATCTGACTCCCTTGCAGACATCCAGTCCACTGTTCTAATCTGCCTAGCCAGCATTGCTCAACTAAGACTGTTTCCTTCCTCTCTTTTTTTAGGCTGTTTTTGTCAGCCAAAAAATAATTTTGAAATTTCTGTAACTGCTCTATATGTATAATAAATATGAACACCTTCCTTAGTGCATTTGCATGACACAATAGTCTACACACTATGACATAGGGTTGCTGTCCCAGAAGAAATGCAGAGACAGCATATGCTTTCTCAGAACTCAGGAAAATTCATAAATCATGCAATATATTAAATTACTGGTGGTAAAGACTATGAAGCCAACAAAGTCATGACTGAGGAGGAAAAAACCACAGCTTTATTGCTGTTGGTTGTAAGTGGAAGAGATCCAAATAAGAGAATTTCTGTCTGTCTGAATTTCTGTTCAGCTTGAACATTTAACCTGTATTTAGAGTTTTAAAATAAATGCTAGTTCTTTGTTTTTCAAAAGTTGCAAGTTTTATTTGGAACATAGATTAAGCTCCATTTTTGTCCTAGGAAAATATTTTTTAATACAAGTGGCTTAGGTGGTACATAATTAAGTTTTTCAGAAAATGTTGTGGTTTGCTGATTGAAATACGGACTGATCTCACTTACTTTCATTACTGGGGTCTTCATGGCTTGCCTTCGGGTTTTTTAACTGAGATTTATATGCTATGAAGTTACACTCCCTCCCTTTCCAAATTTAGTTGTCAATACCAGGTAGTTGAATTTTTTCTCCACATGTTCCTTTTGCATGGGGTGCTTCAATGTCTTAAAACCCCTTATGATAACCCCCCTGACTCTGCAGCATCCTGCCCTGCTGCGCTGCTTGGATCATGTCTGGCTGACTTGGCAGTTAGCAGGAGAAAATGTGTCTTGCTGGTGGTATGATTTTTGTGACTTGATAGTGTCATTGCTGCTGCCTTTACCTTCTCTGCTCTGTTCCTGTTTTACTTTACACTTCTGTAGTAAAATTCTGGCCTGTAAAGAGTGTTGGCATGTGTGGATAAGGTAGGGGAGTGAAATAAAAGGTAAGGTTTAGCATGTTAAGGACACCTGCTGGTAAGTACAATTTGCAGTAACCCACATCAGAGGCAAATCTCACAAGTAACATGGTCTTGGTAGAGAACTATGCAGGTCCATCTGTGCCTTAATTTACTGCTGTTGAGTTTTCTTTTAGAAAATGTTTTGTCTAATTGTGCTGCATATGTGTAACAAGTGTGCTTATGCTTTTAAGTAGCATATTTCTTATCAGCTGCAAAATATTCTTGCTAAACTTCTGATTTACTGAAAGGATACATTTTTGGTGTAAGCAAGTGAAGGGCCTGGCAATGTGCACTCACAGCCCAGAAATCCAACCATACCCTGGGCTGCATGAAAATCAGCATGGCCAGCAGGTCAAGGGAGGTGACTGTCCCCTTCTACTCTTCCCCTGTGAGACTCCGCCCTGGAGTGCTGATCCATCTCTGGGTCCCCAGCAGAAGAAGGATGTGGACCTGTTGGGTTGAGTCCAGAGGAGGGATGCAAAAATGGTCAGAGGGCTGGAGCACCTCTCCTGTAAAGACAAGCTGGGCGAGTTGGGGTTGCTCAGCCAAAGAGAAGGCTCCTGAGAGACCTTATAGAAATTTCCAGCGCCTAAAGGGGGCTGCTGAGAACTGGAGATGAAGTTTTTACAAAGACACGTAGTGATGGGACAATGGCAGATGACCTCATATGATAGAGGAGAGGTTAAGATTAGATATTCAGAAGAAATTCTGTGCTGCAAAGGTGGTGAGGCACTGCAGCAGGTTGCCCAGGAAAGTTGGCAATGTCCCATCCCTGGAACTATTTAAGGCCATGCTAGATGGGGCTTTGAGCAAGCTGATTTACTGGAATGTGTCCCAGCCCATGGCAGAAGCGTTGGAACTAGATGATCTTTCCAGGTCCCTTCCAACCCAAGCTATTTTGTGATTCCGTGGCCTCTAATGGCCTTTGTATAGACTTGAAACCCTTGTAAAATGTCAGACTTTCTATTTGGTCTTAACTGAATTTTCACTTTCATAGCAGCAGTGCAGTAGATCTGTTTGAAGGCACTGAAGAAATAATAGCAAGAGAGTTTTGAGACTTCATTAGGATCAAGTAGAGGGAGTTGATTTGACTGCAGTACTAGTGTCTTTTTTGTTTTTAGTTTTTTTTTCCCCAGCTCTTTGTTTGAGAGATGAAACTACTCATCAGAGGCTTGTTTTCTGTCTCCCCCTCTGAAAATATATCTGTGTAATCCCTTCACAAAGCTGTTTATTGTCAAACATGTAGATCATATTACAGAATCTTCATTGTCAGATGAATTTAATTATCTCAATAATACATCTTGTTTTCTTCCTTTTTCTGTGAATTGTGTGCAACACAATGATAACTTGTTTTAAATAAGTGCTTAAAAGAATAGAAATAGAGAATGCTCGCAGCCAGTGAGCTTTAATGGGCTGACAGATCATTTCTGTGGTAAGTTTCTTGCTGTTAATCCCCAGGTTGTAAAACATGTTTAGAGTGGTTTAGGGTTACTATTGATTTCTCTTATTTTACTGTTGTGATTTGTGCTTACTTTCTTCTTAAATTTGGAGGGTGCTTTTGGCTTCATTATTTGTTACTAAACTGTTCTAGTAAATAGATTTACTAATGAAATATTTCTGTCTCTTCACTCAATAGCTAGAGATGATTGCCATGGAAAATCCTGCAGACTTGAAGAAGCAATTGTATGTTGAATTTGAAGGAGAGCAAGGGGTAGATGAAGGAGGTGTTTCCAAAGAATTTTTTCAACTGGTTGTGGAAGAAATCTTCAATCCAGATATCGGTATGTCTTCTAATAATTTACTGGTTTAACAGATTTTTCTCACAAAAGGTTGGCCTGGATGATCTTCCAGACTGGATTGTTCTATGTTTATGCTTTCTGTATCCAGTGATACTTCTCTCTGAAGCTCTCCAGATTCAGCGATGGTCAGGAGAGTATTTGCCAGACATTGAGGCTCGCTGTGTTGTCAGCAGTCATCCTCCTGAAGGAGGAATGATGGAAGGAGTAACTGTGTAGTTAATTAGAACCATCATTACTTGTTTGGATACAAATCAGTAGTACAGGGTTTCTTTGCTGGGTTCCTTTGTTTGTTCTCTCACATTTCTCCTCACTTTGCTTTGTAATTATCTTCTAGAATTAGTAATCAAACCAAAGAGGAAGAGCTTCTGCAATAAAGCAGGAGTCAGACAATGGGAGTTTTTGAGTTACTTCCTTCACTTCCTCCAGCTTAATAAATCTGATAGTCTCAGTTCTGCAGATCCAAAGTGTCACAGCAGTGTCAAATTTGATTGTAGTTAAAGAAACAAGAGTAATTTGATATATTAGAGCCAAAATTTTATATTTGTGTTTCAGCAGTCATTCTTCCATCATATTCTTTTTTCCCTTGCTCCCTGCACCAATCATTTATGCAAGGACATGCTTCTTTTCTTGTGCAACTTGTCTGCTGCTCTGAAAAGATGAAAATGTTATAAAATTATAAGAATACTTCATGTTAGAATAGAAATGAGACGTGCCAGGTTCCTATACTAATTTTGCATTTTATGTGAAATATGATGTTACATTGTATTTCTTGTAATGGCTTCCATTAAAGAAGCCTAACAGCCCATGGCTGTTAATTTGGTTCCACTGGACTATTTTAAAAGATTAAGCTGCTGTTCTTGGTTTTGTGGCTTAGAACATTGATGAAAATACACAGAAATCTATTTTGACTGAATTAGAGAGGAGGTGCCAGTATCAAGTACCCAGAATCAATAGGAAAAATCTGAACATTGGCCCTTGCCCTTCACCATATGTAAGCTAGTTCTTATAAGTGGTACAGAACCGTAGACAAGTCTTACTCTCCCTGAAAAATACTATTAACTTAGAGAGATTTGGAATCTGAATTAGCTTACTTTAATATATGACAAAGTAAAAAAACTCTTAGTACTTCAATTGATTAAATTTTATTTTCAACAAAAATAAATTCAGCAAAATAAATACATTTTCAGCTGGAGTTTATCTAAACAGAACTTGAGTGGGTGTAATGAAATACTCTTTTTTTAGTAATGCTATAGTGTGCTTAAGCTAAGATCCAAGCAGGGTGTATCTACTCCCTGCATTTAAAGGCAGGTAATATATTAGATGTGCATGCATGTTTTAAATTTTACTTCTGTATTAAAAATGTAAAAAAGTATGTACACATTTTGTATTCATAGTAACTCTGGCGGGGGGGAAAGCTTTTCAGTGGCTTTTGGCATAAATGTGTAAAAGCAGAAAATGTAGCTCACGTTCGGTGTGTGTGTGTATGTATATGTATATATAAGCATTGCAGTATAGCAGTTCATGTATGCACCAGATGTACCACATGTGACTTCTGTTGATTTATAAATGCTTTCTTTACCTGAGAAAACAGAGGAGATCCTTTAAGTGGAATTTTAAATGTCTGTCTTCAGTAGGTATATTTGCAGAGATGTATATTGTTATTATAGTTTCTTTGACTTTTTGAGTATTTCAGTATTAAGATACCTTAAAGTCTTACTCAAAGGAGGCAATAAATCAGAAAAATACTGGTAAAGATATTCCATGGTAAAGGAATAAGTGATAACTTCATATAACTTCAAGGGCAATTGTTTTCGCCTTCTTGCAGATTCCAGTTTCTTCTGGTGTTTCATTATGATTTTAATGTACTGTAGTCTTAATTTTGGTAAGGGAGTAAAATACTGCATTACACAAGTGTTTCCAGATGTGGATCTGAGTAAACTGTTGATGCTTCATTATTAGACATTTGCTGGAGTTGTTGGTTTTGACAATTTAACTTCTCCATCATTCTCCATCATATTCAAAAAAGTTCAAGTCATTGCTTTACGTACCAGTAATCCAGAAGTTACTTCAGTCAGTTCAGAAAATGGCATAGGATTCTAGATAATGTTTGGCCTATATATGCCTGAGTTCCTCATGGATTTCTGATTTCCAGTTGCCTTATCTGATGGGTTGTGTGCTCCCCTAATGGCTGGCCTGGCCTTAGTCATTTACTGAGATACATAATCCATTCTGGGGAATAGCCACAGTCTTTGAATGAACTTGCAGTTTATTGTCATACATGGAATGAGGAAAGAGTCTTTATCTCTTGGCTGAAGATAACATTTTCAGTCTTCAAAGTAATTTCGTGTTCATGTGGCTTTGTAATCAGTTTGTACATCTGCATAGGTGGTAAACAAGAATATCTTTTAAGAGCTGACAAGATAAATCCTTGTGGCAAATGTAGTTGATATTCTTCACATGGATCTGACATGGTGTGTTGAGAGTAAGGAGCCTGGGGCAGTTTTTCTTAGGCTCTGGTGGAAAATCATGACAGCTGCACAAGCAGAAGGTGAATTGGGACTGTACCTGTCCAGGGCGGTCTCTCTCTCACCTTATGTCTATGGGGTTTGCATTTATCTTGCTTCAGTATCTAGTCAGGTAACCAATGGATTTTATTGTGGCTTTTATTTATATGTTAATAATATTTATATAAATAATTTATAGCCTGTGCACTCCAGTTTCATAAACAAGAGTTATCTCATGTCTCGCTATAGCCAAAAGGGTAAGGAACTCTGCCTGTCTCTTGTCTTCATGTTTTCTCCCTGCAGCTTTTGGTATGTGCCAGTTCAACTGTCGTTGAAATCTTCAGTGCTCAGCTCATGAGCTGGGCAGCAAATTGGTCTCCTGAAATAGTGAATTGAATGAGAGAAGCAAAACCACTCCCTTCAGACAGGGACAAGCTGTTAAAATTGCAGTCCCTTCTGTGAGATCATGGTCCATTTTCCCCTCAAGTTAAGATGTATTTGATAGCTGCAGTAACTATGGTCCTTGAACAAGCAAACAAATCTGTTGGGCATCTAACTCTAAAATCATGGGTGATGGCCAATCCCTGCTCCATCATCATAGCTTCTAATTAAGTAGTAGGGTTGCATCTAGTCCTGTTCCTTTGGTGGAACTGGCCTTTGAGGAAAGGCTGTCACTTAGTAATTAGAGTCCTTTGGGATTGTTTCATCAACATGTTTTTGACTGAGTTCTTTTCTTGTACTGCTGCATTTATCAAAGTCAAATCCTATTATCAGTGTGCTGCTGGTTCCTCAGTAGTGGAGGGGATGAAAGCTTGTGTACATGCAGCTCCAGTGAGTGTTGCAGGATATTGTATCACAGGTCTCTTGAGTGCTTTTAGTGGTGATGTGAGTAACAGTGTTTTGAGCAGTTCCAGTTACCCTAAGTAGTTTCTCTTCGCCATTCAATTCAGTATAATGTTAAGTTCAATATTGCTTAAAGGCTAGTGCAAATGGGTTTGTAATGGTATGTTTCATGTGCCATTTTTATTGAATTGTAACCATAATTGTTCTTTTTTTTTTTTTTTTTAACAGGGATGTTCACATATGATGAGTCTACAAAACTGTTTTGGTTTAATCCGTCCTCTTTTGAAACTGAGGGTCAGTTTACCCTGATTGGCATAGTACTGGGACTGGCTATTTACAACAACTGTATACTGGATGTACATTTCCCCATGGTTGTCTACAGGAAGCTAATGGGCAAAAAAGGAACTTTCCGTGATCTGGCAGACTCTCATCCTGTAAGTTCCGTATGTTCTTCGAGTTAAATAGTGCATTTTCCATGCAATAATTGAATCTGTATTTCAGTTAAACAAAGATCACTGTCAGAAGTGAAAGTGAAATAACCAGTGACTTGCATTGCGAACCTGTATTTGTTAAAATTAATTCATAAGCAAGAAAACTTCTTGCTACATTTGATTTGGAGGAAGCAAAATTGTAACATCAATGAATAGGGCTCAATGTCAATAAAGCTTTATTTTTTTTGCTACATAAACTCCCAAATGTTAGTAAGAATTATTAAGCATAAACAAGCATGTCTCTTCCCAAAGAAACTAGTAAAATTGGGCTATTTATAGCTATTTGTAGAAGTAAATTTCTACCAAAAAAAAAGTGCAAGTAAGAACTTTTACAGGTAATTTCAGATTCCACTTGGTAAATGCTGATCAAACTTGTGATTTTTTATTTTTGGTTCATAAATGTCTTCTTATGTTAAAGACTGCCCCATCTGTGTTGCTTCAGGATTACTTCCTAGTTGGTTTCAGTTTTAAATAAGAAGTAAAAGATAAAAGCCTGCTGTCTGAATTTTATCTGACATAAAATAACAGGGGTTTCTTTGATTTTTAACTCGTAAATGTTCCCCTTACTCATGTAACATATTCTGGATGCCTAAAGTAAAGACAGATTCAAAAAACTTAAGAAGATGTTATTAAAGGCTCTTAAACTGCAGGTTTGACCATTGCATTTTGGAAGATTGGTAGGTACTAAAAGGCTCTTTTAAGGGAATTGTCACTGATTGTCATGTTTCTTTTTTACCTTAATATCTTCTGTTGTTTCTCTTTACAGATACTGAGCTTAATAATTGTTTGGACTGCTATGTGAGATTTTTAGGTGACTTTTGTCATAGAATATAACAACCCTTTTTTGAGGCGGGTGGTTTCATGTCTCCTTGTATTACTCAGTGGAATCTATCAAAGCTTATTTTTGACAGACATATATTTCTTGTTCTGTTAGGTTCTGTATCAGAGTTTGAGAGACTTACTGGAGTATGAAGGAAGTGTGGAAGATGATATGATGATAACGTTTCAAATATCTCACACGGATCTCTTTGGCAATCCAATGATGCATGATTTAAAGGAAAATGGTGATAAAATTCCTATTACAAATGAAAACAGAAAGGTACACTCAGCTTTTCAAACAGAATCTGGATTTCTTTGATATACTGTTTGTAGAATTATGTAGAACCCTACAAAGGTTTGGTCTCACTTATAATTTTTAAGTTTAAAAGACTTTTAAAATTGCCATAGCACAGTGTGGTTGTGAACAGAAAAGGCTTCTGTTAAAGAAAGCGTTGATACATGGATACATAGCCTCTGGGTGGGATGTTAGACCTGTTTGAGCCGTATTTGAAACTTGCTCTTTTGTGTTGCTGAATAAAAACTGAGCTCAGTTTATTTGCATAGAATTACAGAATTATATGTATTCTGGTATAGTCTTGTATTTTTAGGAGGTACTTCAAGTGGCATGTGTTGAAGCACTAAGGTTTTTTGGGGTTTATTTCCTTGCAGGAATTTGTCAATCTGTATGCTGACTATATACTCAATAAATCAGTAGAAAAGCAGTTCAAGGCCTTTCGGAGAGGATTCCACATGGTGACCAATGAATCTCCTTTGAAATATTTATTTAGACCAGAGGAAATTGAATTACTTATTTGTGGAAGTAGGGTAAGAATTTTGAATATACACTAGAGAGTGGAGCTTTTTTTGATATTGAGTATATAACTAATGGTCATCTTTAAAAATATCATCTTCTTACAGAATTTAGATTTTCAAGCACTAGAAGAAACTACAGAATATGATGGTGGCTATACAAGAGACTCTCTTATTATTAGGTAATTTTTTGTGATTTTGTAAAGATAGAAAGCACTTCATCTGCTTGTTTCTTCATAATGATTTTAATATTGTGAGATTTAGTATTTTTGTAGTACTGGAGATGCAAATGTCTTATGTGTAATTTCACTTTTCTCAAGTAATGTCATTACTGAAGAGGAGATGGTATAAGCATTGTTGAATCTGTATAATTCCTTAGGAAACAGGAATAATAGCAGGACACAGACAAATTAATGTTTGAAGACAGTTAAACTGCAGTGTTTAGTAATATTTCTGATTTCTATTTCTGAATCTCATTTATTGGTAAATACATTCTGAGAGTTTTGGTTTATGAATGCAACTTGTAGATTTGATGTTAAGACTGATTAGAATTCTCATACCATCAAAGCTCAATTACTTTTGAAATTCTTATTTATACCAAAGAAAGTTTACAGTTTATTTACTTTTTAATTTCTTCTTTGATAGGGAATTCTGGGAAATAGTCCATTCATTTACAGATGAACAGAAAAGACTATTCTTACAGTTTACAACAGGCACAGACAGAGCCCCTGTGGGAGGACTTGGAAAGTTAAAGATGATCATAGCCAAAAATGGCCCAGATACAGAGAGGTAAAAAACGATAAATTCTACATTTTGCTTGGTTTTTTATAAATTGAAGCTAATTATGTGCTTTTAAATGATTAACCTAGTTAAATCTGGAAGTTGAATCTATAGGAAGAGCTTATTTTCTTCCAATTCATTCTTTTTGGACTTGTAAAATAGAGGTGTATTTCTTTTGCATGTTCCAAGATCTGAATTCTTGTATTTTTTGTCCCACAGGTTACCTACATCTCACACATGCTTTAATGTACTTTTGCTTCCGGAGTACTCAAGCAAAGAAAAGCTTAAAGAAAGATTACTGAAGGCCATCACATATGCCAAAGGATTTGGCATGCTGTAATAAGTATAACAAAAGGGATTTAAAAATGATGGTGATGATGTCCCTGTCCAAAAAGGCCATAAGATAGTGAGCTACAGTAGTCACCTGTGTTTGTGCCTCCCTTCTTTACTGGGGACATTGGGCTGGAACAGCAGATTTCAGCTGCTTATATGAACAAAATCTTTATTTTTTCTTTTAGCGTGAAAGTGTTACATATTCTTTCACTTGTATGTACAGAGAGGTTTTCCTGAATATTTATTTTAAGGGTTAAATCACTTTTGCTTGTGTTTATTACTGCTTGAAGTTGAGCCTTTTTGAGTATTTACAAGAAAACAAACTGTACTCTCCCAAGGAAAATATTGCCATCATTTGTAGACCATGTAACCTTCAAGTATGTGCTATATTTTTGTCCCTGTATCTAATCAAATCAAGAACTGTACTTTTTGAAGAGTTTGCTTTTGAAACTTGAAGTCTTGAAAAACAGTGTGATGCAATTACTGCTGTTCTAGCCCCCAAAGAGTTTCTGTGCAAAATCTTAAGAATCAATAAAGATGGAAGGGAGAACTTGGAATGTTAAATTGCAGCCTTGAGAACTTTACTTTAGTCACAGCACAACAATTAAAATTCATTTCACTATATGTTGTCTTCACATGTCTTGTAATAAACTGTGTTTTTAATTAGGAAACATTTCTTAGCATATGAAAGGGTAGAAATTTTAGTTACTTTTTTTAAAAAGAAGTTTACTGGGGAAAGTGCATTTTCAACTGAACAGCTTTAGAGTAGGGAGTGAAGTGTCTGGAAAAAATATAGGAAGTTTTTGCTATATTATAAACAAAGCATGTGGAAGTGCACTTAAAATGAAGTTCTATTCTTATTTGCCTATTATGTTGACATTTAAAATAGACAATCCAAAGTCTTCCCTACATGTTATGTCATCATCATTTATTTAATGAATCATTTTTCCTATCTATCAAGGCACATGATCAGTGTTGCACCATAGTCTAAAGGGATGGCTACTGTATTTTAATCTCATCTAACAATAAGCAAAATTGAACAATATTAAACGTGAGGCCTACTTCATGTTGTACACTTCCAACCATTAAATAAACTGTTAGAAAGTAAGTACTAAGGTTATGTTCATCTACTACATAAAGTATTCAGTAGGTTTTTAATTTAACTCTACAAATCATATCAGAAATAAATCCTTTACCTTTCTTAGTCTGTGTTAAATGTTAATTTCTCCTGTTGCAATATATGATGAAGGGATTCTGCATTTGTAAGTGCAGATGGAACTGGCATATCTCTTTTCCAATACAAGCTGCAGCAGGTGTGCAGAGCTGAGCTTGTGCCTTGACAATTGCTAGAACTGGCTACTACCGATCAAACCCGTGACTGTGTGGAATTGGCATTAAAAGGCTTAGTTTTGAAATCATTGGAAAAAGAAAAGATGTCTTTCAGGACTATTTTAATAAATTCTTTCTAGTAATAGAAACAGACAACTGTTATGTAACTATGATGCTGAATAAAACAATGACCTTTTTTCACCATGGTTCAGTGAAAAAGAAAACAATTTACTTTCTTACTTTGATAAATTAGATATTAAATGGTTTGATTAGACATTGTTGTAGTACTGAATAATTTGAGGGTTGCAGGTACGGAGAGCTCTCTACAAGTGAACTGTTGTGATGTTCCCCTCTCAAGTTCAAGCCGGTGCCAGATGGCCTGGACACAGGGGACTGAAACTTGCTGGGGAGGGAAAGGTGCTGTCTGTCTTCTGGCCTTTGATCTCAGAGGCCCTTAGGTCCTGCCCTCTTGTATATCCACCTTGTTGTATGTCCCAGAGGAGGAAAACAAGATATCCTACCATCTCAGTGTAGAGTGGTTGACACCAGTGCCTGCTGAGCCCTTCAGGTTTGGAGCAACTCTTCCTGTAGGTGGTAAGAACATTTGCAGAGTGCCTTAGGGTTATTCACTGCAAGCACGAACAGATCATGATACTGCTGTGTGGTATGTACTGTGTTCACAGTCTAATGTGTTAAGTTCTATCCCTGTAATTCTTCTTACACTAATTTAGCTGTGGTTTGTGGTTGTACCCAGCTGACCAGGTGTATGTGATTCATCTTGGGTTTTTTTATATAGGTCTAAAAGCTGTGCAGACAGCATAACTGGATAGCAATACAAAGTTCTCTTAACTGTTGACATTGTAAATATGCTCTTTCTGTTTCCCTTTAGCATTAAGATTAAAATAACACATAATTGCATTGGCCTTCAAAAGCATAAGTTGTTTTTCAAGGAATCATTTTCAGGTAAGATATAAGTACTTAATATTTGACAGATTTCTCATGTAAATACACACTCCCTCCCCCCAGATACCACTGTATTGAGACCTTATCTCCTTAGGACTGGTGTAAGTGCACTAGTTGTTCAGCAGCACCAGTTGATAAGGTTTAATATAAATAAATCTTGAAGTCTTATAGCTGCAGGCTGCATTCCTGTCCTACAGAAGTTTCAGCCACTGTTCTTTCTGAAGGGGAAAATGTCATTTTAAGTTTGGTTTGGTTTGGGGGTTTTTTCTGGGTTCCTGGCACACCTGGAATGTCTTTCACAGTGTCTAGCAAAGTTTAGGTCTTCAAAACTTGGAGACTTAAGTGTACTTACATGTCATGAAAATACCTCTCCTCAGTTAGACAGAAGATTCCTTTTCCAAGGCAGTAGTTTGATGCCAGTGTGGTGATGTTCTCTCCACAGGGTGTCTTCAATATGTTGACAGGAAAATATTTCGGACGTCTCAGCACTGCCTCATTTGACAAATGAAAAATACCTCTTCAAGTATCTCCTTCTGCACCTAACAGAGACTGCCTGAATGTTTCCAACCTCAGTGCAAAGGGGCCATCAGGCTTCTGTGTATTCTACCATCACATGCTTCAAAAATGATAGTAGTGCAAGAGAAGTAATGCCCTGAAAAGAACCATCTTAATGTGGCATTGTTTCAGACTTAATGAGTGAAGAAATGGTTTTGTTTAGCTCTGGAGGTATATTGGCACATAAAGCTGTATAAACAGAGCATCACCTTTTAAAAGATCAAAGTTTTGCTTCTTGCTAAAAAGATTTCAGCAACAGCTGTCAGCAGCGAGCAGAGTTCAGGTAACTAAGGAGTAGTGTTTTGTGAACTTCTCTCTGGGCTTGTCTTCCATTTGGCAGGAAGAGACAGGATGGTGGCAGCCAAGGGGACCCCTCCAACCCTGTGTTCTGAGGAAAGCTCATGCTGAAATGGGCCCAGGGCTCCAAGGGACTCTGTGTTACAGTAGTCAGTCCATGCCTCTCATCCAGCAGTGGCTTCACTGCTGAAGCAGGAGCTTCCTTTCCCATCTGACACCACACAGGTGTGAAGGACCTAGCGGGCTTAGCCTCCAGGGACCTGCAGTGTGAGCTCCCAGGTGCCTATTTGGGCTTCTGCTCTGTGAAGCAGGGAGTTGGACACAGGTTTCCATGCTGCTGATGTTCTGGAGGAGGACAATCCCTAAATCATCAACTTTAAGGTGTTTCCATCACACTGTTATAGCCAGTTACCTCCAGGTAAATTTTTATTCTCACATGAGGATTAAGAATTTCCTGGTTGCCTCAAGAGGTTTTATGATGAAAAATGAATTGGGTGGAATGTTTGAGCTGTGCTTTATTTATTATGCAGAAAAACTCCATCATTTCAGTATGCAAGATGGAGCAGGAATTTCTTCCAAGTTAAGCTATTCAAAGTCAAGCCTTTCGTAACAAGAGCTGAGTTTATTATGCTTAGTTTGAGTCACAAAGGTTTGTGATAAGTTACTTACAGTTCTTGTTCATAGTCGAAAGTTTGTCATAAAATTTGTAAGACCATTGGGGACTTAGTAAAATTAATTTTTAAAAATTCAGATTTATACTGAATCATGGAAGGGATGCTGCTTTGGAAATAAGAGTTAGGTAATTTTTTACCCAGATGAATTCATTTGGAAAACCCGTGAAATGTCAGTATTTTTCTCTAGTGCTCCATCTGAAGATGTCTTCAGCTGTTGGTTTTTATTGTTCCTTCTTCATCAACCCAATTCAAAAGTGTGTGGGAAGGTGGTTTTAATTGCAGATATACAAGTATAGTTTTGTTCTGTTCTGCTGTATTTGTAGGATACATCAAGAGAGTGATTCTGATAAATAGCTGAAGTTTGCCTAGTGTGCTTGTGTTCATAGATGTCTTGCTCAATATAGATCCTTTGGGATTTCTGTGTGGAGAAGTGTCTAAGAGACAAAGGCATTGGAGATGCAAGTGAAGGGTGGGAATCATTATTCTATTTTAGGACAATAAGGTTGCATTAGGAACTCCTACATTATTTTGCTGGTTAGGTTTGTGCATAGTTTTGAGACTTAAAAATTGAGACCAGAGCTGACTGTGAAAGTCAGACAGCCAATGGCTGGAGTTAGACTTGTGCCCTTCAAAGGACAGACAGCACAGCTCAACTGCAAACAACTGCACATGCAGGGATCCTGCTGCTCCTACAGCCTTGGCTCACAGCTTGGACTGACCAATGTCAAGTGAGGATAAAAACTGCAGAGATTTGTGGCTCAGCTGCTACATGCAAATCTAACATGAAGCCTTTCTTAATAACACCAAAGGCTCTGGTGTATCTGCTGTGCCACTGGGACCATGTACAGAGAAAATCCTTTGAAACTCCCACTGCAACCTTCTGCTTCCAGACCTGTATAGGACAGAGAGGGAGTAACAGTGCTCAGGAGCAAGTGGCCATGAAATGGCATCTGGTTGAACTTCCCCGTCCCAGGCTGAGCTGCCATACATCATGTGTTGCTGCCTTTGATTTAATGTTTCCCTTTGCAAGCACTCTGTGTTTGAGCAGCAAGGGATAAAGATCAGGTAAGCCAATATGTTACTATGGAAGGGGTTTTGTTTCCTAATATAACTGATGTTAATTAAAAATTGGAAACTTGGCAGGAGAATGTTTTCTACATGAAAGGGTGTTTTCAAAAGAAAAATCTCCCTGTGCCATGCACAGATTTTTAATTTTTGTCATCTATGCATGAAGAATACTATGAATTTTGTAGCAAGCCACCTGAAATAAAACAAATGACATTTTGGTTTCTCCAGTATGGGTACTTCCCTTTAAAAGCACAACACAGACCTCTTTGTGAGCATCTGATAAGGGTTGCTCTTGCACTGGTTTTTTTTACACCTTGAATCTCTCTGGAGAGTGTCTCATTCCCAAACTAAAATCCCCAAGAGTATATCCTTTCTAGCAAAATTCTTGTCTGGCTCATTTGGTGTAGGGGCTGGACCTCAGCCTCTGCTTTCTGCCAGCAGCCAGCCTGGGTGAGAGCATTGCTTCTGTGCCAGGAGTTGTTCCAGACAACATCCTCAGGCCTTTCAGAAATAATCCTGCTCCAGACCTGCAGCAGTTTGGAGAAGTTTTGTCATCCCAAACAGTTTGCGTGCTAGCTTTGATTTTGGAGGAGATGATTTCTCAGTGTTTAAGCCTTAGGAAAGATTTCCTGGGTTTGGGACTCTCTGGGACCACCCCTGCCCTGTGTTGCCACCTTCAGAGGATGGATTAGTCCCTTTCTCTTTTGTGTTCTTGGCTTCTCCTCCAGAACAAGGGCTGGACTGGATCCAATGCTTTTGGACACCATGTCCTGTTGCAGCCCAGCAGTGACACTTGGGGCAGTTGGTGGCAATGATTTGCCTGCTGCCTCTAAGCCTCACTGCTGCAGGGCTGGGGGTGGTAAAAACAGACTCTTCCAGCAGTTTCTTCCCAGTGTCTGCAAGATGGGGGCTTCCAGCAGCCATACTCTGCTGGTTTTTAACCTTTCTTGTGGGATTCTTGGTTCCTGAGCATGATGGCAGCCTCTGGGGTCTCCTAGTGGCTGATCGCAGCATCAGTTGGTCTCAGCACCTCCTGAGTTTGCTCTGAAATTTTCCCTTTGCCCTGCCCAAGTCAGAGTGAAGCTGTGTAGGACTGAACCCTATATGGAGCCGGCAGCTCTGCTATGCTGCACAACAGGTTTGCCCTCAGCACTGGCAGTGGCTGGGGAGGGGGAACATGCCCTTCTGGAGTCATTCCAGTTGCCCATTTGTCTGGCTTGGGCCCCTTCTAGCCACCAAAGTGTAAATCAGTTTAGAAAACTCTGCAGGGGCTCCCCTGTGTGCTTTCTCTCTCTGGCTCCAGATTGCAGCATCCCTTCTGTACCATTCTCCCTTCCCTGGTGGCAGGAAGCTGAGCAGCTTGGGGTGTCTCCCTTGCCCAGCACATTTGTCACCCCAGCTCCGGGGTGGCTGCAGTTTTGAAGTGCCACTAGCTGCCTGGAGGTGCTGCGTGGCTCTTTTCTTGCTCCTCTTCTTCCTCACCACTTACCCTTCTTGGGCTGCCAGTGCTCACAGCTGGTGCAGTCACATTATGGCAATGAAACTGACAGCCTTGAAGCCCTGAATTGAAAGTGTTTCTGCTTGGGACAGCTCTTTTGTCAGTCTGCCTTGAGCCATGAGCCTTCCCTGTGCTGTCAATGCTCAGGCTGAACCATGCACCAAGAAGCCTGGCTGTGGCTGACAGGCTAAATGAGCTGTGGAGCAACCAATGTGTTTGGAAAGGCATGAGGTGCTTTTTTAGAAAAGCTCTGCAGCTTTGTGCTGCTAGACGTAAGCTTTTTTCCTAACCTTGATGCAAGTGTGGTCAGAGATGCTAAGATGCTAGCTTTTATTGCTAAGAGATGAGGCATAGGGTTTTCAGTAGTCAGAACTTAAAATTCCCACCTCTGGATCATTTCCTTCACTGATAGTACCCAAAGCTGCTGCTGTAAGAGAGGGTTTCCTGTGCCAAGCACTGGACCTATGAACAAGCAGCCTAAGGACTTGCTTAAAACAGCCCAAATCTACAAGTAATCTGAAAACAGTGGGAATGCCACTGCAGGAAGCTGGGTTAATTATCTGCACTATTCTGCAAGTAAAGTATTTGTACTTTGATGAGGAACTGGCAATTGGTTCTCCTAAAAAGCGTAGATCTTTACAGCACAGTTGGTTTGATTCATCAGACCTGGCAGCAGGCTACACAAAAAAAAAAAAAAAAAAAAATGGTCTTGTGCTTCTCTGTCTCCTTTTCTGGAAAGGCAGGTAGTGCCCCTGGGTTCTTGCCACGCTACTCACCTGAAGGGGCTGCTTGGGTGTGACTGCTTTGGGGTAGTTCCCCTTCCAGGGCAATGAGGGAATGTTACTGTTGGCTATAAGAATAGAACAGTGTAGGGGTTTTTCTTGTCAGAAAGCTAAAGAAATTACATATTAAAACAAAAAAAAGCTAGGAAATTAATAGCTATTTTCATCAGGCTGCCCATCGCTCTAGAATTACAGCCAGGCTGTCCCTGTGGTGAAAGTGTTCTTCAGTTGCCCTCTTACAGAAGGGCTGGTACCAGGCACCACAAATGCTAAGGAAAGAAAAATGGAATAGCATCCATTAGTAAATTCCTTCCATGTTTCTGCACTTCTGGTTTTAGTACTCTACCCCTGATTTACCTGTACAAATAAGAGAGGTCTCTGTTAGAGCTGGCCAGTGTCCTCAGCCTCTTGGGAAGACAGCCCATGGAAGCTGAGCCATTGGCACTGCATCCTGCACTCTTCTTGCAAGAGCCCAGGTGATCTCCCAGCTTCTGATGAAGGAAATCTGTGAGAACTGCTCCTGCTTCTGGAGTAAAGCTAATGTTTGTGTTTATCCCTAAAAAACTGCTTAAAGAGTGCAAGCCTTTGCTCCTGGGGCGTGGAAGGGGGAGGACTGCCAACACAGAAGAGCAGAACTGTATTTGCTGCAGTGAAGCTGCAAGAGCAGCTGGCAGCAGCAGGCCTCAGCCCTTGTGAGCTGGAAACTATTGCAAAATCTGAATTTCAGAAACAAAAGGTCTGACCATCTTCAGCCCTAGAGCTTGTTCCTCAGAGCTTGTGTGGTTTTCCCCTCTCAGGAACCCTTCTCATGCTCTGGGCTATGAATGGGATTGGGGAGGAGAGGGGAGTCCCAGAGTGATGGCTTCCCTCAGGAAAGCTGCCACAACTGAAATCTTGTGCTTTAACTGTCTGTACAGTTGCCAGATCCATTTAGTGCATAATTCGTTTTGCTCTCAGGGATACATGAGATGTTTTTGCAAATGCTGAATTATGTAGACAAGGGTTTGATTCATTCTGTTTGTTCCAGGTTGGAAGCATTAATAGAAGAGCTGGGGAACCTTGAAGCCAAGTGCAAATGCTGTCATCTTGCAAATCTTGAGGGTGAAGAGTAGCTCTCCTTTAGTCCGCCTGTGTCACGTCACTGGACAGCCTGGCCTGGGTTTGGCCTGTGAATGTGTCATCCTTGGTGCCAGCAGTGATACAGACACAAGTGTGTCTTCCAAAGCCACCAACACGTGGACCAGCTCAGAGAAAGCACTAACACTTTTGTGAGAGCGAGGACAATGAGCAGTTTGGTTTCTAATGTAAAGTAGAGGCCTCATATTGCGCATTAATAAATATTTGGCAGGAATGAAACTCTAAAGCCGATGCCTTGGAGAAAAGGGTTTTAAAAGCACGACTGTACTTTCCCTGGGCTGTTCTGAAGAAAAAGCTGTACTGTAAAGAAAACCCCAACTCTTGGCTGTACAAATACATGAGCTGTTTTGCTGTTACTGCTGCTTCTGAAGTCCAGTTCATTGAATTTGCCAGGGCAGTTTTCTGCTGTAAAAACTGTAAAGTAAAATAATAGGGGATGAGGGTAAAAGGATGGGGAGAGCACTGAGAGAACTTCAGAGAGGAGCAAGGCTGAAATTGTTTGCTGTCAGGGTAGAGGGTCCACAGCTTGAGGCCCTTTCCCTGGAAAAGCTCACTCCAAGCAGCAGCTGGAGCACGGTGTGTCACTCCACCACCTCTCCTCTCCTTTTGTATGTCGAGCAAATGTTCAAACCTCTCAGACTTTACCCATCTGGTGTCTCCCTCAGCACAGGCTATTTGGAGCAGCAGTGCCAGCCCATGGCTACCTGCTTAGGCCCACGTGAAGTGAGCGTTGTGGCCATTAAACCTATTTCTAGATTCAGGGCCTATGTTCAAATGCTCTGTAAGCACTGCCCTGTGCCTTGCTTTCTCTTGTGGCAGGTTTGAGGAACTAGCCCAGCCCAGTCTGTGCTAGGCAATTTTTGGTAGGTGACCTGTGTGCAAGTAGCAGAAAGCTGCACACACTTATTTCTGCCAGACAAGCCACTGTCCCTGCTGTGCCACCCTGCCTGGAGCTGGGAAGGGAAGACAAGTGGCAGCAGCCTGGCAGGCTCTGTGCCCCATGGGACCTGGAACCCCTTGGGCAGTGGCATAATGGTCAGGTTCCTGTGCCTGTGTGGTAGCTGCAAATGCAGGGATGATATCAAAACTGGGCCCAGGACCAAAGCTGTGTACCAGCTGCCCTGTGGTGAGGGGAGACCACCATCCCCACATAGTTTTCTGTCACTTCAGATCTCTGTTCCAGATAACAGTTTTCTGGACCATGTAATGGTGATGCGATCAAAGTCTGTCTGAAACACTAAAATCTAGAGGGATATGGGTAAGAGAAAACACAGAGTTGCTTGAACATTACTCAAAATATTTTAATGTACATGCTGTAGCCACATTAAAGAAGAGGAAAAAACATCTTACAGAGATGAAAGACGCCAAAGGATGTGATTTCATCATGCCAGAAGCTGTATATTTCAAAGAGACTGAAGCCAGTAGCATCAAAATGCTCTTTTTCTAGCATATGAAAACCAGATCAAGAGGCACGGAAAGGGAAGAGCAAACATGTATTTAACTGATAGATTAGGCTGTTCTGATCCATCAGGTAAAGATGCAGTCCTGTGGTTTTTAGGGTTTTTAAACATACATAAATTTGGTACGAAGAGTTCTTTAAACAGTTTCACTCATATATACCTACTGGGCTGGAACAGCTGTGCTATGTTGGGTAGATAGGTATTTACAGAGAATGATGACTGATGGAGAACATGTCAATATGCCTGAAACCCCTACCAGGTACAGTGGGTTTGAGTCACACACCAGTGAATGTCAGCCAAGGTGAGTGTGGTACCTGGCTCTGTCACAATGTGGAAGGTGGAATTTGCAAGTTGAGCAGCCTGTGGCACAGTCTGTGCTCACAGGTGTACCCTGCAGTGAGCCCAGCTCCACCTCAGCACTGCCTGCCTCTGGGTGGGACTAAGGGCACTACACCCCTGCCAAACCAGCCTCTTGGAGCTCCCCCAATTCTCTCAAGCCCTTAAAGAAAATAAGGACAAGATTCAGCTGATGGAACAATACTTCTGAGTGTCACTGGCCAGAAACAGATCTTGACTACTTTTCAAACCACTTATTACAATCAATCAGTGGATATTTTGATAATAGAGGTTAAGCCCAGTCTAGGGAAGATCTGTAAGTACAGTTGGCTTCTAGGCTGACACTAACAGGAGTTTAGGCAAGGGCCGTGTGTGAACATTACTATCCAGTTGTCCCTTTGCCAGTGTTGCTGGCAAAGCTCCATTCCTTAATCACTGACAGATTTGTCTCCCTCACCAGGCTCAGAAGTGTCAATAGAAGGGAACAGTTGCTTGCCTGGAGATGAGGACTTACTCTGAGCAGTTGTACTCAGTTTGGCAAAACTGTCTCTTTTCATTCCACTGCCACCCAGTTAAACCACCCTCTTCTCCAGTGGACTCCTCACCAATTTTCCAACAGGCCATTGATCACAGTTGCTGTCATAACTCAGGCCTGAGGACAACTAAAGTCAGAGCACTGCCCATAGTAATACCTAATGCCACTGAAGGATCTAATGCCATACATGCTGAACAGCCTCTGCTACTCCATACTTTTCAAAAGCCAGTGAGATACCTGCAAGTAACATAAGGAAAGCTGCATGACAGCAAAATACTGTACAGCAAAAAAATGAAAGCTATTATATTCTATATTCTCCCTAACTAATGGAAACAAGGCAGTGTGACAACTACTTTGGAGAAAAGATGGCAGTAAACAGCAAAGGGAGATGGAGTAGACCTCCTTAGAAGAAATAAAAAGGAAGAAAACATAGGCCTAGTGACTGGAATGACTTTGCAACACAGGGCTTGTTCTCCCTGCTTTGCAGAGACCCTGTTATGGGAGCAAGCTGCCAGGCAGGCAGTGACAGCCTGCCCTGCCAGCCCATGGGATTTCTCAGTAGCCTCCCTTGGGACTGCCCACTTGCCAGGGAGTTCACTCAGCACCCTACATATGGGAGTTGCACACACCAGGGCCCTCTTTTCTCTTCCCAGGTTCAGTGAAGCCGTATTACTCTTCCACCAGTGAGCTTTAGGGGACTCCTTTCCAAGTGAGGATTTCACCAGTGTGGATGGAACTGGGCTAAAAAAACCCAGAACAGATTTTCCCTTCCCTCCCCTGCTGAAGCAGCTGCAGAGCAGCAAAGGCTGTCACAGACCCTGCCAGAAGGGACATGAATGAGCACTGCTACTCTGTCAGCATGGTCCTTTGTGCAGAGCCCAGCTCATCAGAGAGAATCAGACTAAAGCATCTGAATGCACGGCTGTTCCAGACACGTGCAGAGCGCACTGCAATGGCCAGGTACCTGATACTGCTTAGCTGTCATCCAACTGTTTGCACAGACTGTGAAAGAATAAAAATTTTGAGAAACCCAGACATCCATCCATGCACTTAATCAGCTACTAAAGTAGCAAGTTAGAGCAGGGTACCCTATAAACAATTTTTAAGCTCCTAAAAAGGAAAAATTTAATCTCTTCTACTTCAATTACAATGCCTTCTTAACGCACAATGCACAGGAAGAGACAGTGTGTCAAGACCTACAGGTACCAAACACAACAGACATTCTGAGCATGACTTGTAAGAAGCCCACTTTCAGTACAAAAAAGTACCAAGTGCTGGACCAAATCTCCCCCCAAGAAGAAGGTGACAATGTTCTATTTACAAGAAAATACTGCTTCAGTTAAAAATGCTAAAAACCATTCTCTTGAGTTCATATAAAAATAATTATGTCTATGTATGCACACACATATTTACATACATTTATGGCTTTCAGTGCTTCAACTTTCTCCAATAATTGAGGAAATATAAATAATCCATTACTACTTTTTCTCCTCAGGTTTTTCAGCCTCTGCTTCTGCAACTGATAAGCTGCCACTACCGTATTTTTTCACTCGGGTTTCTACTCTGGCAAGTCTCTGTTTCACCTTTTGTTGAGATGCAGTGTATTCTGCCATGAGCCTCGCAAACCTAGTCTGCAGTGTATCCAGAGCTACTTCAAGTCGTCCTATTTTTTCTTCCAAGTCCTTTGGGTCAGCTCCTGCTTTTGCTGCCTCCTCATCTATTAAATTGTCTTTCATCAGAATTTGACGTCCTTTCTCTTCCAGAGCCTTTTTGGCTTCTGGATATTCTGTGAGGGCTTCCATTAAATCATCCTTAGACAAGCAGAACAAATCAGAATAACCAATACTCCTAATGTTGGCTGTCCTCCTGTTGCCAGATTTGCTGCCTTTGATGTTTAGGATGCTAATTTCACCAAAGTAGCTGCCATCGCTTAGGACTACAAATTGGGTTACGCCATCATCCGCCACCACAGCCAGTTTTCCCTCTTTAATAATGTACATTTCTCTTCCGATATCTCCTTTTTTGCAAATGTAGTCACCAGGACTGAAGACTGTAGGTTTCAGCTTCAGCACCAGCTCAATGAGAAGTCCAGCTTCACAATCCTGGAATATACGTACTTTCTTCAGTGTGTCCAAATGGACATTGATGGCAATTTCAGCCTTCAGCTTGTCAGGCAGGTTTTTGAGAACTTCCTTCTCATCTACTGTTTTCTTGTTTGTCCAGAGGTAATCAAACCACTTAATAACCCTGGCTTCCAAGTCCTTAGTCACCTTTCGGAATTGCATGTACTGTTTAATGGAATCCACTTTGGCCTGGAACTCTGCCCTGGAAGCATTCATGTTGGAAATCATGGAGCCGACGTTACCGACAATGGTGGCAAAGATGAGCACGCCCACCAGGAAGTCGATGACCACGAAGAGATACTCCTCGTCCTTCACCGGGGGCGGCGTTTCTCCGATGGTCGTCAGCGTGAGCGTCGACCAGTACAGACTGTAAATGTACTTCCTGGACAGGCGCGCGTACTCCGGAACGGACACGTTGGGATACACCCAGGTGTCGGTTCCAAACCCGATCACCTTCGATATCGCAAAGTATATGCACGCGTTCCAGTGGATGATGATAAGAATGTACAACACCAGATTGCCAATACGGAACATGTTTGGATAATTTGTCCTGGTCTCGGTACGGTCAAAAAACTCAAAGAGCCGAGAGATCCTCAGCAGGCGGTTAAATCGGAGCTCGGGGTAGTTCAAACCAAGCTTGAAATATGCCAGGTCTGTTGGCACAAGAGACAGCACGTCCAGTTTGAACTGCGCAGTTTTGGTATAATGTTCTCGTAATTTCTTCTCATCCTGAACTAGCAAGCCTTGTTCAAGGAAGCCTTCGGAGAATAAAAAGATTTTATTTGTTAGAAAACAAATACCATCAACAGTAGTGAGTGACTTACATTTCAGGCCTAAGAATGTTAAAATTTGTACTGCTATGCCTACAGACACTGAGGTCATTTAATTGCATATTTAAATATTTTAATCAAGTTTCAAAGCCGATATATAATGACTAAGAACAATGACTCTATTATCACCACAGTGCTCCCTGAGGCTTTCCACTCTTTTCTGCGACAGCTGTATCTTTTAAGTATCTCTGCGAAAAAAAGAGGGATATTCAAGTGTCTAATTTTTCATGAATCATTGGCATGAGTCATAACTAAAGTTAAGCAAGTGTGATAAAATAGGAATGGAATATTTTTAAATAAATACCAAAAATAAGTAGGTATAATAGATTGCTGGAAACTTTTTCCAAATAATAGCGATATCCTTGAGATAAAGAAATGCAGTTACCCCCCTCCCTAAGTCATGTTTTTCCTCTTGTGTCCAATGTGAAAACTGACATGATTTTCCTTGGTTTGCACTTTGTGTTCCTAGTGAGAGGGCTACTAAGCAGACTCTCACACATCAATATTTCTTCATTCCAAAGGCTTTGAAAAGTATTAGATTAAAAAAATTTACAAGTAGATATAAACTGCAGTGAGAGACCTTTACTGCAGACAGTACAGCCACAGTGCTCTTTTGTGCCTCTGAGGGCATTAAAAATGTTCCACAAGGAACAGCCTATATGCACTGCAAAATACTTGCTGCAATTGCAATGGAGATATCCAACTGTCAGCCCTCTGGGCCACTCAGGAGAAAAGGTCCACTTAGAAAACACCAAAACATTCTCAGTGTATCCCAGACTATCACATTTTACTAACCCTTTAGCAACCTACAAGGCACCTGTAGCTTTCTCAGGGAAGCCTCTGCTGAGGAGCACCAAGCTGCATTCCTTTGTGCCCTACACAGGACGGTATTTCTGGAATGTGTGGTTCATCTGTAAATGCCACATCTATTTGTGTGTATCTGGCTTTGGATCTGCAAACTGGCAGCAACTACAAATGGAAGTAGTTCCTGTGCCATGCATGTGCTGCCTCCCAGAACACTGCTGAAAAAGCTGGTCAAATATGCCCTTTAGTTGTACAACTAAACAGAAAATCTGGCCAGAATGATCAATTTCTGATGCACAGTTATAAAAAATAACTTTGAAAACACCTTCCTTCTGAAAGGAGGTAAAATCTCTCAGCTTTTTGTTCCCTTATGGAACTAAAGTCTTACAGTAAAATCATATGAAAGCATTAGAACACAGGGTATGCTAAACACAACCAGCTGCTGAGACATGAAGCTTTTCTGTTTCACAGTGCACAGTCACCAAACAGGTGAAATGCAGTCCAACTGGCCCTGCAGCTAGACAGAAATGCACCATGGAGAAGCTGCTGATCAGAGTAGTCATGGGGCTACCTAAATCTCAGCTCCAAGGCAGACCCTGCCCTCAGACAGCAGAAAGTCTCACTCTTCCCCAGAGGCTTCCAGGACCTCTGTCCCCAGGGCAGATGGACCTTGCGGACTCACACAAAAAGGCAGCAGGCAAAGGCAGAGCCAGGAGGAACTGTTAAGAGAGCTGACAAAGATTTTGCCACCTAAAACAAGCAACTTCTTTCTTGGAATGCCTGGAACTATAGCAGACACCTGCACTGAAGCATTTGGGAGACAGCTCCAGCTATTCTGCAGTTGCAAGCCAGGCCTGAAAATTCAAATTCCAGTCAGGCTTTTTTAATAATCATCAGGATAGCCCATGGAAATTTATAACTTGCTTTGCCTGGACATGCCTAATTTCTGCTCTGTTCTTTCCCATTACATTAATAGATATATAACTGCAGAAGGTAAATTTAGCTGGCACAGTTGACATTTTAACTACATAGAGAAGATGAACACCCCTCCCCATCCTGCCCCAAATACAGCACTCTTGTGATTTTGGCTGGTACCTGAAACTGACTTTCCTGTTGAACAGGGTACTTGCTAAGTTTAAGAATTTGGCTTGCCATGGGTTGTGTGCTTCCCACATGACAGCATTTTTAGCCCATCTTGTAATTATGTTTAGAGCTTCTCACAGGCCATAATTAACATCAAGCTGTCAGCACAACTTTAAATAAATAAATAGATAAAAATGGATAAGATGTTAAAATGAAAGATCTAAAATTACTCTAATTTTTAAATGATCAGTGTTGTTTTGGACCCTTTCAAGGGATATTTTGAAGCTGTGTCTGTACCAGTGAAGACAATGAGACAGGAGATGTTTTCTGACCCAAGACCAGCTACCATGACAGCTTCTATTCACATGTAAGTTCTTCCAGGCCCCTCCAAAAGCACCACCATGAACGGCACCCAACCTCTGCTGTCCTCCTAGCTGTCCCCAGACACCGAGTGCTCACTGGCATGGACCAAAGTGCAAGCACCAAAGCGCATCAAGGACTATTCTGTAATTTGGTGACATGGATCACTGCACATCGTTACTTAGGCCTATATTATGACCTTGATCAGTTTAAAACAGATACCACTTTATGGTTGGAATCTCAGCCTGCCTGGATTACAGAAAGAGGGACAAGAGGCTGAAGAGAACACTTCCCACATAGCATGGCACAGCCCTCACAGATCCTCTGGGCTCACACTTCCTCCAGGAAGGCAGGACCTAAGCAGTGGGAAACCCTGCCAGGACCTCGCAGAGGCTGCACGAAGCACAGAAGGTGGCAGAGGGGCTGTTCCAGGTGTAGGACCACAGACTGAAGGCTGAGACAGGTGCCAGGTCTTGCACTTGATCAACTCAATAACCACTTCTGTCCAGGATGCTGCACAGCCTGGTTAAGAGAACAGCACTTGTGGGGTGCAGTTGGTTTCCTGCCCCAAGTGCCCTACTGTCCCTTCCCCACACAGCCTGTTACAGTGGCTATGCACTCAGCATCTGGCACGCCTATTACCGACAGAACTGAACTTAGAGACAAGTGAAGAGCAAGTGTTGGAACGTATGGCCTTAAAAAATCCAAGCTGATCAGACACTTCATCTTCCAAAAGCCTCCGCTGTTGCACTCTGACAGGATATTGCAGTGGTCATACCCCACAGGGGAATTTTTGTTTCCAGTCTTTAAATACATGCAGTATTAGAAAACAAATCCCAGAAAGACCCACCTGTTCTGAACCTGACGAACATGTCAATAACATAGATAATATCAGAGAGATAATCCAAGAACAGCCACATTTTAACATGGTCCATTTGTAGCTCATCAAAGCAGGCTCTAAAGAAACAAAGATTTAAAAAAAAAAAATTAGGCCAACTGCATAAGCAGAGTACTTGCATTACATGCCCTAGCAGCACATTAGTGCACATTTCTGTTCCAGAAATATTGCAGCATATCTCCATGTGCAAACATCTGCACACTAGAGCTATGTCCAAACAGACACCAGGATCTTTCAGAATTCAAAGTGTTCTGGACAGGAATAAAACTCAAACACATAAATGCCACACAAGTGTACTTAAGGAGAATTACACATATCCCTACGATCAAAAGTGCACCAGATTTCATGGGATACGTATCTCCATGAAGATAATTCCCAAATAAAAGACATGTTTCTCAGTAGCAAGCCATCCTCATCTCTCCCTACCATCTTACACAGTGTAAGAAAACCATTTCTACAGCTCATCATCACTTTCACTGAAACTGATTTCTACATTCTACCATGGAAAATAAATACTTGAGTTATATCTTCCTGCCCTTCGAGCATCCAAAAGATGTATTATATGAATTTAAGAGGCCCCACCACTGCCCACATCCCTCCTTTCTGCTCTCTCCTGGGTGGTGGGAAGCCTTCATCCCTGGCAGTGCCCTGGGATGCAGTGGCCAGGACACAGCTCAGCTGCCAGCCGGCAGGTGGCACACAAAGGCCACACCAGCACTCATGAGGACACTCACTGCAAGTTACATCCACCTGGTTTTAGACAAAAAGAAAAAAAAAAAAAAAGAAACACTGGCAATCTATTCCCAGTACACATATCACACATCCCTAAGGGCATATGAACTGTAAACCTTCTAGGTAAGTCACTCACAAGATACTGCAGGGAGATAAGAGGGTGATTTACACAGGAAACATAATGATGGAAATGCAGAATTGTTATTAACTTAAATCCATACCTGCACACTAGCATACACCAGTTATAGAACACGGGTGCTGCAATTACAGTCAGCCAGTTGTAGTACAGATTGCTTGAAGGATCTATCACAAAGACCTCCTTCTTCTTCCTGGAAAGTAAAACATGCAGATTTACACTGGAAATGTAAGCAAGCAACCTGCTGGAATTTCCCTCTTCTTGAGGCTGCTCATTTCACCATGAACTCACAGCTGCCTGAGAAGAGAAAGTATCCATGCAGGCAGTGCAGATGAGATACCAGGCATCCCATCTGACAAGTTCTACTTCTTTGTTTGACACAGCTTTGGAAAAATTAAGTAAGAGTGGAAAAAAAACCACAGACATTTGTATCTCCCAGGCTGAAACCCACAGCCTTCTGTATTAAGCCCCACACTGAAAAAAAAAATTAATTGTTAAATGTTTCTTATTATCACTCAGATTGGAAGGTTACATTTCACTGCTAGAGAAAGAGCCTTCCTTTGGAGGCCAATTATTGATGTTTAGCAAATTCTATTATGGAAATGACTGTATAAGCATGCATTTGAACAAGTAACACGTATGTATCCAAATACATGTCTGTACAAGTAAGAAACTCTGTGAGCATATGCACATGCAGTGTGTGTGACTAGAGCTGAAACATGTAAAGGCAAATTTCACACATTCACAGCCCTGGTTCCTTAGGCCTCACGACAAGGAAGTGATGCTCAAGGAAGCATACAGGCCTAGAATGTAAAGATTTGAAGAACAGCATGGCTAATGGCACAGGGTATGCTCAGAAGTGCCCACCTCCAGCATGAGACAGGCTGATATGGAATAGAGAGCAATTAGGCTTCTAATCAGAGGAAATACACACCAGTAGATTTGAGGTTCACAGCTGCAAAATTATTTCAACAGTAAAACTGTGATCTGTGGACTGTATAATAATGTGCAGAATATGTGGTGAGGCAATGCTTGAATATGTATTTGTGGGACTTTTCCTAATCTCCAAGAATGCAAATATATTAAAATATAATGATAATTTATTTCAAATCTGTGTGTATTTCTGGCATTGCCATTGCTGTCAGCTGAATACCCAGGCAATGTGAAAAAAGGAAGCAGCTTTAATCTAAAACATATTTACTTTACTATCTTCACTACTGGTTTTAAACCATTTCTTCTAGAAAACTGATCACCACCTCAAAACTGGTGACCATGAAATATGGTCGTTATACATCAGAGTATACTACCTTGTGACATTAAAACTTTAATTTTGAGAAGATGTTTTAAAACACTCTTGGCTACTGCAGAGCTCACACTTTCACTACATAGTAATTAAAGACAAAAGAGTGTTTAGAACAAAGGCTTTGTAATTGGAAAAATAAATAAAAGCTTTGATTAATAAAGATTTTGGGATCAATCAGATTCCATTTGGAATGCCCTCATGTCTGTATAGCAGGTGCCACCATATACATACATACAAACCTACAATATATTGCTGTAACATACTCCTTAACTTTGAGTGAAATGCACTCAAATGCATTCTCTTTTTATCTGCCATCATCGTTACTTTTAATCACTGGTAATAGTAAATTGCACTATATTTGGGTCAGCATTAGGGGAACAAAGTAAGAAGGGGATCCATTTCTGTCAAAAGCATTCAAATTATCTCATTTTGTTGCTGAAACACACCATTCCCTAACCAACAGAAGCAAATTTAGTGATCACTAGCAATTAACTGCACCATATTAAGTAACTAAATAACTAGTCAGTGAAATAAGTAAACTTATTAGCAAACCTTTAATTTTCTTCATGTAAGATATTTCTACATGGTAAGATGAACCAGACTTTTGGTTCATCTGCTCTGAATCATTATGGAAATTATGGAACAATGAAAAGTCTGTGCAGCTCTGCAAAGCAGGCTGCTGTCCTAAAGTGTTGTCATAACTGAAAAGTGATCTTCAACTCAAAGTTGAAAGAGGTAACTCAACTCCCTTTTACTGACGCAGGCAGCTGTTTCTAAAAGATCTAAACACAGGTCTTTAAGATACAACAACTCTGCTGAGCAGTTGAAACTTTCCCAAAAGGGGAAATGTATTAAAGATTTGACAGGCTAAGAATATGCAGTCTACAGAACAACTGTAAACATTACAATGAAATGCTATACCATGTTTTGTAGTTACAATCACACATTCATGCTTTATACTTACTCTTCCTTTTTTTTATCATCTTTTTTGTCATCTTTTTTGTCATCTTTCTTTTCCTCTTTTTTCTCCTCTTTAACCTCTTTCTTTTCTTCCTTTTTGCTGTACAACATAATGCAAGGCTTAGCAGTATTACCAATACTGAGCAGTTAAGGGAGAGGATAGAGGTTTGGGAAACTATTCTAAACTCCAGACAGAGTAGGACAGGGATACAACTGGAAAAAAGGGTTCTCAGGCTGAGACCTCTCACCCTGACACCACCACACCATCACATCAGGTAACCAGCTGGCTGATTCTCTGCATTAGTCACCCACACCTTCTTGACCTTTTCAGACATCAGCGTACCAGGCTGATTTTAAGTAAACGCATTCAGTTTGATTGACTCTTAAGAACCCAGGCACTTAAAAAGAAAGCTATCAAATGATGACAGAATGTGAAATGGCTTAACAAACTGTCAGTGTTCTTTGCACAGACAAAACCTGAACATGACTGTCTGAAGCTTTCATAGTAATTATAAAAAATTGGCATGAATCTCCTCTCATGGCTCTTTAAAACCAGCAAAATTTTAATTAATTAATTGCCTCTGGATCTGAATTGCCCCATTCTTAGGTTTGTCTGAACATAAGAGTCCTGAAATAATGTTAACTTAGGCAGACAGGCCCACAAATACTTTTCAAATCTATAGGAAGTTAACATCTTTCTCAAGATACTGAATCTTAAAGCTAGATTTGCTACGTAGCTTGGTCAAGAATCATGTAACGTGCTGTGAAGAATGGTGTCACTTGCACAAGCAGAAAATCGATCATCCAAGATCTCCTTTTTTATTCAAAATGTTTCTAGTCCTTGAAGCAGAAAATGTCCCACTCAGACAGAAAAGCCTAAGAGTGTTCCTCACACTACAGTGTATGTGAATAGCAAAACATGCCACACATAATGTCTGGTGTAAATGAAAGCCATGGATTCCTGCTCCCATGAGAGCTCTGTTTTCTCCTCTTCTGCCAAGGCTGGGTCTGAGTCTCCCTTTGCACTGGTGTCAAGAAAGCACAAATGAGTTTAATGACAGCAACATCCCACAGCAAGGACAGAGTCTGTAATAGTGCTGCTTACAGGACTTGTGCTTTCCATGCACACCTGCTCACATTGCTCAGACAGAAAGGTCTGTGCTGTGAATGGCAGTCACATCTAGGAAAGTGCTCAATACAGGGAGAAAGAAGTGCTCCAAAGGAGATGACAGCCACCCATTTTAAGATAGTAGCAGCTTTCACCCATCAGTAATGAGCACCTGTTCCAGTTCTTACCCTTAGACATTCACACAGTGATGAACCACCACAGTGTACTTTGGAAAAGCCAAGACTCATTTGCTAAAAAACGCTGAGATCCCACGCTCTGCCACATCCAGGGAAATGCCCACCAAGCTGACCAACACCACTGACACCTTCAAAATTATACAGTACAAGGGAGCAGAATGGAGGAGAAAAGAACCTTTGGCTTGACTGATCTTACATTTCTACTTGCATCTCAATCAGAGAAAGAGATTTTCATTTACCAAAGCTGATTCCTACACAGCAGTGGGAACTGCTTCTCAAGAATTTATTCCTCTAGACTGACTGTCCAGAACTTTACCGCTTCATTTTCCAATCTGCCCACAAAACTCCTTCTGGATTAAAAAACACATCAGGGTTTCACTTCAGATTACTATGCATGGTGTCTGATCTAAAGGCAAATGCACAGTTGCTGTTGTTAGCATTAATTTTGCTCCTCAATACTTCAAATGCCTGGTATTCTTACAAGAAAGGAAGAATTACCACTAAGCACAATTTTCAAAGAGCAGGGCCAGCTGTACATTTGTGGATCTTGTTATGCAGGGAAAAGTAGGCTGAGATCAAGAATCAGTCAAAAAGTCTCAGTGGTGGTGAACTCTGGAGGGATTATTTTGACAATTCCAACTCCCTCCTATGTTTGTGCTTTATTTTTTAAAAAGTGAAAAAAATTTATTTCACAGAGCATATAATGCCAACACTTACTTTTCTCTGGTCTGAGATCTCCTACAAACTCATCTATCAACTACAGGTACCTTTTGTAAATGAGTTTCTTCCATTCATGCTACCTCTGTTTATTTTTCTGTTGTGGTAACTCCCAATTTATCATACTCCCATCTGCTTGCAGTCTGATTGGAAGTTGCTCAGAGGAAAATGTTGGCCATAATCAAAGACTTGAAAGCATCATGTACAGTTCCCCAAGACATGGCACACTTAGGTCTTTAACATAGTGAAAAGTCCACATTTCTTTTTCTTGACCAGTAACACTGAGAAAAGTGGAATCCAGTAACTAATAAAACAGTTTGTGTCTGTCCTCTTTGACCCCAAAACCGCAGCATCCGTGCTGTTTCTAAGCTGTGTGCAGCTTTAGACTTAGAAACCTACTTCATCAGCCCTTATAAAAACACTGTCATAGTCTTTGAATGACTCAAATATTTGCATTTCTCATCTGTCAAGTACTCTGCAAATCAAGTATGTCTGAGGCTGTCAGGCAGGTAGACAGACATGTCTTGTCTTCATTTAAAAACAATGAGACAGTGAAAGGATGAAAGTTTTGCCCAAGGTACCTGAGTCATTGTCAGAAACAGAGTAAGGCAGAAGTATTTCTGTCCTAACCAGTCCTTTGGGCTCCATCTAGCAGGCTCAGCTCCAAGCTTATAGCACTTCTTTTATATCAGTCTAAATAAAAGCCTGCATATTTCTGTCACTGTTCACTGCACAGAGATTTTCCTTTTGAATAAAAGTTATGCAAAACAAACAGAAAAGTTGCTTTCGGAGCAGGAAGATCTCTTCTTCAGCTATGTGCACAAAGGTTTTGCAGCATCATTCAAAATGTACAGTTTAAACTTGCCTATAATAGAATTATTGGGAGAAAAAAAAACAATCAAGTTTTCTAGAAGTATTTCTGACACAATCAGAAGATGTACTGATTACCTTTAAGTTTTTTGTTTTCATCTGGAAAGTAATGAAAAAAACTACTATCATTATGCATGAGAACAGATCTGCTAATGGATACTAAAGAACAGATGTCTTCAGATTGCTGTGGTCTCAGACAAGCAACAAACATTGATGTAGGGTGATTTTAAATTACAGCAGCTCTTCACATGGTTTAATAAATTTCTCTTTGGTGTAACACTGTGAAATATATTGTCAATTATATAAAATAAACTCAAAAGGACAGCTTCTGTCAGACATTTTGTGTAAATATATGCCTCTAAAAGGACAGCAACTGCTGAACTGAAACACACACTTTTAAAAGATGGACATATAAATGGGTTTTGGTGCCCTCACCAGTATACACTTCTCATTTGACAACCTGAAACTTTTGGGGACTTCATGTGCAAAAAGGGACCAGTGTGTTAAAACAGGAAAACCACTATTAGAAAGTTTATACATGAATCTCATTTAAAAACTGAAAAATGAATGTGTCAATTGGTAATGCAGTAAAATCAGCCAGCTGAACTACAGAAGGTAGGGACTAAATGCTTAGTCAAATTCACTCCTTGAGAGGAAGGGTTAACTTCAGACAAAAAGAAGTTCACAGGGAGCACAAGGGATGCTTTTCACACTAAGAAAACTAGACCTTTCTCTATAATAAAACTATACTCTTAGGAAAGGCTTAGCAAGAACTAAGGAGTTTATACTACAAATGCTACTAGGCTGGATAGGGAAAAAGGTCCTGGTAGTAGAAAGGTCTTTGGAAGTTAGCAGTACTTACTCTTCATTGGTGTTGTTGCTAAAGTTGACATTGAACCTGGCCAAGGGCCAGTGACTGCAAACAAGTTAAATCAAACACATTAAAGAGTGTCAGTAAAAGCTGCTGGTGTTTCACACACGTGTTTACCGACACGACAGACGGACTCACGAGCTTCTCACAGAGGCACTGATAAGATTAGCAAGGTCAGTGTTGACTGTTGTGATAAGCCCCTTTGCATAACTGCTTCAAGGCACCAGCTCCTTTCTGTCATGTGCCTGGCATACACATTTGTGACCACATCTGATGTCTGAAGCCTGTTCTTAGGTGTATTTTTAGCCCTGTACTCATTGGGCTACTATTTTAAGCTTTCTTCAATCCTTTCAAGTCCTCTTCACAGATGCAGTGTCAAGGCTTGTGGATAAGTAATGAGCATACCTACCCATTGCTGCAGAATTAAGCCTTCATGATCCAACAACTGAGAGTTACTGTCAACCAGCAAAAGCATAAAACTGAGAAGGCAAGGATGGGTGCTCTCAAATTAATTTCAAATAGCCTTATGCAGAGGTTTGTTGGCCCATGATCAATGTTGTTCTCTCTAATTACTTCCCATCTGCAGTTGCTACTGATCTGACACCTGAGAAATCAGGCAACAGTCTGGCTAATTCAATAAAAAGTGCTCTTGAGATGAATTTCTAAGAAGCAGATCAAGTGAAGATAATAAGGCTGTGCTGGAGTACAACAAATCAAAGTAACCTGTGTAATGCACACCTTCAAAGGTTTTTGCTTTAATCTGAATTGCTTGCTGAGATTTTTGAAACTTATTATTTGCTTACCTACCAGTCTTTAATTATGCAAAAAAATGTAGGAGTCTCTGCTTCAAAGCCTAATGCTAAACAGAAAGTCAGCTTTTGTCTTGGGATTTCATTTTCCCATTTTAGCTGGTTAAATTTAAAACACCGTATCATACATTTATAGAGTAATAATAATTCATCACGTCAAAGAACTGTAAACACATAAAGGTTTCTTTTGTTTCACTGGAAAAAAATTAAGACCGAACCTGCCTTCCATACCAAAGATCACATATGTGTTAATAAGTGAAGTCAGCATCCAAATGATTTTGTCATTTCTGCATCAGAAACTTTCTGTTATCAGATGGACTTCTGAGTAGATGTAACAAAGCAATTACACATTTTGCAAAACTGCTTCTTTTGCAAAACTGCTTCTTCCTAACACTTGCAGATAATGTACATTAAGATCCTGAAAAGCCAAAAGTAGAAACATCCTAGATTCTTGAGATAGAAATTGCATTCTCCTCAGTAGAGAACACTTCAGCAACATCAAGTTGCATATGATAAAATTCCAGTTCTGAGAAATCACTCTGCCTGAAGCAGTATGACCAAAATCCTTTAGTTCAAGATCAGCGTTTTTGAGGAAGAAAATCTGTTGAAAGTGTGATACTTTAGTTATCTGAAGATTCCTGGGCAGCATTAGATACTGTGTTCATCTCCCATGCTAAGCTCCTTACTCTCTCCTTAAAATACAACTTACATCCTAATTACCAAGAAAACATGACAACCTCTGTCATCTTCAAGTATAAACACATCTTCTTACCTATTTACTGCCCCGGGCCGCTCACGGGTACCCAGGAAGGAGCGGATGTTGCTTTGCCTGGTGGACACCTCCACGAGCTCAGGGCCCCTGATACGCTCCAGGAAGGAATCAGGCCTTTGTTCTGCATGGTGAGAATGTCTTGTGGCCCATGACCTTACAGACAACACAAATCGTGACAGCCTGCGTGGAACACACACACAAAATGGCTGAACCAGACAGAAACATGAGGCAGCTTAAAACACCCCCACAAACACCAGCCCAGGATTTTTCTCTACATCTCCACCTGTGATGAAATTAAACTTGATGGAGTAACTGTGTGACCTTGCACAGTTCCATAGATCACCTTCTGCAGTGGATCAGGAAAATACCTCACACACCAATTCCTGTTCCACTGTATCCCCACTGCAGGAGCAAAAGAATATTCTTGCTGAGTGGGGGACTTTGCATCTCAAAGTGAGATACTCAGTGAAGTCCATCAGAAGCAGTTGTCCTAGCTCCTTGAGAATTTTCATCCAAGAGTCAGGCTGTGTTACCTTAATATTTAAATTTCTAGGCATTCATGTTTGCATTACATCAGAAACTTCCCTGTATATTCAGAGCATACGTAACTGTAGCTACACACACACGTAATTCAATCTATCCTGGAAAAGGGTAAAGCAATTACAAACAAAGATTAAAAAGGAAGCTCTCAGTACGAATTTATATATTCATGTGCATTATGTTTACACAAAACACACACCTATAATCTTTTCTCATCTAAACTCAACTTCTTGCAGACTTTGTCATCTACTTCTGGTAGTGTCATTATCTGAAAACCAAGCAGGAAAATCCAAGTTTATTCTCCACTATCCAAAATGATGAAGTGTGAACAATACTCTTTAAATTACCCTAGCTTTACAGTATTTTTTTTCTTTGCTCTTTGAAATACACTATGCTTAAAGTGACTGTGGTCTGTCTTGTGTGGACAACGGTATCTGAAGGCAGAGCCCTGGAGTCTCAGACACAATAAAGTTTTGAAGCTCCACTTCAGATTTATATTGAAGTCCCAGTAATACAAACAACTTAAGACAATGGTCAGCTTCAATTTTGCTGACTATGGCTCCAAATCCATCGTAAACATAACTGGATTCTAAAAACTGAGAGAAATTCTTGCACTCAAAACACAAAGACCCCCTGTCTCCTCCCTTTCCAGAGCCATCTACCCAGAGGAGACAATCATGTTTTATTTGACAGGAAACAAACACTGCATCAGCTATCAGCCAGAACCAAACTTACCCATTTATTTTACAGTCTGGCCTCACTTCATGCATTTCCCAGGCATTCAATATATTTTCAGATACCGTTACGTAAAAATAATTTATTCTTTTATATTTGAAAAATTTCTTTGGGCTTATTCAGCCTCTCTCAGATTCTAAGACATTTATGAGCAATAAGAAAGTGATGCATCAAGGTCAAATGCCACTTCTGTTACTTCTTACAGACATTCTTCAGCTGGACTCCATCCATTTTCTTTGGAAAGCAATGGCTCTTCTTTCTTTGCCTCCGAACTGTGACCAGTCTCTTCCAGCACATTAAACTTAATACTGGAAATTCTGCTAGGATGTTACCTTGCCATTGCTCCCCTGCCAGTGAAGGAGCCCGCCTGGGATTCGGGTACATGTCCTCCCTCCACAGAAATGACTCCCTGCAGTTCTGAAGATGCATCCTCACACAGTGAATGGGTTCTGCAAAGAACAATTTTTTTTTTTTTTAAGGAATACCATGCAGCCTTCACCAGACTTTCTTCCATCTGGTTCTCCCCGCCACTGCGTCAGGAAACAGTCCAGCAAATTGTCCTCTCCCTAGTAATACAGAAATATATTTGACAACCTTATTGCTAAGCCTGTGCTCCTATTCTTCTGGAGACATCCAATATGAACTGGAGTCAGTGGAGGTTCTGCCATTCATTCCAGCAAGCTCAGAAGCGGAAGATGATTTATCAGCATTTAAAAAATTAGCACTTGAGGGAAAAAAAGATTAAATTTAAGCCTCATTTTCCAGTAACAGAGTTTTGAAATTGACTTCACTGGAAGCTGGACTTTATGAGGGTTCACTCATTTTTTTATAGTACTCCTTGGTTTTCTCCATGTTTTTCAGTCTTTAGTATTCACTTTTACAAGACTTTTTTATGCCAATAAGAGTAACTTGTTTCCCCCTTTGTAATGGAAACAAGAACTCTCACACTGGTCTGTTAATCTGTACTGTCAGGAAAACACTGTCTAAAATGATACTTGCAGTATCTTCACAGGAGCTGGCAGCAGCATTCTGAATGCCCACAAAAGGATAATCAGCAGCACGATTTTATGTGCACTCACAACTGAGAAACTTAACAAACAAAGAATTAAAACTTTATTATTTCTACCCAAAGAACAATGCTAAAATAGATCCTGACAGTCCCAGGATTCTCAACTTGTTAACTGTTTTCTACTTCTCTTCCAATAACAAAATACCATTCAATATTGAAAAAATTTTACAACTCAGTTTATGTTGCCAGTACTGAGAATATTGTGCTTGCCAAAGTTAACATCCTTCTAAGGGACAATGAACAAGCTCATGGAACAGGCATTCATCACAGATTACCAGATTCACAGAGCCCACACTCAGCCCAAGAACTCTCTTGAGCTGAATGCTGAGAGAATAGTAGAGTTTGTCCACCTTTTTTAGCATTTCCTGGAGAAATTGCCTATAGACCTGCTGGAGAAAGGATACTGGACTAGTTAGTGTTTTAGACTGCACTACCATGGCTGCTTTTAAGTACTTTCATTCCTGTTTACTGAGTGATATATATTTTGTGTGATCTTAGCAATAAATTCTAATATTGTTAATGGCAGTGCCTAAGAAGTATTTAAGTTCCCATTATAGCCAATGCCCATCTCAGGGCTTGATTCAGCTGCTTCAGAATAGAGTCTGGTACAATTTGTAACACCTCGAAATACTTTATTGGACTTGCACACAGCTCTCTCCTCACATTCATAGCACCAGCTAAACGCTTCAAATACTCTATAGTATCTCAAATAGCATTAGATGCCTATTTCAGGCAACTAAATACCTCTCATCAAGAGAGCCAAAGGAGCCTGAACAGTTACTGAATTTGAGGGTAAGCTGAGCAGTTCCCTGGGTGCTGCTGACCATCAGTACTGACTACATCTCTGCTCAGGACCGCAGGAACACAGGCACCTGCTCACACGAAGACACTGAAATCCAGATGTCTTCAGGGCACAGCTGAATCCTACTTTCAACTTTAGATAGCCAGCCTGTGTCTATAAGCTGATGTGCTGCCTCTCCTATTTGAGCTATTTCTATACAGAGGCTGGGTTTTTAAAATGGAGATTCATTTGTTATTTTTTGGGGTTTTTTTATTTTTGTTTTGACAGAATGAACCAACTTTATAACACACTACAGAGTAAGAATATGGGCACATGAATCACTGCAGCATAAACAAGCACAGCATTTCTGTTAACTGTTGCAGTGAATGCTTTTTCTTGGTAACACCTTATTTCACAGCTGAAAAGTGCTTAAGCACTTCCTTAGCATTAAGCATAAATTTAACACCCACTGACTTTATTAAGAACTAAGTAATGTGTATAATTGCTCTGTTGAACTACAGCAAATAGCTGGAGGAAAGCAAAGGCAAAGAAGAAATGCTGCTATTCTAGCATATATGCTTTTTTCCCCAATATCTATAATTGCATATTTTCATGTAAGATAGAGAAAACCTAAAATTCTGGATGGTTTCTATCTTTTGGTACACACATATAGATATATTCTAAAGCAAATCTGAATTAAAAAAAATAATATTATTATAAAGATATTGTATATACTTAGCAGCACTCATTTCAAAAATCCAAAAATCTTAAATATGAGATCTCTTTTACAGAGAAGACTGTATCTTCTTACCCATGCATGAAGTCCTGCAATTAATACTGATAATATCAAACTTTCCTTTAAAAAAATGTCTCTTCAAGACCATCACCATGATGATAAAGTGCAATTCATATTTCAGTCCCTCTATCTGTCAAAGTCATTGCCTCTGAAATTGCAGATGACTGCAGGGACTTAATTCTACATTTAAACCTTTATAACCCCACTCTCACATCCCCGCCAGTAATTCCATTCTGTGAGCTGCCAATCACTGACATCCACTACAAACAGGACATTTAAAAAAAGGAAAGGAAGAGGCTCATTTCAATCTGTGTTTTCACTTTTTCTCACACATCACTGTTAATGGAGAGAAAGGGACAGGGCTCTTTTAAATCTCCCTAAGGAGACCATGGGGTAGTGCAACAACAGCAAGCAAGCCTTACTGCAGAACAAATCAGATCCATTTTCACTTCTGTAGGTACATCTATGTGACAGCAGGTATCATGTAAGCAAAGCAAGAAGAAAAAAAGGACTAATTCAAACAGAGCATCCATAGCAGCTGCTAGGGACATGCAATCCAAAAACCACCAAAATGCAGGGAGTCCCATCAGCCCATGAGGATTCTGGGTGCTCTAGCCTGGGTGTGCATTTGAACAGCAAGAGACAGCCTGGCAACATCCACATAGAGGAGGTGGTTGGCCATAAAAAGCCAAAAGCAGAAAACCTTTTCCAGCCTTTAGAGATGCTATGGATCATCAGACATCTTTCCACAGGCCCAGCAGGCTTTGCCCAGTCTAGAGGAATGACTGGTACTGTGCAATAGGTAAGTACAAGCTCACTGGCATGTTTCAAACAACCACTTCAAAACAATCAAAACTAGACAAAGGTGAATGTAAAGAAACTATTACATTTCCTTTGTACAGTGAGACACTCTGAAAATCCAGTACAAAAACAGCTGATACTCTTTATACAGTACAGATTTTCCCTATCACAGGAACTCGGCAATTTGCAGAGGCTGCTTTTAAAAAACCAAACGTTCCCAAGGCTTCTCACTGCATGGTTCTGGAAGGATCTTTTTTTTCACCAAACCCTACAAACTCTGTTGGAAGCACAGACCCTGTGTGCTATATGTGTGGTGACTTGAGAAAGAGGTTTCTCTTTAATGAGTTAGTGTAATTCCCACTGATGTAAAAAGGGACTTTTTTCCTGAGGTAATAGAGCTCCTGGTTCCAAAACTGCAAACCATGACAACCTCCCTGTGTCTGATTCTGTACTTTGGATAGACGTTGTCAAGTCTGTAAAGTGCACTGGCAAACAATATCATGACACAATATTCCCATAATTCCAGCTCCCATTCCCAGAGCTACAGGAGTTCCACAAACTATGCAGCAATCTGTCCTCTTGACTGTGATGAAAGGAAAATATTACCTGATATAGCCATTTTCAATTCTTTCGATATCTTCATCAGCAGTTCTGACAGACAGGCTGTGTACACCAGGGTAGGAGTGCTGGGTGTTGATTTTTGCCATTTTGCTTTACATATCAACATCTAAATGACAGCTGAAATGGGAAAAAAATATGAAGGCTGCAAAAGGAATGTGTTCAGTACTCAAAAAGAGTTCTTTATTAAAACAGCGGAACAGCAAAAAGCAATTTCAACCATTCGAGGGACAGTCAGTGGATATTTACACACACATATGACATGTACTTCTTCATTTGTTTTCAGTAGACAGAAAAAAAAGTGTTAGCAAAGATTCATCATGACCAAAGAAAAAGGGTTATATGACACCACATTCTTTTAGTCTCTGGGATTTATGGACTACCTACACTGTCATACCAAAGTGAAATTGCATTTAAAATCTCATTAAAAGAAGGTTAGTGAGAAAGTCAACCAAAAAATCCAGGTAATGCATGTGCTAGGAAAACCCATTCCACTTCACATTGATTCCCCTGTGCTAATTTTATCTATTTTGTGATTAAGATTTTTATTCCAAAAATCCATATTAACCAAGCAAATAATTAATGACATTTACCCTTTAGTTTAATATAGGCCAAGTTATAATTCTATATTATTAAAACTCTGTAGTAAACACACAATAGGGGGTTTTATTACAGTGCTTCAAAACAGTTTCTGTTAAGCTATTTAGCAGCTCATCTCCTACAAGTTTTAAAATATTTGTCTGAATCCCTTTCCAGATTTGATCTTCAATGCCTTTCCAAATTCACATCACATCTACTACTTACAAAATGAGTTTTAAGACTCAAGACAAGAGTCTTACAAATGAAGGACTGAAAGAATTTCAGTGAAAGCTTTGAATTTTTCAAAAAGAAATGTTTATAAACTCCATTCAGGAACCTTTTTTGTTTGAAATTTGACTAGAATGAAATCCCCTCAGGATCAATCAACTCCCTCACACTAGGTCGTGTCCGTTTTTCACCTGCAATCCTCTGTCTCACTGACCACACAAGATCCACCTTTGACACCAAATGAAACACAGATCTTTCAGAAACCAACTTTCTGACCTGAATTATTCCTGAAGCAAAGCTCTCTATCCATTATTAGAGCATTATGCACCCACTTGCTTGAAAACCAGATACCTGACTTAGCCTCCACTCAGTTCCCAGACAATTAAAGAAAATAATAAACAACTTTTAAAGTTATTTAATATATTTTAAAGTGGTTTGTGTGGTTGGGTTTTTTTTCATCCAGAAATAATGAAAATACTCTAGAAACAGCCTTGGGCATCATGGGCATCACTAAATATTCAAAAATTGTATTAGTATTCCCCATCACTAATTTTGCCTCAATTTAAATCAGTTAATGTCTGTGTTTCACCTCAAACTGAACCTTGTTCATGCTGACTAACTGAAGTTGTACTGGGGAAAAAATGGGCATTTTTATTACACACTGATATTTAAAAATTGAATTCTTTCAACCCACTCTCAGATTGGAATGTTCACTCAGAAGAATTAACTTCTAAAGTGCAGATAATTTATGTTAAAAACATAACTTAGAGTTTTAAAAGCTTGATAGTGGGAATAATTATTCATAAGTAACAAAGCATTAACCTTTTTTCTGAAGTTGTAATTTCAGAGCAAATTTAGCACTGAGTGAAGTTCTTGACTAGTTCTGACACTTAACCATTACACCTATCAGTTCTGGTGATTCACAATCAGATTGATGTCTACCTACAGCAGTTCTTAAAAACAAGGGTCACCTGGTTTATAACCTCCAACAAAGTAAGCAACTCTGTTAAGCAAATAAAGCTGTTAAAACAATAAAAGCACGAGACAATGAAACCCTTCTGAAGTCTTGGGGTGATGTAGATAATTGGCTACCAACACCATGCATTCCCTCACTGAAAAGACACATTGCTTCTGAAACTGGAGATGAGTGAACAATGCCTTTCTAAGTTTCAAATGCTGTAGGTGTGGCACATGGACTTCCAGATGCATTTGAGCATCAGTTCCCAAAAGTTTGGTTAAAAAACATGAAGTACAGTATTTCTTTACACTTAAAACTGAAATGGCGGAAATTGGATATTGCTAATCTGGAATTAAACACTTTTAATAGATATTGGAATTAGATACTCCAAACCTCCTGAAAGGCTTGAGTATGCCAGTGGAGCACTGAATACAGGAAACCTTATTCAGACACTCAAAAGCTTAAAAAAAAAAAAAAAAAAAAAAAAAAAAAAAGAAATAGCATATGAAGCCAAACACTGTTTTGGATTAAAAAAAACCCAAGAAGACAGAAAGCAATAATAGGACTAAATAGTCACCTTCACCACTGCAGAAGTTCAATAACAGTATTCCTCAGAGCTCCATAGGAAAATCTGTTGTTAATGATGCTGATGGAAAGATGAAGTGGTGACACAGTAAGATCTCAGTAAGGCAAAAAATTGTATAGGCAAGAGAAACAAAAGTGCAGGGAACCTCAGGGTGGCCAACATCAACTACAGCAATTTCTCAATTTGATGATAAGTGATGTGCAACACAGGCAAATGGAAACCCATTGGAATACAGGTGAAAAGCATGCAAACTACTGCTCTACATGCTTCCAAATGAACCATATGCACTCAGAAAGGGAACATGAAAGGGTAGTTTTGGATTAAATACGAGGAAGAAATTCTTCCCTATGATGGTGTCAAAACACTGGACCATGCTGCCCAGAGAAGCTGTGGATGCCCCCCCCTCCCCAGCTAGCGTCCAAGGCCAGGTTGGACGAGGCTTTGAGCAACCTGGTCAGGGGCAAGAGGAGTTGGAACTGTATGGTCCTTATGGTCCCTTCTAACACAAACCAATTTATGAACTTAGGACATAGGTACAGCTCAGTGAAACAGTGTGCCCACGGCAGGGCAGGCTTGCTGACACAACAACTGACAATGTATACATAGAACTTGTTAATGACACAAAAACCACTAAAACTGCTCCATGAAACAATAGTGCAGACACTCCAAGTCCTTCTATTAATCAGAAAGATAAAGCAGAATAACAGCATGGCAAGAATGATTAAAGACCTGGAAAAGGGAGAGAACGGAAAAGAGGGTCTGCTCACCCTAAAAGGTGAAGACTATAAAGTTATAAAATAAAAATATGTAGGTAAAACTTCAGCTCATTTCAGATCCCTTACAATAATTTCAGCTGTAAAATTCAGTCAATATACATTGTGGTCTGAACTCTTATTCTGCACTATACTGGAGGAAAGGAGGGGGGAAAATTTTCACAGAAATACAACTCTACTATCAAGCAATAAAATACATTAATGTATTTTGGGAAGGAGGTAGGAAGAGTGGATGAAAGTGTGTTACCTGTGCCCAGCTGTGGTAGAGAGAGACTGAACACAGGACAGATACAAATAAACAGTGAGGTCATTTGGATACAGTGCAGGTGCTGAGACCTCCTGAAGCAACGTGGTTTGGAACTGCATAAAGCCCATAAAGTTCTGGCAAATTATGAACTATCTGATGAAGAAGAAATATTTGTTCCTTCCAGGCCTCTAAGAACCCTAATGATAAATGTTTTTAATAGTCTAGGAAGGAGACTTTTCAACATTAGATCCAAAATATGGCAAGTAATCAACTTGGAGGAGCTTAACAGGAGTCAGCCAGCCAGCAGGAAAGTCCTGAAGAGCCAGGAGGCTCCACAAACACCTTCTGCAAGGACACAGGGAGACAGCTCCAACCATCTGGGACCTGCAATCCCAAAACTGCCACTAAAACACAGGTTCTCACAAGGCAGTTTTAAGAAGTGAGTAGAGCTCAGCTTCTTATTTACAACCAGGTGGGTTGGCCTTGGCTGGCTGCCGGATGCCCACATAGCTACTATTGCTCTTGCTCTCCTCAGCAGCCCAGTGGGAGAAAGCTCATCATGGATCAAGACAAAAAAACGGAAAGAAAAAGAACATTGGAAGACCAATTTTCATCACAGGCAAAATGGGCTCAAACAGAGGAAAACTCAATTTAGTGCAAATTAAAATGGAGTTGGATGGTGGGAAACAAAGACAGAACACTCTACCACTCATTTTCCCCAGATTCACCTTTGTGGCTGCATTTCTCTTCACAGAGAAAAAGCAAGGCACAACTTCCTAAGGATATTTTCTGGGATTCGCAGTGAGGAATCTCAGAGAAAGGAGAAACAATTCTTATCTCACTTGCTGCCCCTGTGCTGTGCTACAGCAGAATGCAATATGAAGACTGTTTGCCCAAAGTGATGGTGTTTTGTTTTCTTGGCCTATCAGGACCAAGCACATCTCCAGACTGTCAGTCAGCAGAGAGTCACAAGATTCTGTTCAGTAGAGCTGAGTGCTTGTGCAGATTCAGGTTAGATGTAATATAGTATAGAATAATATAGTATAATAAAGTAACTAATTAGCCTTCTGATATCGAAGGAGTCAGATGCATCATTTCCCCCCTTTGTCGGGGTTGCCCTGCTTTTACCATACAACTTTACCCCTACATTCCCAACTCCTCCAGCTCCTCTACCCTACCCAGCAGCACAGGGGCTGGGAAATGGGGAGGCTGCATTCAGTCCATAATGTTTCCTCCTTACCACTCCTTCCTCCTCACACTGTGCCCCTGACCCAGTGTGGGTCCTTACTGCAGGCTGCAGTCCTTCACAAACTGCTCCAGTGTGGATCCAGCCCAGAGGCTGCAGTCCTGCAGGATAAACCTGCTCCAGTGTGGGTCCTCCATGGACCACAGTCCTTGTCAGGAGAACCTCTTCCTGCACGGCCTCCTCTTTACTGGCTGCAGTCTGCTGTAGGAATGGCTCCACTGAAGGGTCCTCCACAGTGTCTGCTCCATCACGGAGCCCTCCAAGACTTGCAGGGGAATCCCACTCCAGTGCCCACACCACTACCTCTGCTCCTTCTGCTCTGACCCTGCTTTCTGCAGAGATGGTTTTCGCCCTTCCTTTCCCCCTCAGTCTCCTCACACTGCCTTTGTGGCATCCTACTCTTTCTTAAGTGCTTTTTCCCTGAAGTGCCACCCTCTTGGCCACAGGGGCTGAGCTGGAGCTGGCTGGAGCCATGTGAGCAGCCCTGGCTGCTGCTCACAGCATCCACTGACAGCCCCTGGGCACTGCACCCACCCCACCCTGGTACCTGCCTTTTATAAATAACAGCTCCTACCTGGGAACTACACTCTCTGCTCTGAATAGTTAATGATAATAATTACTCTGAGGGTAAAACTTGATTACCTAAAGGCTGACAAGTCTGGTAAACCCATGTTAGGCACTTAAAACAGGTATTTAGCTCACAAGTGATTTAACAAAAGAACAGATAGACAGACGGACACATTATCCTCCGAGCCTCAATCTAGTCACCCAGCAAAATACAACTTGAATCCCTCCTAGCTCGTGAAAGATTGGCATCGTTGCCAATGCCTTAATTAGAATTTTAACATGCTTTCTCACCTAGGCTTTTCTTCCTTGCTACCCAATATACTTACCTGAAAGAGATTAGTAATTCCACACTCAAGAATATTGCTTTTCAGCGCCTATATCACTGAGCTAAACAAGACAGATGTATTATCCTACAAAAGATGTAACAAATTACATACATTAGATAGCACTCCCTACTTGAAATGTAAATGGTCAGGTTCTTCTATCTTCTTCCTTTTGGATCCCATAGCAACTGAGGTTTTGTGTCCAACTATCTTCAAGGCACTGTCTGGTATAAAAGAAGCATTTCTAAGCAGACAGCCAGTTGTTTGACAACAAAGTTCAAGTAACATGAACATTTCAGATTCACGTAAGTATTTCCTAGTTTTGAAAATCAGGTCCTATTTGTCTCTTTAGAACCACATCCTTAAAGACCCAGAGCTAGAGCTACGAAGGCTGCAGTATCTACATTTTAAGAGCACTGCCGTTCAGAGGATTTCCTGAAGTAGGAATACAGAAATGCAGGTGAGCAGGAACAAGGCACTGAGAAGGAAGCTACATATGTGAAATGACTGAAATTAAACTGGGATACACAGAATAACTGGGCTTCTAACTCCAGGCCCAAAGGAGGGGCACCCAATTCGGAGACGTAATTCCCCTCTTTCTCAAGTTGATTCACCTGTTTGCACCAAATTGCATTTTGCTGAGCAGCTGCACCTCAAAAATGAGAAACCTTTTCAAGTCTGTTTCAAACTAAGCAAAAAACAACAATTTTCCAGAGCCTGCTACCAGTAGATTATGGGCTACAAACAGCTTTCTCATGGGTTTTCAGCGCTCCAGAACACCAGTGGCAGCAGGAGTATCTGTTTCCAGCACCCACTGCAATCTGGACACAGTCAAGGCCTCCCAGCAGTTTCGTGGCCTGGGTTTCACACAATTTTGCACCCTCTCAGCAGGGAAAAAAGCCCTAACACACAGGCACACACTTCAATGTTACAAATTATAACAAATTTAGGAAGTTGATAGCAATCCATTAAGCCACCAAAGTGAGCTCTGCAGCCTGTCAAATATCTGTGAAGGATCATTGAATCACTGTAGTCTCCCTCTCAAAAGCACTGAGAGTTCATGTTTGGGCGACTCTAGCAGTTCCCTTCTGGGGCAGAATATATCAATCCAACCTAACTTAATTCAAAACTGTTAACCAACCAAGAATTAATACACCTGATACAAAGCAAATGTAGTTGTTCATCAAGTAATAGTGACAGATCGAGCTCTTTATACCACCACTTAGTATTCTTAAGGTTTATTTGTTTAGAGTGAAAGGACCACAGAAAGAAAATATGGCAAAATTCAAAAAAGAGCTTTTCAAGGTGAAATATGTAAGACCACCACAAAGTAAAAGATGACTTTAAATATGATTTTATAATGCATCCTCTGTGTTTGTGTAGTTTTTAAAACACTGTTGTTCTTGAAGCTTTCAGCATTTTATTTATTGCTGTGGAAGCAGTGATAAGCTGCATAGGATCACTAACATCATTTTAGTTAAGACACGTTCCAAATCCTCACACAGCCTCTCAGGTTCAACCCTGATAAGTCTTTGGGATTTATTCTGGGATTTGACCTCCACCTACATGATCCTTGTTATATCACTTGCTAATAGTTGTAGCCCAGCTGTGCATTATGTATCTTGTGTGTGCTCTGTGTGACAGGCTGCAGTAATGATGACGCAACAACTAATGGCAACAAACAGACATCAGAAACTGGACACTGGAACTTTGAAATAATGACATGGCTTGAAGAAAAGGCACAACCCTTTCTTCAAGGATTTGGAGGTTTGCAAATTCACCTGCACACTGGACTCTGGCACACTCATATGGCAATCAGCTTTGTATATGAAGGCTATTAGATCAAGCTCAGGGAGCTGAAAAAACAATCAGCAGTACCAACCTACCCTCATGAACTCATTACAGTTTAAATCAACAATTCTTAAATTCTAGGGCTTCTTTTAAAAGCACATTTCTTGACATGTATTACTCTCTGCTACAACATATTGCATTTTCTACAGTCTATGAGCACTGACATCTCCTGAGAATGCACAAAATTTATACACATAGCCCAGTAGCCTCAGGACCAACCAAGGATGTCAAATACTCTACCTTTCACAGGTACTTTAGATGTGCACGCACTTCAAAAAGCATTGCATTATTCATGTATGTATAATTTATGGTTTTAGAATGAAATACACATGATTACCTTTGATCTATTTGATGGCTGAGTCTCTGGCACCTTTTAGTACCAAAATAATAATTCAAATAAATTGAATTATTTGTACAGAGTTTTCCTTCTGTAACTATGAACTATTAGCAATATAGTCCAATTTCGTAAGATTTACTAAAGTTTTCTGCAGACGAATTCTTTTTTAGATTGGAAACTTTTCAGAAGAAACTAGCTGTGGGTATTGAATTTAACATTGTAAATTAAAATACAGAAAATAAAAATTACAGCTGACAGCACAAACAAGTCACATCACGTTGTTTCTGCAGCCAGCATGGGTTAACAGGGTGCAGATACCCATGTTCCCAAAGAGCAAAAAACCCCTGTGCCCGGCTTCTACAGCCACAGAATTTTTTGTCTAAAATTCACTGGTTCTGCCGGTGTCTCCTGTCCGTGCATTCATGCATTGAAGTAACTCTTAAAAGCGAACATAGCAGGGGCATGAATACATCAGGAGCACAGCAGGTTTACACTCCTGAATGTGTGCCTATAAAACAAGTATGTGTGTTTGCATAGGTGTGAATGTCACCCATTTAAATTCACTCCCTGCACACTTCACGCGAACCATCGGAGCCATCCCATTTGCCTGGGGAAGGGACACACGAGGGGTAAACCGTGTCACGTTTCACAAGCCGTAAGGAGGCATCCTACCGAAGAGGATTTAAGAGATGCTAATGAAAAGAGATGGCAACATTGGGGAAGGCTGCCGGACAACGTGCTGAACCGAAATGACTGAGCTTGGGTGCAAATTGGATGACAAAGGCTGCGATACACAGCAGGCAAAGCTGACACATGCCGATGTGGAAGGAGGAGGTATAATTTTTTAAAGCTGATGTGTTCTTCCCTCAAGTCATTCACTACTTGTTTACAATGATTACCCTCGCTGATTCAACATCCCGACACTCCCATTTTCATTTGCAACATGTATTTTTCTAATCAGATGGTTTTAGCAGGCATACTCAAAGAAAACAACCTGAAAAATACCAGAAGGAGAAAACCAAAGAGCGTGCTGACTGAAGACACACAGTTATGCTATTCCAAAATCTGTAACATCTGAAACTGCAGATGTAGTTTTACTCAGTTGTAAAAATGAAAATTACATGTTTTAAATACGAAAATCAGTTGAATGCAGCAAGTACGAATCTGGAAAACAAAATATAGTTAAAACAGGTAGATCAACAGGTACCAACATTTACACTTAACATCATTTCTTCAGAGATCTAAAGTAATGTTCACATAATTTTTCCTTATCTTCTTTAGACTTTTGCTCTTGGCAAATGAGGGGACCTTGCATTACAGACAGACATTGATTATAGTTATTACTGTATCTTCTACATTCTTAAGCAGACTATGGCCTGGGTTACAGTACGGGACTTTTGCAAAAGATGTCTTATTTCTAAAACCAAGGTCAATTTATGGGAAGCACCAGAAATCACTGGAAAATTATTCCCTTTCACTGCTTGTAGTATTTGCTAGCATCTTTTTTTTTATACAGGGTTTGATAGCCTCATGCTTAAACCACAGGCACCAGACATTGGAGAAGTGAAGAGACACATGGATCAAGCTAGTAAAATTTAGTGTCAGTGAACAGGAGTGGAATAAGTCCCCTCAGCCCCGCTTCTGTTCAGATTTGTGCCCTGAATCCAATTTAATTGTCAGTACACAAATCTCTGCATCAATTAACCAAATTAACACTTTTCTGTAAAAATAAATATATAAACAAAGTTTACGTTTCTATTTCAAGCCTTTGGGCTAAGGCTTGGAATTGAAGCCTGGCGCAGGACATGATGCCACTCTCACAGGCGTGACAGAAGGCTTACTGCCTCCCGCTTCACACTCACCTACCTGCCCACGCTCTCCTCCGCAGCATCCGAACTCTGCAGCTCCCTCCGTCCGTCCGTTCGTCAGTCCGTCCGTCGGTCCGCCTGCCCGGACGCGGAGCCCCGGGGCGTTCTCCGAGCGCGCCGCTGCGGGCAGCGCTGCCCTCGGCCGGCCCGGA